>NW_023270426.1:37368751-37529089 GCF_011800145.1 Mirounga leonina
CGCTGACCTGGGCTGGCCCCCCACACGCTGACCTGGGCTGGCCCCCCACACCTGACCTGGGCTGGCCCCCCCACACGCTGACCTGGGCCAGCATGGGGCCAAGCTCCAGCTGCACAGTGAGGCTGGGGCTGGGCGCACACCAGCCCTGGCACAGCGCACATCAGCCATCAGTGGCCCCCCCACGCCCAGCCGGCGGGCCTGACACCAAGTAACCACTGGGCCCCACTGCCCTGGGCTCCCCAGGTGGCAGAGTTTGCCAGGCTTCATTCAGGATGAAGTGTTTTTTTTTTTTTTAATTCTATAAGCTAATCCGTTGTTGGATATTTTCTGTTGTGAATACTTGTTTCCCAGTCTGGCATTTGTCGTTTACTTTTATTTTCTATTTGTTCCTTGCTCCTACAGAATATCCAGCCGGCTTTACATATTAATTCTCTATCCAGGAACTGTGCCTTAATGCACTTTTTAATTGTAATTGCTTTTGGGTGATGGTGGATTTTCTATGTATATAATAATGTCTTCCACATATAATGACAGTTTTATTGCTTCAAAGTTAATCTTCGTGCCTTCTCTTTCTTTTTGTTCCTTTATTTCCTGTATGCTACCTTAACTACAGTGTTGAATGGAAATGGTAAAAACCTGGGTCCCGCTTCCTGGAGGAAAGCTTTCAATAAATGAATATTAATTATAGTGTTTGATATAGGTTCATTTAGACAATCTTAAGATTAAGGAAGTTGCTTTCTTTTTTAATTTCAATTTTTTTTCATTGAAGTATAATTTACCTACAGTGTTATCTTAGTTTCAGCTGTACAACATAGTGATTCAACGCTTCTGTGCTTGACTCAGTGCTCATCACTGAGTGTGGTACTCACCCGTCACCATACTTTACTACAATATTACTGACTTGGTCCCTGTGCTGTACTTTTCATCTCAGGGATTTATCTACTTTATAACTGGAAGTTTGTACCTCTTAAGCCCCTTTCCCTCAGCTCACCCCATCCCTCACACCCACCTCCCCTCTGGCAACCACCAACCAGTTTGTCCTCTGTATTTAGGAGTCTGTTTTTTTGGAATTTTTCTTTGTTTGTTTGTTTGTTTTGTTTTTTAGATTCCACAGATGAGTGAAATCATATAGTATTTGTCTTTGTCTGACTTATTTCACTTAGCTTAATACCCTCTACATCGATCCATCCATGATATCCCAAATGGCAAGATCTAATGTTTTATGACTCAGCAATAATCCATTGAATATATATACCATGTCTTCTTTTTTTTTTTTAAAGATTTTATTTATTTATTTGAGAGAGAGAATGAGATAGAGAGAGAGAGCATGAGGGGGGAGGGTCAGAGGGAGAAGCAGACTCCCCGCCGAGCAGGGAGCCCGATGCGGGACTCGATCCTGGGACTCCAGGATCATGACCTGAGCCGAAGGCAGTCGCTTAACCAACTGAGCCACCCAGGCGCCCCCACGTCTTCTTTATCCATTCATCTATGGAGGGACACTTGGGCTGCCTCCGTATCTTGTCTATTGTAAATAATGCTGTTACAAACATAGGGGTGCAAATAACTTTTCGAATTAGTGTTTTTGTTTTCCTTGGGCAAGTACCCAGTAGTGGGATTACTGGATCATATGATACTTCTATTTTTAATTTTTTGGGGAACCTCTCTACTGTTTTCTGCAGTGGCCACTTTACATTCCCACCAACAGTGCGCAAGAGTTCCTTTTTTCACCACATCCTCGCCAACGCTTGTTACTTCTGACCATTTTGATTCTAGCCAATCTGACCTGTGTGAGGTGATATCTCACTCTGGTGTAAATTTGCATTTCCCTGATGATTAGTGATGTCGAGCACCTTTGCATGTATCTGTTGGTCATCTGTATGTCATCTTTGGAGAAATGTCTATTCACGTCCTCTGCCCATTTTTGATCAGATTATTTGGGTTTTTTTTTTTTGGTGTTGAGTTGTGTAAATTCTTTCAGTATTTTGGATATTCACCTCTCATCAGATATATCATTTGCAAATATCTTCTGCCATTCAGTAGGTTGCCTTTTTGTTTTATTGATGGGTTCCCTTACTGTGCAAAAGCTTTTTATTTTGGTGTAATCCCAGTAGTTTATTTTTGCTTTTGTTTCCCTTGCTTGAGGGGACATATCTAGAAAAATGCTGCTACAGCCTATGTCAAAGAGGTTACTGCCTATGTTTTCTTCTAAGAGTTTTGTGGTTTCGAGTCTCACATTTAGATCTTTAATTCATTTTGAGTTTATTTTTGTGTATGGTGTAAGTAAGTGGTCCAGTTACGTTCTTTGGCATGTAGCTGTCCAGTTTTCCCCAGCACCATTTATCGAGGAGACTATTTTTTTCCCCATTGTATATTCTTGCCTTTTTGTAGATTAATTGACCACATAAGCGTGGGTTTATTTCTGGGCTCTGCTCTGTGTGTTTCTTAAGCTAACCATCATATTTCTTTTTTGCAGCAGGATGGACATAAGTAAATGGACATACAATTGTTACACTTCTGCTCACCTTACCGATTTCAGATTCTGTTACTGCCTGTAGGAAGTTTTCCTCAACCAGCCCCTCCCTCTGCCTGAGTCTCATTTAGATGATCTTCCGCGTACTCACCTATCATCTGCTCACCTGTACAATCACAGGTCAAAACAATGACTTGCTTCCTTTTTTCATTTCCTTGCCTCAAGAGAAGGGACCATGTCTTACCACCAGTAGATCCACAGGAATGCCTGACACTTACCAAGTCCTCCTTCGCTGAAGGAGTGAATAAATGACCACTTGCACCTTACGCCTCTTACAAATGAACTCCCTTTAGATACTTCCATAGGCAATTGCCTGGGACAATTTTGGAATTTTTGAAAATCTCAGAAGGGTCTCCAGCTCTTCCTGCCAGAGGACGATGTGTTTCACGTTGACACCTGTGCTCTTATTCATGCCATTCACCCAAAGAAGGCCTACCTCTCGTTTTTGCCATTGTCAAGTTGGCTTTGATTTCAGTGCCACTGAAAACCTTTCCTCTTCCATAAATCCTTGTTCGATGTTTTCCAGCTCATTGCAATCCTTTGAACTTCTTAAACATCTAGGGACTATGCCATTAATCTGACAATCACCATGCACTGCTAAGCACAATTTTGATATTGCTGTATTCAATTGTTATCAACCTGCAGTCTTGTAGTTCAACTCATGTTTATTTCTTGTTCCCCCAGCTCACAGAGTACATTCCATGAAGTCACTGCCAAGTCTTGCTCATCATGGCCTTGCCTGCAATGTTTTGCATGCATGTACCCACAGATGTTTTTTAACTGTCTTGAGGACAAAGAGATGCCATTTAAGGAGCTATATTCTCTGTTTACCACCCCCACCAACCCCCGGCTCCCCAACAACCTCCATCCTTTTTCTGGCCTTTCTCTGCCCTTTCTCCGAGGGAAGCCAGCACCTTCCAACTTTCTCACTTCTGGCTTCCATTTGGGTTCCACATGCAGGAGACCAATGGTGGCAGGACAGAGAAGTAGGGAATTGCTTCCTGTGCTTGACCAGTCTGCATTGTTGGAGTCCTTTCGAGACTGGACTTCTCTAGAGTCACCCCTCTTCTAAGGCTCTACTTCTCAACTGGGCTCCCATCACATCATATTCTCCCTCTGCCTTTCCAGGCCTGGGACCTCAGCATCCTTTGTTGATTCTCCTGCCCTGCCCACGCTATGGCAAATAGTCCCTTCATTAAGATCTCTCCAAAATCCCAGGAGAGTGTGTCGTTTCTTTGCCAGGAACTTGACTGACACAGAAGCTTTCGGTTTAGTTGGGGGTGAGACTAGGGTAACTTTATAAGTTGTCATCCCAACCAGGACACTTTTGAGAGGAAAAGGGGGCAATGTGAATGATTATACCATGACCACAGGCATAAAGCTGAACTGCCTCAGGCTACCTGGCATGGATGAACGTCCTAGGAAAGTCAGATAACTGTTATAATGAAAAGATAAAACATTTCTAAAAGAGATAATATTTCAGGATAGCGTAAGATAAGTGCCAAAGGGAGGAAGAGACTTTCAGTGCTAGAGCCGTGCCAAGAAAAGAGAGATCATTTCTCCTAGGGGAAGACAGCTGAGATCAGCATGATGCTCAGTGCTCCTTCTCCAACTAAATGAAGTCACGCAATCCATGTGTGCTTGGCCCATTTTGTAGATTTTCTGCAAGAAATCTCATTCCCAGTTTAGACCCACCTCCACCCTTACACACACCCAGCATAATTCTCCCTGTGTCTTTCTACTATTCTGGGTTTGTAGGGAAAACAGATTAATTTAAATTTTAGTCAATTCTTCCTTTTAAAAAAGACCAAATGCATTCCTGATTCAGCTGTAAATCACTGTAGATATGTGCTATTTTTAATTTTTTAAACCATGGATTAGCTTCATTTTGCAAAGATATCTGAGCGGTAACTAATAAGCTTTACTTGGAAACTCAAATATTCTTACTAATAATAGCATGAAGCCTAATAAGTAATCAAGAAATCCTTTTTGTCAGGTATGTGTGTATCCTTTGCCTCCCTAAATAAAGGATTTGACACCTAACAAATATCAAAAGCCTTGTCACCCTCAGCAGTGGGAATCCAGCCTCATTGCTCCCCCACTTGTAGCTGATTCAAAACCACTTGGCAAGGCAGTGTTTCTACTCCTCATGTTGCCAGTAAAAGCAAGTTGTGATGAGCCCCAGTGTGTGACTTCAGGCTTGCCAAATCACCCCTTTGTTCGGGCATATCATGCAAATGCGATAGTTCATAAAAACACCAGTACCCCTACCCGGGGGCAGGAAGTACCAGATAGATTGGTACCAAGAGTTGCTCTTCTCCTACTTGCCAGCCAGCCTGTGCAGGTGAGGATTAGACCGGTGAGAGCTGGGGCAGATTCAGAAAGTATCCTCCGGCACCAAGACCCACAGGGAGGAAAGCAGTAAGTGGAGATAAAAAGCAGGCACAGAAGTTTAAGGGAAATGGCATAGATCAATGCAGACAGGTGGGAGAAAAGAGAGAAGCCAAGTCGGGGAAGAGATGTCAGAGATGCCAGTCGCATGGGCGGCTTCTTATTCCACGCTGGCAAGCCATTAGGATCTGAAAGAGCAGGGCGCGCAGAGCGATTTCAGCAGGATGCAAGGTGCAGGCATGAGACAGGCAAAAGCTGCAGTGTGCCTTTGATTGCAGAAAAATTGGGACTGACCTAAGTGGCTTCTCAGATCTAATCCTTTCCAGGCCCAATTCAGATTCCTCCAAGGCACTTTCAGCCTCCTGCTCGCCGTATCACCAGGGAAGATCTCTTGCTGATGTGATGGTTCTTCTCTCTCTCCTGGAACACAGTGCACGTAGTATTCTGTAGGAGGAAAGAGAGCACTGGAAACTCCCTGATGAGAATATTCTGGGTCCATATGGGGTGTAACATTCTGTCAGCCTGTGAATTTTATAAACCACCCTAAGGCCCAAAACTAATCCTTCGATTATGGGCCATTGCCTGCTGTGCTTTGCATGTATTATGTGAAATGGATTATAACTAATTTTTCAAACTCAGCAGATTGTTATTTACCCATATGTTGACAGTCAGTTTGAAGAGGCAGAAACTGTGTATCAGCTACTCCATGAAAAACACTACACCTACTCAAAAGTCTTCATTAGCAACACTTACATTGGCTTTTCCTTTTAAAATTATATTAATGCAATTTCATGTATTACATATAAAATTATCTGTAATTTGTATTTTGATAACATGCTCTATAGCTACAGAAATGTATATTAAAATACAAATAAATACATAAAATAATTTATATTATAAACACTGTATTATATAGAAATAATCTTACATACAATATGTATATATAATAAATACTATATGTTGTAAAATTATATAAATAGTTTTTTATAATTTTTAAAGGAAAGACCAATGTAAATGTTGCTAATCTGTGTGTGTGTGTGTGTTCAGTATATAACACTGATTGAAAACCTTTTCTAAAATGTGACAAGGATCCACATGGAACAATGTCAATATGGGCATGTGCATTTTAGAAATCTACCATTACAATTATTTATAATGGATAAATAATTACATTTTTGTACAAGTTCATTTCCATTCATCTCACAAACACGTTATGAAGCCTACTTTGCAATAGGCACCATGCCGTATATCCTGACAGAAACTCATGTAAGTTAGAACCCCTCTTCTCAGGAGTTTTGTAGACCCATTTGAGAGAACCAGTTCCTTCACAGCACGATAAATGCCTTGATAAGTGTGTGTTCAGGTGCCAGAGGAGGGGATTCTGGGAAGAATTTTGCAAAGATGGTGTCAGCAGGAGCTGAATTTTGAAGGATGATGAAGAGCTCATTGAAGAGAGGATGAGGGGGAGCAGAAAGTGTATTCATGCAGAGAGTAGAGGGAACCACATCTTGCTAAGCCTCATGGCTCTGTCGGATGCCTTTATGCCCAAGACTCAGGATAGACCCTGAAGAATGATTGACAGCAAGACTAGATAGACAAGGTCCATATCATTAAGGGCCTTGCATGCTAACCTGGGAGCCATGGAAGACTTTAAACAGTGACATAGCATGATCAGATGGTAGAGGGGAAAAAAAGAGATGAGTTTAAGGAGAAGGGTTATAGGATGATACTGGAGACTTTAAGCCACCCCTGGAAGAAGGAATAAGAGACAGTAGAAAGAAAGAGGTGAGATTAATCAAGCTGTTTAGGAGCGAGAATCTCATGTCTTAGAGCTGCTTGGATGTGGAGAATTAGTGAGAGGAAGAAGTCTAGGTTGTCTCTCCAATTTCAGGATAAGTTTATGGGGTGAGTAGTGGTACTCTTTGTGAATACAGAACTACTAGAGGATAAACAGACTGTTCTTGTTGGTTGTTTTCATTTTGGGGGTGTTTTGGGGGTAAGGATGTGGAGATAAAACATTCCATCTGGGGTGTACTTGTTTGAGAAACTCTGTGGCTCTGGAGCTCAGAGCAAGGTCTGAACTGTAAGCTCAAAAACGGGAACTGGTCAGCGTATGAGCAGGCGTGGATGCATGTGATGAGGTCACTTGGGAAAAGGGAGGAGAGGTGGAATAACAAAGGCCAAGGATAGAATCTTGGGGTCCACCGCCAAGGGAAATAGCATGGATTATAAAGGAGTAGCCAAAAAGATAGAAAGAAAAACAGAGTATATTTTTTTCTTTGAAATGGAATAGGGAAAAGGGCTCAAGGAGAAAGGGACTTTGAGAGTGTCAGGCACATTGAAATCAAGAAAGATTTTTAAAAAGGGGGAAGTGCTTATTGCTTTAGCAATGCATTTCCGTGTGCAGGGAAAAAATTAAGTTTCTGGTATAAATTGAATTGATAAACTCTAATGTGGCAATTTAATACTGGAAGTCACCACTGGACTTTAACTCTATGGGTATTCTACTCTCAAATACTGGATCAAAGATCATTCCCCTCAAAAAGTAGAACGGCTTTCATGGGATTGACTTTCCACGGTATCACAGTTTAGGTTCTCCGGAAGCAGATTCCGATGAATGTTGAGATAGAGTTGAGTGTGAGGTGTTTATGAGAGATCGACACTGAGAGGAAGGAGAGGAAGGAAGGTGGGGCAGAGGGAGCCTTCAAGAGGACGTCCCAGAGCAGGCTAAAATGCCTGTGCCTTTGCATCCCGCCTCACTCAGTCACTGGATGTGCACTACCCCTGGAAAGGCCTGGCACCAGGAGGCGGTCTCCAGCGCTGAGGCAGGGCCTGAGGGCTCGGACAGCGGGAGTCCCCGGCCATGGTGGGCCACGAGGGGATCTGGGCAGTGCCCATTTGTTCGAACCTCGCATGGCTTACAGTGTCTTTGCCGAAACATGTGAAGCCAGAGCTTCATCCAGCTATGATGATGGGTGGTTGAAGTAGCCAACTATTTGTTCTTTGCTCCATGTCAGCATTATAAAGCCATTTCTCTGTCATTACAAATATGAAATAATTTTTGATGATAAAAAGACATTAAACTATACTCCTATGACATAGATTATGTGGGTATAAAAACCTGGGCTAGACAAGAATGTTATAATTATGTGTGCTTTTGGAATTAAGTGCTGGCTATAGTTTACGTCCAAAGGAAAAGAAGAAAATAAATGGAAGTATAAGACAAAGAGGCAATCGAGCTGTTCCAGTAACGTTCAAAACAAAGTTTGGATTACAGAGGTTGAGAGGAATGTCATTTAATAAATGCTTTGTAGAAAATGCTTTGTAATTGGACAGCCCTGAGAAAGTAGAATGAAGCAATCATATTTGGTTATATATGGCATTGATAGCATTTGACATCTCCTCCTTTGCAAAATAAATTTCCTCTGTACCAGCTGTAATTAGGGGCTGAGATAAAGCCGCCTTAATATTCTGCATATTTGATGGGGGCTGCCAACAGCTGTCGGATCACTGGCTCTGTTCTCATGTACAATGAAAACATCAAAGACATCTGTGGTTTGCCCTAAAATTAGTGCCAGAATTGCCCTTCTTTCCTTTATTGTGTAACCAGCTTTGCTGTTTGCATAACTAACTAGGGAAACTCCAGACTGTGCCGCCGGAACCGTGAAGGAAAATGATCGAGGAAAGACTGGAAAGGGGTGGGCAGGTCCTGTGTCCGGCGTAAGGTCTCGGGAGGTGGGGGGGGCGGGTGGTGGTGGACTCACACAGACCTGGAGTCCACACCTCAGTGTCTCCCACTTCCCTGTGACTTGGGGCAAGTTATTTAAATTCTCTCAGCCATAATGTCTTTTGGTAAAGTGAGAATGGTGAAGGTACCTGCCTCATAGAGTTGTCTGGAAGAACAGCGCGGATAATGTGGGGAGGGGACTCTGTGAGCCCCGGGTTTAGTCTCCGTGCACTGAGTGTTGCTGTCTTCATGCTTTCATGTAGTGCCCTCTCGAAGAAATAGTAACTGCAGGGGCTTTCAAATATTCATTTACTGACAACACAAAAGTGTGAAGAGAGCCCATTCTCCAAAGTGTGAAAACAGTCCCTTAGGTTTAAAGTCGTAGCTCTGACACACGTGCCTGCACACGACATACAAACCAGCGGCACAGGGACAGAGCTCAAGGCTGTTCTGCTTTCTCAGAACACCCCGGCTGCTTTTGTTCTTTGTATACAGGGCCCTGGCATTTTTTCCCCGCTCCTCCTCCTGCCTCCGAAGATGTATATTTTCAGAAACCTGTGCTGGCTATCCTCCAGTTGCCCCTCCAACCCCCGATGCCATCCTGCTCAGTGTCCTGGAAGGCTGACCTAAATGGATGGTAATACCAAGCACCTTTGCCTTCTGGCTTCGCATTGCGTCGGGCCAACGGGGAGCCTTGGCAGGAAGCAGAAGGAAGGGAGGAGAGTGGGGTCAGCTTATTCTTCCCCTTGGATTCCTCCTTGCCGAGCTGCCTGCGTGGGTTCCAGCAGCCCTTACTCCTTGCCCCGTGAAGCCTAGGGGAGGTACCAGCTCCCAGTCGTCATTAACCCTGTGGTCCTTCCTTCCGCATCTCTTGTTCGCTTCTTGAAGCCCTGTTCACCCCTTTGTCTACAGTCCCTTAATTAAGCTCTTCTCAGCGACCCAGCTTGAGTGTGCCATCTCTTTCCTGCCAGGATCCTGACTGATACAAACATCTCAGGCTCCTTCAAGTTCCATCTCTTCTAACTCATTTTCTTCACCTCCTCCACCAAGTGCTTGAGTTCCAAGTGGGCGAAGACTTATTTTCACGAAGGGGGGCAGTGGGGAATGTATAGGGAATTTTGTGAATATTGTCTCATAATTTTTTGTCCCATATGAGACATTAATAGAGATAATATGGATACATTTTTATGTGCACCAAGAAAATCTATAAGGAGTGCTTAATCCTGGGGAGTCAGGGGTGGGGTCAAAAGGGGAAAAGGGGAAGGTAGGCTTTCACTTTTTTCGTCATGCACACTCTTGTATGGTTTTTTAATTGGAGAGTATTTTTCTTTATTTTTTTAAAGATTTATCTGAGAGAGAGAAGGAGGGGAGAGAGTGCAAATGGGGGGAGGTACAAAGGGAAAGAATCTTCAAGCAGACTCAACACTGAGCACGGAGCTGGGCTCAGGGCTTGAACTCACAACCCTGAGATCATGACCTGAGCTGAAACCAAGAGTGGGACACTTAACTGACTGAGCCACTCCATCACCCCTCTTGTATGATTATTTTTAAGAGAGAAAGAGAGCACAGCAGCAGGGAGAGAGAGAATCTCAAGCAGGCTCCCTGTCCAGCATGGAGCTGGGTGGAGCTAGTCAGAGCTGGACACAGTCTTGATGTCATGACACTGAGATCATGACCTGAGCCAATATCAAGAATTAGACACTTAACTGACTAAGCCACCCAGGAGCCCCTGATTTTTATTTCTTTTTTTTTTTTTAATTTATTTATTTATTTGAGAATGAGGGAGAGCACATGAGAGGGGGGAGGGTCAGAGGGAGAAGCAGACTCCCTGCCGAGCAGGGAGCCCGATGCGGGACTCGATCCAGGGACTCCAGGATTATGACCTGAGCCGAAGGCAGCCGCTTAACCAACTGAGCCACCCAGGCGCCCCCCCTGATTTTTATTTCTATAGGCAGGTACTACTTCTGCCTCCAAAAAATGTATATTTATATATGTAAATTATATCTTATGTATATTTATTATATATTAATATGAAATATATTAAAATATTTTAAATACATATAAGATATAATTTACATATAATTTTTATATTTATAATTTTTTTAAGATTTTATTCATTTATTTAATTGACAGGGAGAGAGAGAGAGAGACAGCATGAGAGGGAACACAAGCAGGGGGAGTGGAAGAGGAAGAAGCAGGCTTCCGGCTGAGCAGGGAGCCCGATGCGGGGCTCGATCCCAGAGCCCCGGGATCATGACCCGAGCTGAAGGGCAGTCGCTTAACCAACTGAGCCACCCAGGCGCCCCTATAATTTTTTTTTTAATGTTATGGAACAAATACAGATTCCAGGACCTTCCCCACAGGAACTCTGAGTCAATGGCTGTAGAGTGGGGTCCCGGGATGAGAACACGTAATGCATTGGTGGAACCATTCTTGCAGAGCCACATTATACATTTGTGTACTTGTCCCACACGTGAGCCCCCCCTTGATGATCCAGCCCAGGATCTGCTCAGCAGCACTTGAAACCTGACACTGAGCCCCAGCTCCTGGAGGATGGGGTGGCTTTTTACCGACATACACCAGAGTGCCTTAAGACCAGGGGCAGCCCTCTCCTGCTTGTCTGGATCTGTGCTGATTGGCTGCCCCTCGGAGCTTTTGGCTGTTGCCTTCACTGCTTCTACTAGTCCTAAAACCTGAATTTGGAGCTTGAAGTAGGGCTACGCTGGTGACACTTGGATCTTGCCTATCCTCTTTCCTCACCCCATCCCGAAACCCTGCTTCAACCAATGCTGCTCAAATCCCCAATCTCTTGGCCTTGTTCTTTACTAGAACAGTTGTCTGCCCCCCGCCCCAGTTTTTCTGATCTTGCCCATTGCATCGTTCCCTGAGCCCCGGCTTAGAAACTCTAATCATTCTCTTGGACCTTCTCTTCAGTGTTTATATAGCTTCTTTGCCACTAACCCTGTTACCAAGAGCCATCTAATCTGAATTTAACTTGATTTTAATCTCCATTCATATCTAACCTTTTTTTTCCTTTGAGTAGCTTTCATTTAGAAATACATTAGAATGTTTTCTTATTTTTCT
This sequence comes from Mirounga leonina, assembly GCF_011800145.1. Lineage (NCBI taxonomy): Eukaryota > Metazoa > Chordata > Mammalia > Carnivora > Phocidae > Mirounga > Mirounga leonina. Next base: position 37,380,484 of record NW_023270426.1, read on the forward strand.
TGCCTTAATGGCCATGACATATGACATAACTAGGTCACCTCAGCCATTTCTACAACAACGGTCCCATCTGCCCCCCAACACTGACTCAACAACCTGACTTTTTAATAAGCCATTTTATCTTGAACCACATGTTATAATTTTAAAGTATTCATTGAAAATTGAATAAATAAATGTGTGTGTGTATCCCTTAAGATCTTTTACTGTACAATGAAATTTTTTAAGTGGTAAATACTACATACATGGCTCCCTCCAAATTCCCAAGGGTTTCTGAAGCAAACCCAGGTTCTGTTGTTTTTTTATAGTGGTGCTCTCTTGAACAGTTCTCCTAGACTCTCCCTAAAACAAAGGGGTGGGCAAGGAACCAATCATCTCTCCCCTAGTCAGTGAATCACCTGCAGAAGTTGCCTCATCAGTTCTGGAAGCTCAGACATCAACTAATGAACTGAGGCCCCATTCCCCTTTGGTTCAGCAGACTCGTATTCAATTCTCCCTCCCACTCAGAAGCAAGATTTGGTTACTCGTTAATTTTAAGGGGATTTCCTAAGAGACACCGAGAATGGTTTCCTGGTTATGTGGGCTGACAGCTATAGAAGCACTAACAAGGAAAGTCATAAAAATCTCTTCCTGGGAGTCTTTATGAAAAGCAAAATCAAACAGGTCTCATTGAGAAGCAGTAGGAGAAGGAGGTAAGAAACTTGAAGCAGGTGAGGTGTCATCTGATTCTATGATTGTGTAGTAACAGACAGACTGCTAATTTAAAATAAGAAGCAGCAATTGACAAGAGTTAGTGATTTCACATTCCATGGATGTTTTAAGCACAGATTTATGCTAACTGTATTCTCACCTTCTTCGAGCTTAATACAATTTCTTCCTGAGTTTTGGTGCAGTATTCACCATTACAAATAGTGGAAGCTGAACTTGCAATTTCATATCTGATTGTGACTGATCTTCCTCTCCTGTGTAGTGCCAGGATTTTTGATGGGGGTAGAATGTAGGATGTGGCTTTTTATTACTCAAGTTCCCTTCTGTTCAATCTCCATCCCTCTTGTATAGGAGAGGATGAGGATGAGCACAGCTTGCCCACACCTCTTATTAAATCAAAACAGTCATCTTTGACACAAACATACTTTCCATGCCTGTCTAATTTACTATAGCAATCACGTGTTTTAACCAAATTGTTGCCATCACGGGAACACAGCTGAACATAGCAACAATCCTTATCTTTGCCTGTGAAGGCAGGCATTTTTTTATTCTTTATTTTTTTTTTAAGATTTTATTTATTTATTTGACAGAGAGAGACACAGCGAGAGAGGGAACACAGCAGGGGAAGTGGGAGAGGGAGAAGCAGGCTTCCCGCCGAGCAGGGAGCCCAATGCAGGGCTCAATCCCAGGACCCTGGGATCATGACCTGAGCCTAAGGCAGACACTTAACGACTGAGCCACCCAGGCACAACGGTATTTTTTTGTTCTTACGTTTTACAGGTTTGCTTATGGTAACCCCATCGCCATCATGGATCAATGCCCATGGAGAGCCATATTTCTGTGACTTTCTTTTAGGAAGTTTGTTATTTTAGTACAGATGATTTTAAACTATTCAAGTAAAAAAAAAAAATTATAATAGTTGATTTCCAAAAGCCAGGTAACTGCTGAGGAGAAGAATCAGGTGAAGCCTCAAGTGCTGGAAACCAGAGTCTTCTGTGCCCTTCCCAGGGCCTTTAATCGGAACTCCCTCCAGGACCCCGACAGCAATGTGTGGCTATATTTATGTATTGTACGCTGAGATTTTTAAGTCTTAAAATTAATCGTAATAGAATAATATTCAATTACTGAGCCCCTAGTATATGCCAAACACTAAGGGCTTTACTTGTAGCTTCTCATGAAATCTCATTCAGCCCCATGAGAGAACATGAGTCGCAGCTTCATATTACAGTGAGGAAAGAGGAACAGAGACGTTGGGTAACTGGCTCCAAGTCACATGCAAAGGAGTAATGGAGCCAGGTTTGCACTACCCAAGGTCCAAGTAAGCTTTTATTATCTCAGGGGGCTTTTGTGTACAGAAAAGCATATTTTCAATTATATTTTGATTAATATTCAACTCATTAAAATATAACTTTTAAATATATTTTTCTTTATACTTTTTTTATATCATCCAGGAACAATCCCTTGTACTTCTTTGCTTAATGCTCAAATATCTCTTACATTTGACAACTCAAACTCTTGTAAATATTTAGCTATTTATACATTTAATTAATCAGATTTTCTCAGACATCCTAAATTACACTGACAAACACTTAAACCACCTGACAAGTCAGTATAAAAAAAATCTTTCTTATAAGCAATTATATACATCTAATAAACCAGATCTTTAAATTTAGAAGCTCACATCCTCTTAATCCTAAAATACAAACAATATACAAAAGTGACTTGATTGCAAGCCTAGTTACTAAACTTGTTCTTAAATTTCAATATTAAAGTACAGGTTTTTGGTTATCATTTCATTATTTCTTTATCTTCCTGGGTTTAAAAATTAATAAATTTTTACCCAAGCAGAGAGGACAGAATTACTTCTTTGAGACTACTTGTCATAGGGGCGTAGAACCTCTTCTAAGACTAAGCCAGTGAATGTAGGGGTGAACCTCAGTTTATGGCCAGATTTTACCTTCTCTGCCCCTGGGCTTCCTAAGATAATCAGATAAGTTTCAATTCTTTGTGATCTTATGACTTTCCAAAATTCCCCCATCCCGGGGCGCCTGGGTGGCTCAGTCGTTAAGCATCTGTCTTCGGCTCAGGTCATGATCCCAGGATCCTGGGATGGAGCCCCGCATCGGGCTCCCCGCTCAGTGGGAAATCTGCTTCTCCCTCTCCCACTCCCCCTGCTTGGGTTCCCTCTCTTGTTATGTTTCTCTCTGTCAAATAAATAAATAAAATCTTTAAAAAACAAAACAAAACAAACAAACAAAATTCCCCCATCCCTTAAAATATTGGGAGCTTTTCAGACCTTCAGGTTTTAATTCCCTTTTCAAAAACTGCAGACTGTTCCATTAGTGAAACTTTGAACGTGTTACCCAGACTTCAATTTCCACCCTGCTTTGCCTTTTTATCTTTTTCATCAATCACCATTTTATGGTTATAAACAAACCTAAAAATCTTCCTCTGCTTTCTGAAGCATCTCTACCTCTGGGAATGAGTTTCTAACCATACTATTTCCAACAGCAAAGTGTGTCATTGGAACACTTCTTTTTCATGATAGAAGTCTTACTGTAGCGTTCGGCTGTCCCTCAAGGAAGTTCCATTTCAGAGTTCCACATGGAACCAGCATATTTTCCCCATCATAATATGGTCAGAGCATAAAAATGCCAAGAAACATTCAAAAAGACTCTGAATGTGACCCAAAAGTCCTTGGCCCCAGCCTGTGATTACCAAATAAGGTCAGACCAATTTACAAAAGTACAAGACACTTGAGCTTAATTGTTAGAAATTAGCTCTTTTCAAAGTGTCCCCCAGCTACCTCTGAATTTCCCAAATACTGTCTTAAATATGTGCAGGATTCCATCCTTGTATTTGACGTCTTTGTATTTTGCCATGCTGCCACCTCAATGATAGTGGCCTTTTGAGACTGGTCACTCCCCTGGGCACTGATGAGTCTTCTCTACCACTGCTCTAGTCTCAGAAGAGGACACCAATTTCCTCCTTACTTAATACCCTAAGTTTAGGTAGAATGACAGGGAAAAACAACCTAGTAAATTCTTCTACCTGTCATTTGAAGTGGCAATTAGAGACTGTGGGGGTGCAACCCTAAGAGGATGTCACCTAGTTCCTGTGTGGGGGCCAGCTGACTTCTACATCCAAGAATGATCCAAGTATTTCCACAACTTGGATTCCTGGGCAACATGTCAAGTTCAAAAGACAGAGATTTCCTTCTGCCCCAGCCCAAGGCTCACCTCCCAAGCCTTCATTTTCTAACTTGGGACTGTCTTCCCTGGATGATCCATTCTCTTCAAGAGGGCACTGTTCTTATGCCATAGCCTCCAAAAGACATCAGAACCATCATCATCCCCTGTGTCACATTTCCCAGGACCCATATACTCGTGTCTTAACACCACAGCATCAGTGTTGCCTTCACCAAGCTGTGCCAACCGAGGCTGCCCTAGATCTCTCCCCTAATGAGAAGTGGACACGTCAGCCCTCAGTATATTCCCTGTAATTTTGGTAGGTTCTACTGCTGACATCCTGAAGGGAAATTCTTTGATAAGGAAACATATACACAGGTTCATACTATCTCTATAAGAACAACAACAACAAAAAGCAAATGAGCACAGAGCTTCTAAATTGAAATTGAAGAAAACAAAATTTTCAAAAAAAGTGTTTTCTATCATGTGAGTCCCTGGGGGACTTGTTAAAATACTGAAATTTGGACCTGATGCCAGACCCAATTATAAGAGGATGTCTGGTGACAAGGCCCAGGGAATGTGTATTTTAAACAAGCCCTTCCCATGATTCTTTTGTCTAAGGGTTGAGAACTCCTGCTCTGAGGGCAGCCCCACCCCTAACGTTTGTGGGGCCCAGAGCAAGAGCAAAATGGACGCCCCGGGACCACCTTCCACTCAGCTCCATCCCTTACCACGGGGGCCTCCCAAGTGGTTATTCCTTTAAGCTCTGTCCGTACACATCTGGCCTCAGAGCATTCTCAAAGAATCACCCTCAGTGAAGAAGCTTGCAAAAGGGTGTGGCTGTTTGAGTAGGGAATTAAGGGGTCGTTGATCCCCACATTGTGGTCAGGAAGTGGGAAAACAGGCTCCAACTAGGCACATCCCCTTGGCCCTGGGGATTTCTCACCCCACCCCGTGGAGAGTGGTAGGCCTGAAGAGGTCAGCATGGAGGCCTAAATCGCATTTCCAAGGGAAATATCAGTGGTAGAGACATAAGTTTCCTAATTTATTTACTAAACAGAGCTGCTGTGTTGGATGCATCTGTTTCTGAATGAATCCTCTGCTTTCAGTTTTTTCCCCAAGAACAATGAGAAAGAACTTAATTTGCTTGGTAGTGTAGTTTTTCCCAAAATAAAGGGACTCTCTGTTCCAGAGGTAAGTTTAAGTCTCAACCCTTAGTAAGTAAAAATGCTTACAACTGAAAGTGGCATGTTTTTACAGCTGCCACACCCATTAAATTTTCTCCCAAAATGCCTATCATGAGAACCCCATTACACCACAGCACTCTGTTATTTAAACTTAAAGCCTTCTGGAGTCAAGGTAGATTTAAAAAGGGAAAATGCAAGATGGCTATTCTCTATCCTTGATGACATGAAGACGTGGTTACTGTGGATACCCAAGAACTCACACTGGGTTGTATACCAAAGGACATCTTCAAGGCAGAAAGTCTGGAAATATGAAACCATTTGCAACTCACCATTAATACTCAGAAACTTTTTTCCATAAGGAAGAAAAGCACTTTCAGAGCAAAGGCCCTAGGTCACTGCTTCCTTGATAGCACCATTGCCTAGAACCCTGGGCATTTCCTCTTAGTCAACGGCACTGTGGTGGCCACACATGGAGTTGTCTGCTTAGACCCCCTTCTCCAGGGATTGATCCCTAGCCCTGGATTATTTCCCAGAAGCCAAGTTTGTGTTACAGAACTCTCCAGCCCTGGCAACAGTTTCCTGGCCGGAGGGCACCTGACTCCACCTGGGTCAGCTTGATTCCCTTAGAATCCGAAGAGAAAGAGAGAATGTTTCTTTATGTAGCTGAACCTGAAGTATGCAAATTTGGGAGCCGTGGGCCAGCCATGAATTGCTCCATTTGAGTTGGAAGCCAAGGAAGCCCATCTGCACAGAGACAAATGAAACAGATGTTCAGGGAAGCAAAGGAAATACCTCATATGTTCCTATAGCAGCTGCATTCCTGGCTTTGGGTTCTATGGGTCAACTCTGGAGCCTCGCAGTAAATTCTTTTGGGGGAATTAAGTTAACTCATATGTTACTTGGAACTGTTCTACCTAGAAGTGCATGACTAGTGATCTGCTTACTTGCTTTGACCCCTACTCTGTCCCTTAGACCTCCATCAAACAGCCAGGAAGTCCAATGCATTCTAACTCTCAGTACCTATTCAGTTCATCCTCTTCTCTTTCCACGGCCACCGCTTGAAGTCATACAGAACTGGCTTCAACTCCCAGCCCTGCTGAGTGTGACCCCGAGCAAGCTGCTAAACCTTGCTAAAAAGGCGAAAATCATAGTATTTGTCTCACGAGATCGTTGTAAGGATTGCATGATAGTGCATATAACAAAATGTATGGCCCATAGTGGTCAATAAATGTCTATTTTTGTTGTTATACCACTATTGTTTGTATTTATATTATACTGTATTTTAAGGAGAACATTTAAGTTACTCAGATTGCTAGTACATCCAACCATATATTTTTCAGAATCTATGTTTATTTTAATGACTGTAGTAATGTACAGAAAGGACATTTGCTTTATTAGACTATATCTAAAGATTTTTAATTTAATTAAGGTATTTAAAAGATAGGAAAATATTAATAGTCATAGTGGACTTGACTTATCAGGTACACTGATAAGCTTTTAACAGACATTTTCTTATTTAATTTAAAAAAGAGGATACTATCTCTAATTTAAAGATGGGCAAAATAGAGGCTCATAAACATTAACTTACTGAGAGACAAGAAAAATGGACAGATCTCTACTTCAAATCCAAGTCTATCTGACTCCAAAGTCTACACACTTTCCTTCTTCCTTCTTTCCTTCCTTCCTTCCTTCCCTCCTTCCTTCCGTCCTTTCTTTTTTTTTCCATTCTTTGTTTTCTTTAAGATAACAGAAAATAAATATCTGACTAGCTTGAACATTGAAACAACCTGGAATAATGATTAGACATGGATTTTATGAGATATAGTTTATTAAACAAAGGAGTCTTGGAGCTATATCTAGTCCAGTTGTTCCAAGGAGTATGTATATTGAAGGGTTGTCATATTCTATCTTCTTTGTAGAACGTCTTAACTCTCTTTATTATATTCCACGTTTATCTTTCTTGTGTCTCTCATGATGTGTTTTAAATTCTCCTTTTTATTGCACAATATCTTTCTACTTCTCCCTTTTGTTTCTTTTTTTTTTTTAAGATTTTATTTATTTATTTGAGAGAGAGAGCGAGAAGGAGCAGAGTGGGGAGGAGAGGGAGAAGCAGGCTCCCCATGAGCAGGGAGCCCGACACGGGGCTCCATCCCAGGACCCTGGGATCATGACCTGAGCCAAAGGCAGATGCTTAACCAACTGAGCCACCCAGGCACCACTTTTTTTCTTTTTATAATGCATTACTTTTATTTGTTTATCCAAGTATAGTTAACATACACTGCTGTATTAGTTTCAGGTATACAATATAATGATTCAGCAATTCTATACATTAGTCAGTGCTCATCATGATAAGTGTCCTCTTAATCCCCTTTGTGAATTTCACCCATTCCCCCTACCCACCTCCCGTCTGGCAACCACCAGTTCTCTATACTTAAAAGTCTGGTTTCTTCAACAAATGTTGGCGAGGATGTGGAGAAAGGGGAGCCCACTTGCACTGTTGGTGGGAATTCAAGTTGGTACAGCCACTTTGGAAAACAGTGTGGAAGTTCCTCAAAAAATTAAAAATAGAGCTACCCTATGACCCAGCATTTGCACTACTGGGTATTTACCCCAAAGACACAGATGTAGTGAAAAGAAGGGCCATATGCACCCCAATGTTCATAGCAGCAATGTCCATAATAGCCAAACTGTGGAAAGAGCCAAGATGCCCTTCAACAGATGAATGGATAAAGAAGATGTGGTCCATATATACAATGGAATATTACTCAGCCATAAAAGGATGAATAGAAAGGATGAATACCCAACTTTTATATCAATGTGGATGGGACTGGAGGAGATTATGCTAAGTGAAATAAGTCAAGCAGAGAAAGTCAATTATCATATGGTTTCGCTTATTTGTGGAACATAAGGAATAGCATGGAGGACATTAGGAGAAAGAAGGGAAAAATGAAGCGGGGGGGGGGGCGGGAATCGGAGGGGGAGACGAACCAGGAGAGACTATGGACTCTGAGAAACAAACTGAGGGTTCTAGAGGGGAGGGGGTGGGGAGAAGGGTTAGCCCGGTGATGGGTATTAAGGAGGGCACGTACTGCATGGAGCGCTGGGTGTTATACGCAAACAATGAATCATGGAACACTACATCAAAAACTGATGATGTATTGTATGGTGACTAACATAGCATAATAAAATAAACTAAAATTTTTTTAAAAGTCTGGTTTCTTGTTTGTTTCTTTTTTTTCTTTGTTTGTTCATTCATTTTGTTTCCTAAATTCCATATGAGTGAAATCATATGGTATTTGCCTTTGTCTGACTTATTTCACTTAGCATTATGCCTTCCAGGTTCATCTCTGTTGTCCCAAATGGCAAGATTTCATTCTTTTTTTTTAAGGCTGAGTAATAGTCCATTGTATATCTGTACCACATCTTCTTCATCCATTCATCTATGGATAGGCACTTGGGCTGCTTCTATATCTTGTCTATTGGAAATAATGCTGCTATTAAACATATGGGTGCATATATCTTTTCAAATTAGTGTTTCTGTGGGTTTTTTGTTTAAATACCCAGTAGTGGAATATGGTATTTCTATTTTTAATTGTTTGAGGAACCTCCATACTGTTTGCTACAATGGCTGTACCAGTTTGTGTTCCTACCAACAGAGTACGAGGGTTCTTTTCTTCTACATCCTTGCCAAAATTTGTTATTTCTTACATTTTTGATTTTAGCCTCTCTGACAGGTGTGAAGTGATATCTCATTGTGGTTTCATTTGCATTTCCCTGAAGACTAGTGACGTTGAGCATGTTTTCATGTGTCTGTTGGCCATCTGTATGTCTTTTTGGAAAACTGTCTATTCAGGTCCTTTGCCCATTTTTAATTGGATTATTGGGGAGGGAGTATTGAGTTCTTTATGTCTTTTGGATATTAGCCCCTTATTGGATATATCACTTTCAAATATCTTCTCCCATTCAATAGGTTGCCTCTTTATTTTGTTGAAGGTTTTGCTCACTGCACAAAAGCTTTTCATTTTGGCATAGTCCCAATAATTTAACTTTGCTTTTGTTTCCCTTGCCAGAGGAGACCATACTCTTTTTATTACACTATTTAATCTCCTGATTCCTGGGTATGTTTTTATACTGGAAAGAGAATTAGAAAGATTCATGACAATAATTGTGGATTATAATCTTATAAATTTATCGTTTCAACCTCGTGTGATAGCTACCCAGAATCTTTTTTTGAGGAGCTAATCATCTGAGCATGTTGACATCCAGAAATTCTGCTCTCCCCATTCCAAACCACTAACACCACCTCGTACATTAAACTGAAATGATAGCACTAACCCTTTAGTTGGCACACTGGGTTGCTTAAATATAAGCACAAATTTGAATTGCTGATGTAGCAGATAAGAGTCTGTCAATACACCAAATGTTATATAGATACAGATATACAGATGGAAATATAGATTCACAAGATATTTAGCTTGATAAGGCTTTTGTAATAGGTAACTAACATGACTTTGGAACACATACAATGTTTCTTCTTGGTAAGAAAATTTGGAACACTGTAATCCTTTTCAGAGGTTTCTTTCTTTTGATTGAAACTACAAGTATGGACATATTTACAACAACTTCTTTTAGTACTTGAGTGTGCATGTTACCTTCAGGTAGAGTCAAGAAAAAAAAAAACAAGCCCAAAGGACATTTGATGCATTAAAAAATTAAAAATAAGAGAACAAAGAAGTATTTCTTAGCTTTTGTCATTTCAAAGATGTTTGATGTTCTGAGAGCTATAAAAATGAGTTACACTGTAAGAAAATAGTCTTGTCTTCAATACAAATTCAGGTGACATTAAAAATAAAATATTGAAAACCATGGGCTGGATGTTTAAAGATAACCATCATGTTTAATAACAAAGCCTAATTTGCTTCAATCAAAGGAGAAATATAGTTCATTTCATCCTTAAACTAGTAGGCCAGTCACTTGGCCTAACATAGAGTATATTTTCCCCTGTGTAGCGTTTTCTGTTGTGTGCCAAGAAAGCCTGCCCAAACACAGACCACCCTTTGTGTCTTCTCTAAACCAAGAAGTCTGAGAGTGCAGTTTTGCTGTGGGATTAAAATAAAGACTCAGGGATATTTTCAAATAAGGAAAGGTCTTTCACTGAGCATGTTGATTACATTGCTTCTATGGTATTTTCTATCCTATTTCCCCCATCCATACGTTTCTTCAGTGTACATTTCCTGCTAAAATTGAGGGTCAAAAGAGAATCGCACTTCTGGTTCCTGCTGATAATGTGAACCCAAAATAATAGCCAAAAAAGGCAAACATCTGTGAAGGCTTAGTCAGAGCACTTTCTCACTAGTAATTCTTCCTAAAGTGCTATTGCTTTTACTATCAGAAAAAAATGTATATGCTTCCTCAGTGTCTTGACCAACAGCCCCCTTTAATCACCAAAGCAATCCTCTGGGGAAGCCATGTATACAGAAAAATAACTTTCTCCCCCAAACTGAAGTGAAAGCTAATGCACATAACCCAAGGATATGAGAATTCACTAGGATAGGCATCAGTCAACAAGAGTGGGATATGGAAATCAGATTTTCACATTCAAAACATTTTAAAGTAATATTTCAAGGCAGGGCCATAACCTTCATTGAATATGATCACACATACTGATAACAATTGGTGCTTTTCACTTGGTAAATGTCAGTTCTTTTGCCAATTATTAATAAATCACAACTAGTTCTGAATTCTTTCTTGTACTTCTAGCCAACATGTTAATAGTGTTACAAACATCTGTTTTACTAGAGCATCAATCTCATCTTGAATCTGAAATTATACATTTGGATTTCATTATGTTGTGAATAATTAGGACCACCAGAAGTCAAATGATGAACACTCCTGTCTTTCATTTTTTTTTTATTTTTATTTATTTGTTTGAGAGAGAGAATGAGATAGAGCGAGCATGAGAGGGGGGAGGGTCAGAGGGAGAAGCAGACTCCCTGCTGAGCAGGGAGCCCGATGCGGGACTCGATCCCGGGACTCCAGGATCATGACCTGAGCCAAAGGCAGTCGCTTAACCGACTGAGCCACCCAGGCGCCCCAACACTCTTGTCTTTTAGACCTTGTTTTGATGCATTTTGCATGGCAAGCTTTATCAAGGTCAATTTCTTAACAGAATCTCTGCTTCATATCATTAAATCTGCAAAGAAATCTGCTTAGAATGTGGATGTAAAACTTCTGATCTGATAGGCTATTTCTCTGACCCCATTCTGTGGAGTGTGTATTTTCTATGTTACATTGGCCTATTTTGAAAAACTCCACCTGCATTTTTCAGATAGAACTTTTATTAGAAAGTGCTCTTGCAGCTAAGAAAAGTCAAAGAGGGAGGTAGTTGTTGCAAAAGGGTGTTGTGTGTAGTAGGTTGAAAATGGCTCCCCGAAGGTCTGTCCACATCCTAATCTCCAGAATTTGTGAGTGTGACCTTGAGATGAGATTGCCTTGAATTATCTGGGTGGGCCCTAAATGCCAACACAAGAGAAATCCAGAGGGAAATTTGAGACAGATAAACAGAGGAGAAGGGGTGTGACGACGGAGGCAAAGTTGGCAGTAATGGGACCACAAGCTGAGGAAACTAAGGAACGCCAACAGTCACCAGAAGCTGCAAGAGGCAAAGAAGGGCTCTTCCTTAAAGCCTCTGGAGAAAAGTGTTGGATTTTGGACTTCTGGCCTCAAGAATTGTGAGAGAATACATTTCTGTTGTTTTAAGCCACCAAATTTGAGGTGATTTGTTTATAGCCACTCTAGGAAACTAACATAAGTACCTTAACTGAATTCACCATGGTCCTCCACCTTGCTGGTGCTGAAAATTCAGTTTCATTACTTCAATCATAAATGCCCTAGTCCTGGATGACTACTTCCCACTAACCAAATTCACAAGAAGCAGATTGAAAACCAGATTGTGAATCGATTCATTTACCAGGGAAACTATCTCTGTTCTAGTAATTAGGATTAATGACATAGTTAGAGAATTTAGAGGTATATTTAGAAGGAACAAGATTCCTCTCACAGCCAGACTCTGGCATGAGACTTTCTGGGACCTACCCAGCTCAAGATGGTGTGAAGACTGAGGCAAATCAGAAACAATGTGAGGAGGTAAGGAGAACACTGATTCTGCTGTAGAGTTGGGGCCAGCAAGGGCTACTGGAAAATGAAATGTGCAAAATTCTAAGAAATGAAAGAAAATCATTTGGGGACAGGCAGATATGACAGGTCCAAATCCCATGACAGTGGGAGAAGCCCAAACAAAGAACAGTGTATCTGAATTAGTCAGGTTCTCCAGGGAAACAGAACCATTAGGATGGAAAGAGAGAGACAGTTTAAGGAAACGGCTCACACAATTGTGGAGGCTGACAAGAGTGAAATCTTCAGGGCAGGCCAGCAGGCTAGAGACCCAGGGAAGAGTCCATAAGGCAGTCTGGAGGCAGAATTCCTTCCTCCTTGGGAGACCTCAGTCTTTGCTGTTAAGGCCCTCAACCAGTTGGATGAGGCCCACCCACACTATGGACAGTAATCTGCTTTACTCAAAGTGTACTGATTTAAATGTTAATCACATCTTAAAAAATCCCAGCACAACAACATCTAGCCTGATGTTTGATCAAACATCTGAATACCAGTCTAGCCAAGTTGACACAGAAAATGAACCATCACACTGTCTATTCATGATAGTACGCCAACCAACAGAAAGACAACACAAAATGGAAGAGCCAGCTCTCCAGAGAAGCAAACAGGAAATGGAATGAAGAACCCCGAAAAACCAAGCCTGGGCATTATTAAAGGTTATAGAGAGAAGGGAGGACTGCTCAGAATTGAACCCTGGGAATATCTATGATATTTAAAGTGGGATCAGGTCTTAGATAAAAGGGTTTGTTTTGAGCTTTGCCTGAAAGTGTAATTGCCACCTACTGACCCGTTGACATTTGGCATTAAGATGTTGGTGGCCGCCCAGTAAGTCAGGGAGCGGCTGGAACCCTCATTCCAACCAGCTAGATGACAGACTGATGTATATCTTGCAGCACAACTTCGGAGCTATGGCATCAACAAGACAGATGGGCAGGATCAATAGAAATTCTCAGATTCTGAAACCAGAAAGACTGGAAATAAATCCCAAGTAAATAAGATGATGGTGTCATCCAAGAAACCTAAACCACACAATGGTTTGTCTTTAAGATTTTGTTGATTGGGAGGGGTGGGGAAAGGGTGGTAAATAAATATTCCTTGACTTGTCTGAAATATCACGTTCCTTTGGAGAGAGGAGGAATAGGGGAGCTTTTGAAAATTGCTTACAGGCAATGAAAAGCAAAGAGCAGAAATATCAAGCGTCAACTTTCAGGAGAGACTTTGAGAGACTCTGGGCACAAGTAGGTTTACCTTGGGGTCCAGGTAAGAAAGGACAAAAACCCAGGGTCATGGAACAGATGCTGGCAACATCCGGAGGTGGAAAACCTTAGTACAGACACTGTCACCGATAGAAATTTCAGATATTGGGCACCTGGGTGGCTCAGTCGTTAAGCGTCTGCCTTCGGCTCAGGTCATGATCCCAGGGTCCTGGGATCGAGTCCCACATCAGGCTCCCTGCTTGGCAGGAAGCCTGCTTCTCCCTCTCCCACTCCCCCTGCTTGTGTTCCTGCTCTCGCTGTCTCTCTCTCTGTCAAATAAATAAATAAAATCTTTAAAAAAAAAAAAAAAGAAATTTCAGATATTTACATATCTCATTATGGTTGTTAACAGATATCTCAAAGTATCATTATAATCATCACTACTGTGAAATTATGGTAGTTATTGGGCTTGATCATTTAATTAATGAATCAATACACTCGTGTGCTCTTTTATTTCAGTTTTCAAAAATACTGTGTTTCTTCAATATATTTGATTTCCTTTGTAATCTTATGTATTTTATACTATACATTAAAAGCACTATCCTGAGAAGGATCCATAGGCTTCATTAGACTGCCAGAAGGATCTGGACACAAAAAAAGTTAAGAACCCTTAAAGGATCTATAATTTTGTCCTATTTATATTGATTCATTTAACAAATGTTGTTTCGAACTCACTTTGTTCCGTGAACAAACTCTTAACTCAAAAAGTGTTTTGGAGGGACATGGGGGAATGGGTTTAAAAAGGAAACATTGAACATAGTGAAGTATTAATTTAAACCACAACATAAATGCTACAAAAATAATGACATAACGAAAGCCCTGAATTTAGGGACAAATCCATCTGAAGGATTTCTTAACACTATGTAATTTGTTACTGCTAAGCTTTTGATTACTATATAATCAGGCTGACAAATGACTAATTCTGGGCAGGTCCAAACAAGTGAATCCTAGTTTTGTTTGGGACTCTGTCTCCGCATCTTTGTGTAGAGTCTTACAGAATTTAATGGTCCTATCCCCCTTTGGGTTGTCTGTCCCTCTGTATGACTGACAAAAGCTTTATAATTTTTCTCATCTAGACTATAGACATTGGGTGGAGTAATTACCCAGAAACTTAAAGTACGTTTACTTTGTCTATCATTCATTTTTAAAAGATTATATTTATAAGTGGAGGGAACACACAGATTTTACAAAATGTGTGACATTTTGATAATGAAATATCGAAAAAGAAAGAGAAGATAGAAAAAATGTACATCTGCCACAGTGTATAGAACTCACTTTCAGGAGTTGACCACTGATTATTTAAAGGAAATAGAATCATAATGATAACAGGCAGTCAACATTGGCATTGATGAGTTTGAGATCATTAAATCCACATTTGAACTCAAAGTGGAAACCATGTGAATGAATGACAAGGCTGCAGATGAAGCCTAGACGTTGATGGGAAGAACTGAGAGCATAAATCATAGTCCCAGCAGTGTGAAAAGCCTGAAGCCAGGAAACTTGGAAGCCAGGGGCCAAAAGCGAGCAAGCCAATCCAACAGGGAGCGGAGGAGGTTGGTTTATGCTTCCTTCTCCGTCAGCCCACACAAAGGCAGAAATGAGCAGACAACACTGACGTTGTTGAGATCGTGTCTCCCTGATTGTAATGCTGACTTCCGTGGTGCTATCTAAAAAGTGGTGAATGTGGAATATGATAAATAATAAAATGGAATATTTGGATTTGGGTGTGTTGAAGAAGGTGTTAAGAATAGTCTTCATTCTTCATAGTCCCCCTACCACCCTCAAACAATATCCCTGCTGATTAGAAGCCGTCCATTTCATAGTAACTGCTATGGGTTGAATGGCTGTTCTGCCAAAATTCCTTTGTTGAAATCCTAATCTCCAAGATGATGCTATTAGGAGATGGGGTCTTTGGGAGGTGATAAGGTTACAAAGGCCCTCATAAATGGAATTTCTGCCCTTATGAAGGAGACCCAAGAAAGCTCCCTCACTCCTTCTGCCCTGAGAGGTTACAGCAAAGAGACAGCCAACTAAGAAGTCAGCTCTCCCCAGATATTGACTGAATCTACCGGCACTTGATCTTGGCCTTCCCAGCCTTCAGAACCGTGAGACATAAATGTCTGTTGTTTATTAGCTAGCCAGTCTCTGGCATTTCATTATAGCAGCCCAGACTAAGATACTAACATTTTGCAGAGATAACTTCACTCTGATCATAATTTCTCTTCCTTCTAAAAACGATCGGGAACGTAATCTTCTACACCTTCACACTCAGTAGTTTTGTTTTCTATTTTATGATAATAGCAACGTTTGTAATGGCAGTTTTTACCCCTTTTAAAGAACACTTTCTTTTTTGCCAAAGTACACAAAGCAAAAAGAGTAGGTAGCATCAAAAGACATTTGAATTTAAACAGAAGCATTAAACTCCCAGATGCTGAAGTCAGTTATTAGCAAATCTACTGTTGTCACCAAAATCTTAGAAGGAGGTATGTGTTATAAAAGCCTCTGAATCCTCCCTTGTGGCTAAATAATGTAATTAAACCTATAATCTGTAGTTTATCTTTTCTGAAACCTTCCTCAACACGTCAGCAAAGGAAATTACAATCTTTTTTTTTTCTAAGATTTTTATTTATTTATTCATGAGAGACAGAGAGAGAGAGCGAGAGGCAGAGGGAGAAGCAGGCTCCCAAGGAGCAGGGATCCCGATGCTGGACTCGATCCCAGGACCCTGGGATCATGACCTGAGCCGAAGGCAGACGCTTAACCATCTGAGCCACCCAGGCGCCCAAAGGAAATTACAATCTTAATTAAACCCTTTTCATTAGATGTAGCTGTGAAGGCGGTGCTTTTGCTGTAGCCAGGCTGATGAGGTGATAAAATGACTGGAGCATGAGAAATGCTACTTTGTGTCAAACCAAGATTCCAACTAATCCTACCGCGCCATTAAGACTAGCTTGCGATTTCTTATCAAACTCCAGGGACTGTTGTTGGACCTTGAACAACCTTCATGTTTTATGATGAATATGCCATCCCTTAACTTATCTAAATCTTCATTGAATATATACCTGTTGTTTCATCTACCCAGCAACTATTTTCCCGGCATTGCCCTCATCCCTTTGTCCAGTTTTTAGGGTTACAGAAGGTTTTACAAAATTCCTATGTTGTGACGCTGTTCCCACGCATGATCAGTTGGTCTTGAGGACATCTGGCCTCACACAGGTCTATTAATCCCCAGGACTTTGAAACTGGAACTGAGAGGAACAAATCATCTCTCTCTAAGTGGCTACACTGTAAACGCTACTAACTTGGGAACTGTTCCTACTGACGTGTGGACTGCAAACAAGAAAGCAGGTCTGCACTGAGGAAGTGAGGCAGATGTGGAGAGAGGGGCAGAGATCAAGGTCAAAAGGAGAAGAATCTCTGGGTTTCCTTTTGTGCTCCATCCAGTTGGTGGTTCTGTTCTTGAGGGTCTGGCACCTCTTGGATTCCATTAATTACTCCATTTATTTCCCAACAAATCCACTCATTTCTTTTGTTAAGCTAGTTTCTTTGGGCACCTGTTTCTTGCACCAACAAATAAAGGTCCTAACTAATATTCTTTTATTTAATAAACTTTTGCTTATTTAATATTTAACATGTGAATTTTTTATCCTTTAGCTTGTTCTACCTTTTGAAGGCACAAATTTCATCAGCCTTTAATTCATTTCTTCTAAAGGGCATGTCTTTCAAGTGTCAGGAAGTGTCTTCTAGTCTGAGATTTGATGTTAATTTTATGTTCACCTTAACCATACCCTTAATTATTTAAAAACTTTGCTCATATCCTCTGTCTGTTTAGTTCAGTTAAATTCATACATTTTTGGTTATCTGCTTTGTGTCAGACAGTGTACTTGGTGACCTAGATGGAAATACAAAGGAAGAGATCTCAGAACCTAGTAAAAGAGAAATATTTGTAAATGAACAGTTGAGATGTAGTGTACCAAGAGTTAGCAAATAAGTGCATTCAAGGTACGAACAAGGGAGTTATTAACACTCTGACTAGTAATTTTTCCCCCAGAACTCTTCCCCTAATTTTTCTAGAAACTTCTCTTTCACCTTCTCCATGCAAATAGTAACTTGTTCACTCAAGGGAGTTGAATATTCTCAACATGAATTTATGTTCCATTTCCACTCTGGCCACAAAGACTGGAAACCTAAAGCAGGCTGTGCAAATTAAAGTGTCATGTGTCCAGCCCTGCGGCTTACCTCCAATGAGCCTCACCTCCTGTTTTCACACACTTGTGCAGTCTCCTCCTACACTGAATGGGGCTTACCTATGTAATTATTAGGATATCAAAGAAAAACAGAATATGACTTCCATATCCAGATCAAAGAAAATATTAGAGCTTTTTGTTGGAAGGCAATTATACTTCAAAAATGAAAAAAAAATAAAATAATTTTTAAAAAGATTTTATTTATTTGAGAGACAGAGAGAGCACAAGCAGGGGAGGGGCAGAGGGAGAGGGAGAAGCAGACCCTCCCCTGAGCAGGGAGCCTGACGTAGGGCTCTAGATCCCAGGACCCTGGGATCATGACCTGAGCTGAAAGCAGACACTTAACCAACTGAGCCACCCAGGTGCCCCTAAAATAATTATTTTATTTTATTTTATTTATTTTATTTTATTTTATTTATTTTATTTTATTTTTTAAAGATTTTATTTATTTATTTGACAGAGAGAGACATAGCGAGAGAGGGAACATAAGCAGGGTGAGTGGGGGAGGGAGAAGCAGGCTTCCCGCCGAGCAGGGAGCCCGATGCAGGACTCGATCCCAGGATCCTGGGACCATGACCCGAGCCGAAGGCAGACGCTTAACGACTGAGCCACCCAGGCACCCGAAAATAATTATTTTAAAGAAAGAAAACATTGCCGCTCCTGTCTTGCTCCTTTGGAGTACTCACTCTGGGGTAAGCCAGATGCCTTGTGGTGAGAACACTAGAGCAACTCTATGAAGATGTCCACATGTGGAATGGAGGTCCCCTGCCAACAACCAGCAGTAGCTTAGCAGGCATGTAAGTGAGTCCCCTTGGAAGTGGACCCTTTGGCCTGGTCAAGTCTTCAGATGACTGCAACTTCATCAGCGATTCCCCAGCCCCAGCTAAAGATAGAACCACCCAGCTAAGCTGCTCCTAAATTCTTGTTGCACAGAAACTGTGTGAGATAATAGATGTTCATTGTTGTTTAAAGCTGCTAAATTTTGGAGTAATTTGTTATGCAGGAACAGATAATTAATACCATAGCCCATCATTTGGTATGACATAATTGGTCCAAGGATGGACAACTAACCCAAGTTAGGCCAGTAACTAATTTTCCCCCAGTTTTTTGATAGCTATCACGGAAAACATGCAGACAGTTTCTCTCTGGTGGCTGAACTTATAAGACATAAAACTTAAATGCTCTCAGTGACTGTGTTTCAACCAGATGAAGAAAACCAGTCTTAAAAAGGCATGAAATTGACAGAGAGAAACAGAATGGCAGGGAGAAAGCCATGATGATGTTAAGTTCTTAGTTCCAACTATTCCTGACACTTACTTGGGTCTTGCCCTTTCTTTGGCTCCAGTATTCTCCAGAATACTCCTCCTGATATTATTACCTTATGGCCTCTGCATATCTTCGTCATCTCTCATTTATTCTCTTGACCTAATCCCTCACTTCAGTTGCTGTTTACATGTCATCTTACCAATGAGACCACCTTGCCTAAAATAGATTATCCAATGTGTGGTGACTTTTTAATTTATCAACTTTCTAGGTGGAACATTTCCTAGGATTTACTTTCTTGTATGTTTCCAGATGGAGTGGACCACAAGGAAGATTCTTGAGAGATTTGGAGGGTGGTAGGGAAGCAGCACCTTGGGGTGCACCTGGGCCTACAACTGCTCTTTTGTCCCCTGGATCCTCCTTTAGCTCCTCCAAGGTCTGGTCCAAGTGAGTGTGCTTAGGTCTGTGCTGATGAGCCCCAGATTCTGCAGGATACCCTCATCATCAAGGTCAGAGGCAACAAGAGTGAACCCAGGTTTCTGTCTGTCCTTGTGGAGTTGCATCCCAAGCTTATGGATTCCAGGCTGCCCTTAATCATCTTTCCCACTTTATATCCATTTCCCCTCCCAGCATCAGCAGACCCAGAGACAGCAGCCTCACAGGGATTGCTTAACTAGCTCCTGCTGTTCTGGGTGGGGTGGGGGGGAGGGACATAAACATTAAGTGAAGAAGAGGCTGAAAGAGGTCCTTAGCTTCAGAGGGGGCCAAGGTGATTCCGAGAAGTACCAAGAGAAAACCTCACTCACCATCTACAAGGCAGAGGGCATCACCTTGGCAGAGTCCAGCCACAGAGGGCACCAAAAGAGCCAAAGGAAGACCAGTCACACAGGCAATTCTACCTTCCCACCTAGTGATCTCCAACCCAGTGAATTAAAAGAGAAAGAGGAGGAAGAGTGAAAGGGCTGACTCTGAAGGTCCTTGAACCCTGGGTCAAGCCTTAGGTGGTGGAAGATAAGGATGTGATTAGAGTTTTAAGTGGACTCAACTGGCTTTTTAATAACCAAAGTGTCCAGCAAGTTGTGGGGTCTTCTTGACACATCATGAAGAACCTACCTAGTAAGGGAAAGCTGAGATAGCATAATTGAGGTCAGAGAGGGAGAAAAATAACATTTAATGTTTGTACTCCATCAAGTTTATCCTATTCAATAAACTGGTGATGTTCAGGTGCACCTTTTTCCTGGGGTTGAAGGTCATCATATTCCCAATGAGTTATATGACCTAGTAAAGGAAAGAATGTATTATAATTCAGTATGAGGAGAGAAGAGGACTAAGGGCAGAACCCAGACAGAATATTAAAGGGTCAAGAATGGGAGAAAGAGCCAGTAAAGAAGACTGAGCAATCAGAAGAGGCAAGACAAGGGATGGCTTTGAGAAGGAATCAGTTCCATAGTAATTTATGCTACATAAACCTGAACGATCAGTTCCATAGGAATTTATGCTGCATAAACTTGAGTGATCCTAAGCCCTACCAACCTATAGACACAAATCTGATCCCATTAATTTCCAAACTTCACAGGCTCTACCTCTCACTGTATAATTGCTTGTCACTCTTCTCTGAAGGCTTCTTTTCTATAAGCTCTTCAAGAGAATATTGTTTCTTTACTATCTCTAAATTCCCCAATACTTCAAAGTACAAAATCCTGAATGAGCTAAAAGGACTGCATTTCGTTTATTGTTTTGTGGGGTGAAGCCATGTTGTCTTCCCTACAAAAATGGGGAATATGATAGTAGTAGAGACTGCTAATTGTACTTCTGTATCCTTTTGTTTATTTGCTATCCCAGAACACCAAGCATAAAATAAAATATCAAAAACAATAACCTAGTTTTCCTTGGAGCTAGGTATGGCAATGTGATTAGATTCTAGCAATACACTGTGACAGAAGTAGTGCATGTATCTACCAGGGTATTGCCTTTTTCTTCTTTCCCGTCTTCCAGCTGGTTGGAATGCTGAAATCATGCTGAAGTAGCCCTCATGGACCGCAGGTGACCTTGGGAATGAGGAGGCCCCAGGAACTGATACTGAGATGTACTTCCCAGTGAGTCCTTTAATGAAGGTTGCTGGGAGTGATGTCAGCAGACAGCCCACTGCTCTCAAACCCCTCGGCTGAAAGAGAGCCACCTTGTTCAAGTTCACAGCCATCCCAGGGTGGCCCACATCCAGTGACAGATCACTGTGGGAGTATAAAGGCCTGGCCATTTTGGTCTAACTCAAGACAACTCTGAGGGGTCCACCACAGCTCTCACTGGGCCTGGACCACAGCTTGATCCCCTCTGCTCACTCCAGTTCCTCCTCACACCAACCAGACAGGCCTTTGTGTGACTACTCCCTAAGGCTGCAGGGCTCTTTGCCCACATAGTCTCAGAGCTGAACTCCTTCCCGTCCTTCTGGTTTTTGTTCAAAACTCACGACCTCAACGAGCCTTGCCCTCCATACCCTACTAGACTATCTGCCCCACCAACACTCCTAATCCTTGTCATCTTGCTGTTTCTTTATTCTGTATGCTTACCATACTCTAATACACTATATCACTTACTTATTTATCTATTTATGTATTTATTTATCTTTTTTTTCCCTCTCTCCCTCGGTAGGATGTAAGGTCCCAATAGCATGGGGACAGGGATCTTGGTTTTGTGCACTGATACATCCCACGCACCTGCAATAATGCCCGGCACATAGCAGGCATTCAGTAAATATTCGCTGAATGGGTGAATAATTCTCAAGGAAAATTTTGCAGATATTCAGTCTTCGGGACCCTTAATTGCAAAAACAGACTGGAAAGAATTCTTTGGCAGCAGGTTCACTAATCATTACATATTCTATTATCATCCAATAAGAAAAAATTGGCCATACATTTTTTTATTTTTATTTTTTTAATTTTTTATTCTTATGTTCATCCCCATACATTACATCATTAGATTTAGATGTAGTGTTCCATGATTCATTGTTTGTGCA
This sequence comes from Mirounga leonina, assembly GCF_011800145.1. Taxonomy (NCBI): domain Eukaryota; kingdom Metazoa; phylum Chordata; class Mammalia; order Carnivora; family Phocidae; genus Mirounga; species Mirounga leonina. The sequence continues at coordinate 37,402,513 of NW_023270426.1, forward strand.
TAACACCCAGTGCTCCATGCAGAACGTGCCCTCCCCAATACCCACCACCAGGCTAACCCATCCTCCCACCCACCTCCCCTCTAGAACCCTGTTTGTTTTTCAGAGTCCATCGTCTGTCATGGTTTGTCTACCCCTCCGATTTCCCCCCCTTCATTCTTCCCCTCCTGCTACCTTCTTCTTCTTCTTTTTTTTTTTTCTTAACATATATTGCATTATTTGTTTCAGAGGTACAGATCTGAGATTCAACAGTCTTGCACAATTCACAGTGCTTACCAGAGCACATACCCTCCCCAGTGTCTATCACCCAGTCACCCCATCCCTCCCACCCCACCCCCCACTCCAGCAACCCTCAGTTTGTTTCCTGAGATTAAGAACTCCTCATATCAGTGAGGTCATATGATACATGTCTTTTGGCCATACATTTTTATGGAGCACTCTAAGTCACTCCCTTTATACTTTATATTCATTAGAATCTCCCCCCACCTCATACACATCTCTAAATATTATGATGCCTATTTCACAGGTAAGGCCTGTGATTTCTGTTCCAAAGAGATCTCTATTGAAAAGAGTGACTTTCCTTAGAATAGAAAACTTAGAAAAAACAAACCTGAAATTCTCAAGTGTGGTGATCCAGGACAGCTTGCTGGGTCACATGATAGGGTATGGTTACTTCTAACAGGAACTGTCTGTTCTCAAGTACAATTCATCACAACTGAGTTGTTGGAAACTTTGTTTTGCTTCATATTACCAGCTTCTGAAAGAAGTCAGTATTTGTGAGGTTTCAGGAAGTTTCCTTTGAAGTCAGCACTCCAGTAAAAACATGAACTAGATCAACTGAGCACCCATGGAGTCAGCCTGAGGATTTACTTCTGTATTCTCAGGGGGCTTTCTTCTGGTCAAGTTCCTGCTTTTTCACCGTTTGTCTTGTGAGTTAGTAAAGGTTATTTAAATGTCATTCACGAGTAAACAAGAATAATAATTCCAACGGAATCTTGTCATCTGTAGTTGTATTCTTTAATATATTTCTCTAAATTATCAGTTATCTTTCCATTCTTTGACTTCGATTTTGCCTGGTTCTTCCTCAAACTACATTTTATAGTGATACCAACATAGACCACTTCCTACTTTGTGTAACTGTACACTAGAAAAAGTCTAACATCTGGTAATGACAGTCTCCTCCATTCTTAAGAATCAGAAAACTGCCATATCACTGTCCTTTATCCTGCATGTTTCATATGTAATCGGTTTCTATTCTTGGTGTTTCTTAATCTACTGATCTACTAGATCACACTAGATCTACTAGTCATCTCTTATACTAGATGTACAGAATCACAATGTCTGGTGACAGGACCCTAGACTGTATGTAACAACCAACCACATGAATTTTGTGCCTGATACAATTTGAGGATTACTAGATTATTATGGTATTAACAGGGGCTCCTCCCAGGCCAAGGAGGGCTTGGAGGGGCGGGGGGGTCTCACTTTCATTTTACTTTTTATCCTTTGGTATTAAAAACAGTTTTATGAGCATTTGTTACATATGTAATAATCTATGTCTACTAGAGATTTTTGAGGTTTAGAAGACTGACATTAAATATGATTTTCTGGGTTATATCAATGAGGAAATACATTACCAATTTAGCTCTTTCAGGAGGAGAAAAGACTATCAGATCAAAAGCTCTAAGTTGACAATATATAATGCAGTTATCAAGCTTTCCCTTCATTTATTCCACAAATATTTGCTGAACATCTGTGTTTTACGTGCTGTTCTATGTGCCAAGGATACAGTGAAGAACATTAGATAAGCTTCCTACCCTCAAGGAGATTACTTTAGAGTGGGGAGGGGGCAGACATTTAGAGGAATTGGCCCACAACAAAGAAGTTTTACAAAGATGTTCACAATGAGAATTTTATCTTGGTAAAATATTGAAGACAACCCAACAATACAATGAATATGTGAGCAGAAAACGATTTAGAAATATATGGAGTGTTATGTAGCTATTGAAAATTGTTAAGTGTTTAGTTTAAAACACAATGAAATAGTCATAAGAAATGAATCAAGCCAAAAAAATCTCTTAACTGAAAACTAAATCTATGATGTAAAAAAATGTCTTTAATATATTTCCACAGCTGGAAAATGTATTTACTCTGTCCCTACAATGCTCCATTAATGGTATATAACATACGTTTTCAATTTAAACAAGGAATCCAAACAGCCATCAAAATTAAGTATGTGTATTTACAAAGGTTAGGAAAATCAGGCATCTTTGGGGGCTTATTATTTATTGGAAACTTTGCCTTCTGTAAAGTTGCTTAAATCATTCCCAAAAAATCAAGTACTATTTTTTAACAATAAGAAATATTTTGAGGCCCCTGGGTGGCTCAGTAGGTTGAGCGTCTGCCTTTGGCACGGGTCATGATCCCAGGGTCCTGGGATGGAGCCCTATATCAGGCTCACTGCTCAGCGGGTAGCCTGCTTCTCCCTCTGCCTGCCATTCCCTTTGCTTGTGCTCTCTCGCTCTCTCTTTCTCACTCTGTCAAATAAGTAAATAAAACTCTTTAAAATAAAAAAAAAAGAAATATTTTAGTGAGACCCATTCTTTCTTTTTTTTTTTTTTTAAAGATTTTATTTATTTGACAGAGAGAGACACAGCGACAGAGGGAACACAAGCAGGTGGAGAGGGAGAGGGAGAAGCAGGCTTCCCGCTGAGCAGGGAGCCTGATGCGGGGCTTGATCCCAGGACCCTGGGATCATGACCTGAGCCGAAGGCAGACGCTTAACGACTGAGCCACCCAGGTGCCCCGAGACCCATTCTTTCTAGTTGTGCTTGAATTGCCCTGAATACACTGAGAAAACTAAACACTGCTCATAGTTTTTTAAAATATGTAATGAGGACGTGTAGCATACCATTAGTCATATTCGTTTATATCACCAATGCTCTGTGACATATAAGAGTTTATTAAAGCTCCTGAATTAACAACAACTATTGTAAGGATATATACGTGACTTTGGGGGGGGGCAGGGAGGAGCAGAGGGAGAGAGAGGAAGAGAATCTTAAGCAGGCTCCACATCCAGCACAGAGCCTGACATGGGGATGGATCTCACAGCCCTGAGATGATGACCTGAGCCAAAATCAAGAGCTGACCACTTACCCAGCTGAGCCACCCAGGGGCCCCAGGATATAGAAATGATTTTTAAATTTGGATATATTACTGCAAATGGTGAAAAGACCACTTCCTGTTATTTCTGAGTTCATGCTCATCAAATTACTGAAAATCTGGCATAAGGGGAAACACTGATACTTCCTATGTTTGAGAGGGATTAGTCATGTAAATGGAAATTAAAGCAAACATTACAATAATAAGTGTAAATATTAGGAATGTCTCAATGTAGACAATAATTGAATGTGACACCATATGATTTGATATTTCTATATAGATCTAAGTCCAATATAGACCTTAAAAGGTTTTGTACATTAGCTCTCTACCAACAGCTTACCATTAATCCATTTCAATACACTATCAGAAAGTGTAAGTGAAAGAATTATAATGAAGAAGGTGGACTAGGAAAATAATCAAAGTCTATTTAGTACATAGTCTCTAAGTGGCCAATGTACAGAAAATATTGAATTATGGGAATTTAGGTATAATCGATAGATCTCAACCAGTTGTACATACAGATTTAAATCAGTTGTACTTACACCTCAGAATCTCCTGGTTTATTCATAAAAAGTGGGCCACATTAAGTGTCCCCCCCCCCCCCGGGAGATTTTAAACCATTAGGCCCTGGAATAGAGTTTGTGCTTCTGTATTTGTTCAAAATCTTTCTTAGGTCCTTGTGATGATCATGATTGGGGGAGAATCACCCACATAGGACAGTCATTATAGATTAAATTGACAGGAGAAAGCTCCATAAACAAGGGAGACTTCCAGTGCACCATGCCACATGGAAAGGCTTTAAGTGGAGAAGAAAAGAGAAGGGCAAGTCATTTATTAGATAAGCAGAAACTGAGGCAGGAATGGGCAAGGTGTTGTAGGGAAGAAAGTAGGTAGACCATTTTTTTCAGAGTTTAAGGCAAATAAAGATGGTAATGTCCATTTAATGAGGTAATTGGAAGTAATACAATTCAGAATTGTATTACTGAAAAATACAATTCAGTAGAGGAATGAATCCAGATTTAGGGCTTAGGAAATGAATGAGTGATGGGGAATGAAGACAGTGAGTATTTAGAGCACTCATCTGAGAATTTGGCAGGGGAGGGAAAGTGAAAAATAGAATGGAATTTAAATAGGAAGTGAAGGATCAAGAGGAGATTTTTTTTTTTTCTCCTCAGGAGAAAAATTGCCTGAACATATTTGTAGGCAATGGAAAGAAATCCAGAGGAGAAGAAAAGAGTAGATATTTTAGAGCAGGTAAAATTGGGATTTGTATCTCCAGGCGTTTTTAATATATTTGTGTAAGGACTAAAATTAATTACAGTGAAGTTACACCAGTTTAATTAGAATTTAAATCAGAGTAAATTAAGGGGAAAGGGGAATCACCACCAAAAGGTCTTTAAAAAAAAAAAAAAGTCTGCAAGAAAGTTCTGGGCAAAAGTGGACAATACTAAAACCAAAGACAGTCTCTGCTAACCCTACCTATTTTCTCCATTTGATCCTAGATCCACAAACTGTGGGAGTAATTGAGAATAGATGCGAATACTAAATGGAAAAGTTCCAGTTAGAAGATGTAGACAGGTACAGATAATCTGAGCTAAACTGGAGCCAAGTTGTACCTCTACTCTCCACCAGAGGAGCAGATGACTGGTTAAGGGGAGTGCGGGCTGCTGCCTCAAAACTCACTAGTTTGACAGCCTCTTCCTTGGAATAATCTCTTAAGGTTTGTGTACTAAAGACTCCAAAGCACAGACATTTTTATTTTTTATTTAAAAAAAAAAAAATTTTTTTTAAGATTTTTTTTTTTTTTATTTGAGAGAGAGAGAATGAGAGACAGAGAGCATGAGAAGGAGGAAGGTCAGAGGGAGAAGCAGACTCCCCGCCGAGCAGGGACCCGATGCGGGACTCGATCCCGGGACTCCAGGATCATGACCCGAGCCGAAGGCAGTCACCCAACCAACTGAGCCACCCAGGCGCCCAAGCACAGACATTTTTAAAAAGAATTCCAGGCATAAAAAAGGAGACTGGCTTGGTTGGATGAAAATAACAGTGATTTTTTAAGAACAGTTTATCAACTCAGGATAGGATAGGTCAACAGCAACCACTCTTACTAGGTTATGACTTGACAGAAGTGGTCATTGAGCAAGATTATTCTGCCAGAATGGCCTGGAGTGGGTAAAAGAATACAGACAGATGTGTAAAGCTCTTGCTCTCCTGCCAAATGTGAGGTGCTGAGGGTCAGAGCCGATGCCAACTGTGTTTCATTTTATGTCACTGGACATAAAATTCTAATTAATTATTTGAAGATCATAGTAGAGTATGGCTTATTTTTTATAGGATGGTTTTACTTTGTTTTTAAACTTGTATGATACTTTGTTAAGTATCAAAGCACCGCGGTGTTTAATTATTTCATTTGACACTCAGAGAAACTTTCTGCATTTGAGAGAATACTTTTCCAGCCTATTCTAAGAGGTAACAGAGATTCAGAGCAGTTTAACAAGTTAACTCATTGAATAAATGTCAGTGTGTGCCAGTCACTCTTATAGTTAGGGTTATATATTTGGCTAATGCCCGAGCTACAGTCAGAATTCTTGATCTTGATCTTGGATGTTGATGGAAACATAGCCTCATTGCATTTATTCAGGACTGTTCTTTAGGAGGCTACTTGCACACAAAGCCCAAGATGCAAGTCTTGGTAAATTTATATGTTGAGATGTACCAAAAAACATAAGCCTTTTGGGTATGACCTACAAAAGAAAGGTTTTTATATTTGATATGTGGTATGTCTCATACACTTTTTTATGGAGCAGGATCATATACATCTTTTTAAAATACCTTTGTATACGGATTAAAGGTTTAGACTCCTTAATTACATAACCCACAGGGTATAAGGTATGTGTCAGCAACCATGATAAAACATATTTTACGAAGCAATTTTAAATTTAAAAGCTGTACAGCTTGATTTCCTTGCATTCTGTAAAGCATTTTCAAGCAAATGGATGCTTTACACCTCAGTCATAGAGTCATCAGAGAATGAGTTCTAGTAGGCAGAACCCGAAGAGTTCAGATAAAACTCTTAAGATTAGTTGAAACAAAAAACCACCAAATCTTGATTTGGTCAAATCTTATTTTGAAACAGAGGTTCTGAAGTGAGATTTACAGTAGTCATTTCTGGAATAGAAAAACAGACAGTATGGGGCACCTGGGTCACTCAGTCAGTTGAGCACCTGACTCTTGATTTCAGCTCAGGTCAGGATCCTGGGGTTGTGAGATGGAGACCCAGAAGGGGCTCCACGCTGGCCATCAAGCCTGCTTAAGATTCTCTCTCTCCCTAAGTCCCCCACACTCTCCCTCTCTTAAAAAAAAAAAAAAAAAAAAGTAGACGTTATTTTCTAAGTTGTCTACCCAGCGTTTTCCCCCCTCCCATATAAACTAAGAAACTTCATTCTTTTGACCAGTATGCCTTCAATATGTTCAAGTTACAGATGGAGTCCTGAGTCTTTCAACATTTTTTAGGGTCTACTTGTCTTGATTATTGGGCTGAAAATTCTAGGCGTGTGCATATATGCACATATGCACTTAACACACATGTATCTAGCTTCCAATTTCTAAATTTTAAAACTGTATATTTTTAGTTATTATTACAGAGAGATTAACAATGACTAGAGAAAATAAGGCACGAAAAGTGTGTTTCCTCCGTAACACGTCTGAACGCTAGAAGCGAAAGTCACACTTTTGTTGGTTTCTACACGGTGCTGTAAACAGTTTCCACGTTCCTTGTCCACATGGTCTTCCTGCTTTCCCAGGGTGGAGAGTCTTTCTCTTCATGTTGATGTGGTCAGACTAGTCAAGTGACTGCAGAAAAGGCACATTCCTTAGTCAACCTTACGTTGTCTGCCCTCTGTCCTTGAATCATAGTTACTGGCTTTATGGACCAGAGCAAATGAAGTCTTGAACCCTACGTACAGCAGAGACTAGACACCAGCTTCGGATGCACCATAAACGGAACAGTCAAGGCGGCTCCAGCACACGGTTTACGTTTGAGTCGCGATGAGCTAGCTATAAGGCAAGGCCATGAAGAAGAGGATCTCCATTCGGATTTAAGGGTGGGTGACACCGCAAGGTTTTTCTTCCCCTTTTCCGTAACCGGATGGGAACCCTTACTTGGGCCGGCCCCCTCTAAGTGGCAACACAGCTGACACTCTAAGATGAAACACTCTGCCCGTTCTGTCAATGGCCGGTCCCTAAATTCACGTCGCTCAGCCCCACATTCCCACTCGGAAAGCCCACAACCGATAGGGCCCTTAATCCATTCCGGCCACAGGGACAAATCATGGAAGCCAGAGAGACAGGAAGGCACCAGCGCGCGGGTTCCCGCCTCTTCCAGGCCGCGCGCCGAAATCAAACCCGACCCTGGATCTCTCGGGGCGGTGCCACGCGCGCTCCGCTCCCTCCGCCGACCGAGCCGCGGCCGACGCCCGCCCGCCCAGCCACGGAGCTGCGCGGGGGGGCGCCTCAACGCAGCGGGGAAAGGCTGGTCAAGAAGGAAGAGACGCGGGAGGCGCGCTCTGCGCACGCGCGCGGCGCCCCGCCTCCCCAGCGTCGGCTCCCGGGCGGGCGGCGCGGGCCCTCCCACTCTCCCCCGCGCCGCCTGACGGCCCCGGCCCTCGCTTCACCCCGACGCCCCGGCGTGCGCGTCCTCCCGTCGGCCTGCAGGCCCGGGGCCTCCGCCTGCTTCCCTGCCGCTGCTCCTCGCGGCCCCGACTCGCGTTCACGCTGTCGCCCGGGCCGGCGCGGCCGCGGGCAACCGCTCCCCCTCCCACACCCACCCCGCCCCCTCCCCGCCTTTTCCGCCCTCCAGTCCCCCCCCCTCGGCCCGCCGCCGCTGCTCCAGATGAGGTGATGGCAACGGCCAACTTCGGCAAGATCCAGATCGGGATTTACGTGGAGATCAAGCGGAGCGATGGTGAGCCGCGCCGCCGCCCCTACCGGCCGGGCCCCGCATTCGGGTGTTCATGGAGGGGACGCGGGGCCGGCCGCCTCATCGATTGCTCCGCCGGGCTGTGGGGGCGGGAAGGCGGCGGCCGCGGCGCTTTTGTGTGCGGCGTGTGTGCGAGTGAGGCCGGCGTGGGGTCCGCCCCGGGTGCCGCTGCAGTGCGGGGGGCGGGGAGGGGCCGCTGGCGATGGCCTGGGGGTCGCGGCCGCACCTCTGGGGGTTCGGGCGGGTGAGGCGGACGGTCCCGGGACAGGGGTCCCCGCTCTTCCTGCGATCTCCATCCTCCCCGGGGACTCCAGCCCGCGGGGCCGGGGGCAGCGGGCTTCTTTAGGGAGGACCCAGCCTCGCGTTTCACCCCGGCCTTTTCATTTTCCAGCAGTATCTCGGGGGTGGGGTGGGGTGGGGAGAGCGTGGAGACCAGGGGTGTCAGTGTTTAGAGAACCGACTACCGGCCCGATGCAGGGGGAAAAAGGCCAACCCTGAAGCTGGTCAGGCTTCTTCGCCCGTCGCTTCTCGAGCATGCCTTTCTTTTTTTTTTTTTGCTAGTCCCTTCCTTGGAAGAAGGATGCGGAGAACGTCGTGCTCGGCCATGAATATGTGGGGGTGGGGGGGAGCGGGGGGAAGAAGTGTTCGATAAGCTTCTCAGAGGTGATGAGGCTGAAAGCGAAGGAGAGGGATGAGCCCAGTCAACGCGATGCATTACCGAGAGGGTGGGGTGGGCGACCGGATGTTGATATTTTTCACACCCTCTGGAGAGGTAACTGAGAGAAGTGTAAGATGAGGTGAACATACATGCTTAATTCAAAAGAAAAGAAAAAGCCTTAGGCTTACGTATCTTTTATAGGCTCCTCTTGGGGAAAATGTTTTATGTCACTAGGTTGGGGTGTGGAGTGAGACGCTAGCCAGGCTTGGAAATAATTTATATTGTAAAGGAGAAAACGCATGGAGAGAGAGAAGTACAATTTTCTTTCAATTCGAATATCGGAAGAGCTAGAGATATGTAATAGGTGTGTGCGGTGTTCATGACTCCATCTCCCTGACACCTTTATTTATGGCTTTTTATCCTCTTGCCTAGTCAGTAGTAACGTTGCTGTCACATCCACACCCTCCTGGTTTCTAAGCAAGTTTGACCAAGTTATGTGAAGCTAGGTTGACTTCCCTGTTACCTGTGTGATATATTGTTAGACCTCATATAGCGAATGATTTTTTTCCCCTTCTATTTGAGATAATTTGCATTAACAGCCGGAAACATCATTACCCTGTATGTGAAAAGATCGCGTATACCGCTTAGAGCTTTAGTAGTTACCAGTAACACCACTGGGAAAGCGATGTCTCCTTTTCTTGGGTTGGGGTTTCTTTTTATTTTCTCTTCCAATTACCGTCCTTAAACAGTACTGTTACTGTCATTTCTTTTTTAGGTGAACGAGGGTTCACTGCATTCCAGTGAAAGTAGGATTTGCATATAAAATTTGGGGGTGCAATAAAATGTGTTAAGTTCTTTACATTCTAAGCCTTTGTGATTGTAGGTGTTACTACAAAACATATTTAATTTATTTTTTTAAAGATTTTATTTATTTATTTGACAGAGAGAAACACACCGAGACAGGGAACACAAGCAGGGGGAGTGGGAGAGGGAGAAGCAGGCTTCCCGCGGAGCAGGGAGCCCGATGCGGGGCTCGATCCCAGGACCCTGGGATCATGACCTGAGCCGAAGGCAGACGCTTAACGACTGCGCCACTCAGTCGCCCCCTACAAAACATATTTTAAAAAACCAGTATCATATGGCATTTGAAAGCTTTGTATTTTTTTATTTTTTCTAAACAGTTTTTTTGTTTAAACGCATAACTTGAAATAATTTTGGTTCATTTTAGGGTTCTAGGACAGAGACTTTTAATAGTCTTTGAGCCTTTGCCCTTTTGCCTTTACCAGAAATCCAAACATATATATCAGAGCTTTGTGTTCTTCTATAGGTGCTAATAACCTAAAGTCACATTTCAAAGCAGTTTGTCGATTAGGTCATAATGGAAATTGTTACAATGTGTATTATCCCAACCTTTAGTCATATACCTATTTATGCCCCTCAGATGCATGATGGAATTGGTGGAAGGTAAAAGTAGATAACTTGAAGGGAATGGTCATTTGCATTGGATAGTGGTGTGTCACAGTAGAAAAAAAGATGCCTGGGAAACTCCCCACAAGCTTTCTTTTTTCACATTAAAGAAGCTGTTTTGTTTCCTTCCACTTCTATAGCACATCTGTATTGGATAAAACACTAGTGGTTATTGTAACAAAAATAAACTTTGTAGTTGGATGAGCACTAATGTAATGCCTGAGACAATGGAAATCACATGAGTGAAGAAGGGCTGCTGTAGGGCGCCTGGGTGGCTCAGTTGGTTAAGCGACTGCCTTCGGCTCAGGTCATGATCCTGGAGTCCCTGGATCGAGTCCCGCATCGGGCTCCCTGCTCGGCGGGGAGCCTGCTTCTCCCTCTGACCCTCCCCCCCTCTCATGTGCTCTCTCTCTCATTCTCTCTGTCTCAAATAAATAAATAAAATCTTTAAAAAAAAAAAAAAAGGGCTGCTGTAGACCGCTATTAACTGGTGACTTGATGTTCCGCATGCTTCCTAATGGTGATACTTGTCCTTGTTTCAGAGCATGCTTCTCCAATCTGATGCTCATATAGAAATAAAACATATTCTGAGGGCCAACAGGTAAACTAAAATGAATTTATTCTTATCTTTAAAGGCCCTGCTCAAAACTAATCCCATTACGTCTTCACTAATTACTAAAACCAGATGGATAGTCAGCCTCTGAATTCCTAAGTCATTCTGTATCATTCATGAAGCAGCATATTTCCTGAAGTATTAATATTTGGGTATATTTCTTTTAATATTATATTTTCAAACTGCACTGGAGGTGAGGTGGTGTAGAGAATCCAATTGAGGGATGGCAGGCTACCCACATCCACTTCAACCACAGTCAGGGTGTTATGGGATTAAAATACTTACAGCCTCTTCAGTTTCCTGAATTCATCTGTGTATCTCCTCCATGTGCCTAGCAGAGGTTCTTGCATATAGTTTTTGAGTGAATCATTCATTATTGGATCTTTGGTTTTCAAACATTTAAGTTAACCATTCTGATGACATCTTACCTGGAAGATAAGGTAGGCTATCTAGGCTACCATCTCCTTATTCTGCTCCACCCCACTCCATTCAGGCCTCTTAGTACAACATCTCCAGAGTTGACTGGAATTGAGTGATCTGCTAAAGCTAATCTGACATTTCTGGTCTTCTGAAGTTAAAAATGACAGAGATCAGATGTACTGAGATTGTTCCCCACCACAAGCAATAACCTGTTACGAAATTAGACTAGTTTCTGGAATTGGATAGTCATGTATAATTTATTTTTTTGCATGTGGCTTCCTATTACCCTTTTGATTCAACTCATTTTTGGAATCCAGTGACTCTAAAACCTGCACTCTTACTGTTACATAGCTAGATAGCTTTTTTTTTTTTTTTTTTAGATTTTATGTATTTCACAGTGTGCACAAATGGGGAGTGGCAGGCAGAGGGAGAGGGAGAAGCAGGCTCCCCACTGAGCAGGGAGGCTGACATGGGGCTCCATCCCAGGATTCTGGGATCATGACCTGACGTGAAGGCAGAGGCTTCACCAACTGAGCCACCCAGTCACCATAGCTAGGTAGTCTTTATTGGGAAATCTGAAAAGCACTGTTAAAACATCTCTCACCTGTTTGACAGTGTCTGTAATTATCCTTTAGAGACTGGGGGAGGGATGAGAAATGTTTTGAATATTTGGAAGCTGCAACTCTGATGGGATTGTTTTCTGGGGTCTCTTAGTCACAGCATTGATATATGTGATCTGAAGAGAAAGATCAACCAGAAAGATCCTTGAAGTTAATCTAGTTCTCATTTTTATAAATATGGAAACAGAGTCCCAAGTCACCTTAAGGGACTTGTCTGGATTCTTACAGCTTGTAGTGGCAGCCAGGAACCTGTCTTGCATAGCACAGAAACCAGACTATTAAGAACTGTGGCAGTAAAGGGAGAATTCTGTTATTTAGGAACCATACACAGCTTTCTACAGCCCAATAAGGATGTGTAGGAAATTGCTTCTCAGTCATAGGGCGCTAGGGAACAGTGTTATAGAGCCCAGTTGGAATGATCTGGTAAAAAGTGATAATGGTATAGTAACTAGAAGATCACAGTGTTGGTGAAAAGAATGCTTTAATTAAGCATCTGAAATCATGAAGGTAAAGATTTCAAAGGATTTATCGGGAATCTTGGAGTTTAGAGCAGGCAATCTTTAGGAAAGATTTTAAATGGCCTAATTCTCCTACCTATTTTGCCATATTTATTCTTTTGCTAGTTCATCTTTGCATGTCATACGTAGACTTTGGAGAATGGACTGTGTGAATGTAGGTAATAAAAATGAACAACGTAGCAATACAGTTGTTGTTTAGGTACCATTATGTGGCTCTGTGGAGTGAGTGGAATGGGGAAATTTGTGGATTAATAATTTCCTTTTACATGGTAAGTAACATGATAATGCTTCCATATATGTATAGTTAGGCCTTCATAGTTTTCTTTAAAATCAGTTAGTTAACATATAGTGTATTATTAGCTTCAGAGCTAGAGTTTAGTGGTTCATCAGTTGCTTATAGCACCCAGTGCTCATTATATCACGTACCCTCCTTAATGTCCATCACCCAGTTACCCCATGCCCCCACCTCCCTCTGCCTAGCAACCCTCAGTTTGTTTCCTTTGATCAAGAGTTTTTTATGATTTGCCTCACTCTGATTTCATCTTATTTTATTTTATTTATTTATTTATTTATTTTAAAAGATTTTATTTATTTGTTTGACAGAGAGAGACACAGCGAGAGAGGGAACACAAGCAGGGGGAGTGGGAGAGGGAGAAGCAGGCTTCCCGTGGAGCAGGGAGCCCGATGCGGGGCTCGATCCCAGGACCCTAGGATCATGACCTGAGCCGAAGGCAGACGCTTAACCACTGAGCCACCCAGGCGCCCCTCGTCTTATTTTATTTTTCCCTCCCTTTCCCCATGTTTACCTGTTCTCTTTCTTGAATTCCATGAATGACATCATATGATAATTATCTTTCTCTGGTTGACTTATTTTGCTTAGCATAATACCCTCTAGTTCCATCCACGTCGTTGCAAATGGCAAGATTTCAATTTTTTGATGGCTGAGTAATACTCCATTGTATATATATACACCACATCTTTATCCATTCACCTGTGGATGGACATCTGTGCTCTTTTCATAGTTTGGCTATTGTGGATTTTGCTGCTGTAAACATTGGGTTGCATGTGCCCCTTCGAATCACTATGTTTGTATCCTTTGGATAAATACCTAGTAGTGCAATTGCTGGGTCATTGGGTAGCTCTATTTTTTTTTTTTTTTAACTTTTTGAGGAACCTCCATACTGTTTTCCAGAATGCCTGCCCCAGTTTGCATTCCCACCAGCAGTGTAAGAGGGTTCCTCTTTCTCTGCATCCTTGCCAACATCTTTTGTTTCCCGACTTGTTAATTTTAGCCATTTTGACTGGTATCTCACTGTGGTTTAATTTGTATTTCCCTAATGCCGAATGATGTTGAGCATTTTTTCATGTAGGCCTTCGTTGTTTTCAAACAGTTGTCTGATTGGATCCTCACAAAAAACCCTATGAAGTAATGCATGGTAGGAAGGTTGTAGATTTATCATTTTATAGGTGAAGAATCTAAGGTTGGATTATTTGTCAAGATCACATGTTAATTAGGGGCATAACCTCAACCAAACCCTAGGTTCTTTCACTCCTAGTTTTCTTTTTAAGTGCTTGTGGATGATGGTATGAAGTTGTATACTTTTTTTTTTTTTAAAGATTTATTTATTTATTTATTTATTTATTTATTTATTTATTTATTTGACAGAAAGAGGGAACACAAGCAGGGGGAGTGGGAGAGGGAGAAGCAGGCTTCCCGCTGAGCAGGAAGCCCGATGTGGGGCTCGATCCCAGGACCGTGGGATCATGACCTGAGCCGAAGGCAGACGCTTAATAACTGAGCCACCCAGGTGCCCCTGAAGTTGTATACTTTTTGTACTTCAGTGGGTTTTTTTTTTTTTTTAGATGTAAAAACCCCTGTAGTAAAATTTTTTTCTACTGCTACAAGAGGCTCAGAAAACCTACAACTGATAACATTGAATTAAATTTTCCGAATTGGTGAGATCATGAATTCTGACATTTTATTAACTATCAGGATAAAAATTCAGCAGTTTAAGGCTTTAAATTAAAGCCCTTTTCACTAGTCACTTGTTGCTTCTAGAATTATCACAGAAACCCAGGAATCTATGTTCATTGCCTAGTCACTTGATTCTTAAGGCAAAAATTTTGGAACTCTGGAGACAGGTTATGTGTCAACTTGTTTTGTGTGTCATAATTTTTTAAGATCTAGAAAATAACAAAGAGCTAGTTAAGCCTGTGTCTTGTTTAAATAGGGAAGGAGGCTTGAGTGTGGAATATCCGGAACAGGGTTCCTTGAGAGATCATCTGGACTCATTCTGTCACAAGTATACTTGTCATTAATATTATATTCATCTTTTGCAAAGCTTAATTCTCGGATTCAGCCATCTACTTTGCTTTTAACACCTCTGTCCTGTAACCTAAAATAATCTTTTAAGGTGTTTATTTATTTTGAGATCATACTTCTAATGGAATAGATACGGTTTTTAAGCCTCAGGTACAACTCATTTTCACTCTTCTGGTCCAGTGTAGAGTTAATATAGGTTACGTTGCCCTCCCATCACATCATATCTCTTTTGATTAAAGTAATAAAAATGGTATTATAGTGCCTAAGTGAAAATAGGCATTAGAACCTAACCATCTTAAACATTTAAGGGCTTGATTACACATAGTGGATACTGTGCCATGTACTTCTATAGAGAGCTAAATAAATTCAGGTTCATGCTTATTGGGATTTGTCTTGTGAAAACTTGCTCAAATGAAATGAAATATCATTTCATTGTTGGTTAATCTTTTTTTTTTTTTATTTAAAGATTTTTATTTATTTATTTGACAGAGAGAAACACAGCGAGAGAGGGAACACAAGCAGGGGGAGCGGGAGAGGGGGAAGCAGGCTTCCAGCTGAGCAGGGAGCCCGATGCGGGGCTCGATCCCAGGATCATGACCTGAGCCGAAGGCAGCCGCTTAACCGACTGAGCCACCCAGGTGCCCCGCTTTGTTGGTTAATCTTAAGTTAACTTTTTGTTACTGTCTCCTGGGAGTAAAATGGGTAGGGAGGTGTCCCTTTTTAAAGTTGTGCTTGTAAATCTAGTCTTTGCCTAGGGCTCTCTGGTTTTGGTACTGCTTATTTTTGTTGTTGTCCACTACAACCAACCTTGCAGTCCAAGTGGGTATTTATTAGAGAGTGAGGATGTTTTGGTATATAGACCATAAGTGATTATGCCAGATCACAAAAGTGTGATCTCATAGTTTTTTCTTACTGCAGATTTAATTAAATACTTTTTTATTAATAGCTTATTATATGTCAGGCATTCTGATAGGTGTTGGAGATACAAAAAAGAATAAGGCACACACAGTTCCTGCCTTCAAAAACAGTAAATAAATGATTGATGTATAGTATGGTAAGTACCGATAGAAGTATGCTGTTCTGTGTGTACCTGATTACCACTTCCCTTTTTAGGTTTAGGCTCTTTATTTAGACTCTTGAAGTTAGGAGTCTTCTGGAAATGCTGTCCCTTTCACCTCCTCTGCCCGAGACCAATATCCATTATCCCTTACGGTGTGCTTTCCTGATAAGCCCATATTCATCCTCAAAATTTGTCTTAATACAGTACCACCAGTCCTTATAGCCCCTGTCACTTTACTGAAATTGTCATTATTTGTTATTACTGGCCTATTTTCTTTTCTCTAATACCCGTCTGAGTTTTAACTTTATGACTTTTTACCCTTGTTTTGATACTGAAGGGAATCCGGTTTTTTCACGTTTACATTTCTGGTAAAGGAGCCGTGGCATCAGGTTTCTGTCGAGATATCGGGGTGCTTGTAGACACAGGGACCAAGGTAGGGGAGCATGAAAACTGGTCGACCACCTGCAGGTACTTGTATGTAATTTGGAAACAACTCTCCTCACACAGTGTGGCCAAGGGACTGGAAGAATCAGACACCTCCCTGGGCTATATAAAAAAAATTTAAAGGAAAGACGGGATCAGGATGGGACACATTTACAGTAAAATTTGCAAGGTGTCTACACTATATAAAGAATGACTTTTTGATTATAACTCTTGGTCAGCATTTGTCTCCTCAGCTTCATCCAGATAGCTTGTGTCTTCCATACTGCCACATGAATTCTGTTTGTTTCTTAAAAATTGAATCCGGGTGTTATTCTTGATACCTGAAGGGATTTAACATTTGCGCCCTTTATAAAGTCAGTTGCTTCCCTAAATATGTTAACGGCCAGTATCTTGCTTGGATTTCATGACAACCCTGCAAGGTAAACAGTATTTTACCCATTTTGTTGAAGAGAAACCCTGGGCTCAGAGTATATAAATCACTTTGAAGTGTTTAAGCCTTATGAAGGGCAATTTCACATATTTACATCATATGCATTGGTCAGGACAATGTGGTAAGTGTATTTTAGTGGTGTGAGATACAGATATGTTTAGAGAACATTAGATAAATGTAGTTGTGGGAGTTCTGTTTCTAAACTGGGTAGAGTCTGTATAGTGGTTTCACAACCCTGGCTACTCTTTGGAATCACCTGTGGGACTTTGAAATTAAAAACAACCAGACATAAAAAACAGCCCCCTACCCATCACCACCAATATCTGGGTCCTTTGCATAGAGAGTCTGTTTCAATTGGCCTGATATGGAGCCTGAGCATTAGTATTTTATTCTAAAAATTTAAAGCACCCCCTACATTGATGAAACTTAACTTCACACATACAGGTGATTTCCCTGTGCACCCAGGGTTGTGATCCGTTATTTTGGAAAAGTAGCATTTCCTAATAGTGATCTGACAAAATTTCATGGAGAGTGAAGTTTTAATGATCAGAAGAAGTTGACCAGTAGATTGCCTTGGGGGGAAGGAGGCATTCCAGGCACGTAGTACAACATGTGAGAAGTCCCTGAGCTGGAAATGGAGGGCTGTCAGGTAAAAGGCATTAAAAACAGGTAGAAGGGAGGGTGATAGAAGAGGAAAATAAGGAGGGAGAAGTAATCTGGGACACCTGATTGAAGACTTGAAAACAAAGGTAAGGTAAGGCTTCTTGGAATTAATTTCTAGGACACTTGGAAACTACAGTAGGACTTAATCTCCTAAGAGCAGTAATAGGAGTTAGCTAGTGATTAGTGATAGATTAGAGAGAGAATAATACTGAAAGTGAGAGCTGGCAAGGATAAGATTGCATCAGTCCAGGAGGGTGAGCAATGATTAAGGAACAGATGAGATCCAGCAGCCTGCAAAAAGAATTGATGTTATATGGTGGTACATCATTTGTGCTGAATAAAGAACAGATATGTTGAAAGGAATGGACTTAACATTTGGAAAGTCTGAGTGTAGATTATAAAATCTCTTATGTTTAATCAAACTAATCCTATTCATGAATATTTTGTAGAGGACTGTAGAGCCTGGGTACAATGTGATATCAAAGAGAGCATCCAACTCAGGCTGTTTATAGTTTTTGCCACTAGTATCTTTAAAGTAAGTGAGCCTAAGGTATGAGTCACTTCCAATAAATGTTTATATGTAGAGCAGGAATTTACTTAAGTTATAACTAACTGCTTTGCTTACTTAAGAAGACTCAGTTAATAGTGTATTAGCCAAAACCCTCTCAGAATTCATGGAAGGGAATGGGAAGGAAAAACAGCACTTAAAGGATGTAACTTGAGCTTTTTAAGGGATGAAGGGTTTTGATTCTTAAAATACAGCTACTCTCTTTTACTTTTCCTTTGCTCTTATTTTTGTCCTATTTTTTCTGCCCTGGCTTTCACCTTACCTTTTCATCCTTAAGATTCTGAATGTCATTTCAGCATTTAGAATGTCTTAATTGCTATTGCAGTTTAGGACTTAAAAAGAAGTAAGTGAGGGATGAATAGAACACATTGGATTTTTAGGGCAGTGGAATTATTCTCTATGATACTATAATGGTAGATACATGTTATATAGTAGTTAAAACCCGTAGAAGATGCGACACCAAGAGTGAACCCTAATATAAACTATGAGCTTTGAGTATTAGTACTGCGTCAGTATAGGTTCATTGATTGTACAAGTGTACCCAGTGTGGGCTACTGATGATAAGGGAGGATCTGGGTTTGTGGGGACGGGGGCTTTGCTCAATTTTTGCTATCAACCTGAAACTGTTCTAAAAAATAAATTTATTTTAAAAGGGGGGTATGCACACGTTAGGTGTTAAAAGTTAAAGCTGCTTTTGGAATAATGAACCAATTAATGGCAAGAATTTATAGTATTTTAAGAATGAAGTTCTTATTCCATATAGGGTTATAGTTAAGGTTAACTTTTGCTCTTCATTTTTGTTATGCTTAGTCTGTTGGCCAATATGAGAGATTTAGGGTTTGTGGGCACAATTTTTAAAATGAGCTGTAGTGCAATGAGAGGATTGAAATATGCTTGGCCCATGGACATTTTGAGTTTATAGGTAAAATGCTGTGAAAGATATCCAAGCAGTGTGTCTAGAAACTTTATTCTTGAGGTGAGCCAGGGTTGAATTTAAACAAGTGTTTACCTGTTCTAGTTATAAAATAGGGAATTTCTCTTGTATGATAAATACATGAAATCTAATAATGTTCCATCTTATGGAAAGTGAGTTGGGAGTACAAACAGCATTAAACTTTTTTGGGGAGGAGGTAGTATTTTTAAGCCTTTAGCTTACTGTGGACGAAAAAGAAATGGATATAGTGATTTACCAATATATGACTTTTAGGAATGGAGAGCAAATTAGAGGCCCTAATTAATGAGGTAAGTACACAGATAACTCTGATGAAATACTGCTATAGGTCAAACTTGCTTTTATTTTTACAGTGAGGAAGTTGACTTGTCTAAGGCCATACATGAAGTAAGTAGCAAATAGATTAGAGCATAGATTGTCTGCCTCTAAATTCCTCTACACCAATGCCTTGGAGTTCTTTGTGTACTGTGGATGTTCCAGGCATTGGAAGTCAGATCATTAAGTCGTGCTTTCATTTTTCTTTCTATGGTATAGATTGCCTTCAGATGTTTTTTATTAATTCAACTAGCATATGCTGCATGACCATTATATGTCCCTTCTTCTGATGCCTTTGAGGGCATAGAAATAGGATTTCTTCCTAGTAAAGACTACTTTATCAATTATAGCAGACTAGTAAATAGCTGTGGCACTCAATCCAAGTGCCCTGGGGCTTTATGATTTCTTTTGAAAAAGAAATTTTGGTCTTTGCCAGTCTCTGCCATTGTGTGAGTTTAGGCTGTCCTTGCTCCCATGACCTTCAAGATTTTAGACAAGGGCATATGTTTCATTTGAAAGAATTGATTAGATGAGCAGCTATACTGTCAGGAAAATACAAGAGATTATAGCAACTTGCTAGGAGTCCGTTGGCATAATTGATGAATTTGGGAGCCTCTATAGATTCAGTCATCTTTCTTTTCTTTCTTTCTTTCTTTCTTTCTTTCTTTCTTTCTTTCTTTCTTTCTTTCTTTCTTTCTTTCTTTCTTTTTCTTTCTCTCTCTTTCTTTCTTTCTTTCTTTCCTTTCTTTC
Organism: Mirounga leonina; assembly: GCF_011800145.1. NCBI lineage: Eukaryota > Metazoa > Chordata > Mammalia > Carnivora > Phocidae > Mirounga > Mirounga leonina. The sequence goes on from NW_023270426.1 coordinate 37,422,451, forward strand.
CTTTCTTTCCTTTCTTTCTTTCCTTTCTTTCTTTCTTTCTTTCTTCTTCTTATTATTATGTTAATCCCCATACATTACATCATTAGTTTTAGATGTAGTGTTCCATGATTCACAGTCATCTTTATTTTTATAAAATTGTTGTTTGAAATTGTTTGGGGAATAATGTATGGGTTGCATTTTTACCATCCACTCCCCCCAATAGCTGATAATTGAGAGTTGACTACAGGATGACCCTAAATATCTGTGTATTTTCTTTGTATGTTCTTTAGGGTATACTTTTATTAAGAGAAATACATTGCTTTTAATCTTACATGTTCTTTTGGGTTTCATTAAGAGCCATTCCTTAACTAAACTAAAAGTAAATAAAATATTTTTTCTTCCAACCCTCAGACTTTTCCTTCTTAATCTTTGCAAGTGTTCTTTCTCTCTTTATTTTATTAATGTTGGTGTTCCTCAGGGCTTGATCTTTTTTTTTTTCAAAGATCTTATTTATTTATTTGAAGAGAGAGACACAGCGAGAGAGGGAACACAAGCAGGGGGAGTGGGAGAGGGAGAAGCAGGCTTCCCGCCGAGCAGGGAGCCCGATGCGGGGCTCAATCCCCGGACTCTGGGATCATGACCTGAGCCGAAGGCAGACGCTTAACGACTGAGCCACCCAGGCGCCCCATCAGGGCTTGATATTAACCTTGCAGTACTTCTCACACAGTAATCTCTCTCTGAGTGAACTAAATGCTTCAGCCTTGGCTGGCTGCAGATAGTACTCTTTGTGTATCTAATGGATTACTGAGTATCTCCATGTGGCTGTCTCATGCATACCTCAAATTCAGCATGTCCAAAATTGGACCCATCACCCACTGCCTGACTCAGAAACCTAGATGTCTTCCTTGACTCCTTGGTGTCTCCAAACATCATATTCTATCCTCAGGTTCTCTTAATATAACTGCTCAAGTACCTCTTCAGTCCATATGCTTTTTCTATCCCTCTACTATAATCTTGGTGAGGCTAGCATTATGTCTTCCCTGAACTATTGCAACAAATTCCTAATAGGTCTCTCCACGTTCGGTTGATTGTTCTTTCAGAATAACATTTCAGACATATAAATTTGACGCCCTGATCATCTGCTTAAAACTTTTTGTCACATGCTCTCTCTGTTGCCCTTTGGCTAAAGCCCCATTCTAACATAGCTTACTTTAGACCCTGAACAATGTGACCTCCCTCTCCAATTTGATTTCTTGCAGCTTATTTGAGGCCCTCCAGACATACTGAACTCAACACTCCACTTCTACCTCCCTAATCTGTGTACTGTTATTTCCTTTTGTCTCTGTTAAATATTCTATTCTTCCTTGATTCCTAGATTAGGATAGGTCCCCTGCTTTGTGGTCTCCGAGTCCCCTCTGTTTATTCATCAAAACTCTCATGGGATTGTATTACCTGTTTAATTGTCTTTGGTAAAACTCAAGTCCCATCGTATCCTTGGTGCCTAGCACAGGTCCTGTTCATGCTTAGTAAATTACCTGTTTTTTTGAACCAATGATTAAATGAAGCTCTAGCTGTGCTGTTCTTCACTGCTCTATTCACAGTTGCACATTCTGAAAAAAATTGATTTGTGGTCATCTTCAGAGCCTCAAGAAGTATGTGTCTTTGCTTTTAATGTACACTTTTAACTTGCTCTTTAAATTTAATTACCTGTTTTGAATAATAATATAGTCCCATGGTTAATAATTAAGTTCCAAAGGATATATATTAGAAAGTCTTTGTCATATCCCTGCCCCCTAGCCACCTGAGTCTTCTCCCAAGAGATAACCAGTATTTCCAGCTTCTTGTATATGTGTGCAGGGATTTGTTTTGCATTTTCAAGGAAATATTTGTATATTTGTACTTATATGTAATATAGATATTTGTAAATATGTATTTTTATGTATGTATATATTTGTAAATACATATATTTTCTCTACAGATGGTATATTATACACACTGGTGCTTCTTAATATTATTTTCATTTAATAATGATATCTTGGAAGAATCTTTGAATACATAAATAATAGTCTCTATGGCTGTCTTTTATTATTGGTTAAATATACCACTATTTAGATTGTTCCCAATCTGTAGCTCTTACACAGCCAGTACTGTGTAATCTTGAACTTTTGTCATTTTTTGCATATTGATGACTATATCTGTCGGATAAGGTCCTAGAAATAGAATTGCTGGGTCATAGAATTGTATTTTTTTAATTTCAGTAGATCTTGACAATTTGCTTCTAAGAGAATACGTGAATTTACCTTCTTATCTGCACAAGTGCTACTTGTCCACAACAATGTACAACATACATTTTTGAGATTTGCTAGCTTGGATTATAGAGTTTAGAATTTACAGAGTTTAGTAGAATGTTTTCTTCTGAAGTTAAATGGCCCAGAAAAGATAACATACTTAATTTATGAAGTGTTTATGAGATCCAGACATATAATGAAAAGCATTTAAGTTCTAGTGTTATGATAGCTAGTATAGAAAAACAAGATGCCATGTATTATTAAAAGTTTTTGAAAAATACACATTACTGTTTTTAACCTAGTAAACTTGAACAGCATTACTAAGTAATAGACTGGTATTTTTCCTACTCTGAACACAGTTAAATAAATTTGTGCTAATGAAATTATTTCCCTGTATTTCTTCCAGTTTGTAGTTGGTTAACTCTCTTAAGTAGATTGCCTTATTATTCGAGGCCACATCAAGGAACTAAATCTCTTAAATCCAGTTAGTCCCTGTTCTTTTACTGTTCCAAATGCCAGCTTTTGACTGGAAGGGTAGTTGGGTGAAAGTGTGTGTATTGTTTATTTGTTCATCAACCAATATGTATTGAGTATTTTAGGCAGTGCACTAGTTGAGTATAAAGCAGTGGGAAAAATCCACAAAAATATGTCTCCACATGGAGCTTTCATCTGTACAGAGAAAGTGGAAGATGCACAGCTATGCCACTTAATAACTTGTTCTTTTATTAATGGAGAGAGATCACATCAGCATGTTTGTTGAAGGGAAGAAATCAGAGGGATGAGAAGAGACTGAAAAGAAAGAGCAAGGAAAGATTAATCAGTATATCAAGATTTTGGAGAACATGGATCAGGTGATCCTTAACATGACCTTTGAAGGCTCTTAACCTTTCTTCTGTGTCACCTTACACACTTACCTCCTTGCTCCCATTGCTGAGCCTCACTGGCCGCCTTTTAGTGATTTTTACTACCTCAGAGCTTTTGTACAAACTCTTCCCTTCACCTCAGATTTTCTTGCTGCCCACTCTGCCTGACTCAATTGTTGCTTTTAGTTCTCAGCTTAAATATTATTTCTGTACTTGTCAAAGGGGTCTTTTCTGACTCTGGAATCAAAATTTGACACTTGACGTTTTCTTAAACTTTGTCACACTTTGTAAGTATACATTTATTTTTGTGCCTTTTTTTTTTTTTTTTTTTTGAAGCCATATACCAAGTCTCTGTGGTTCTCTACTATAAACTTAGCATCTTGGAGCACCCGGGGCTGGCTCACTCAATTAAGTGGCCGGCTTTTGATTTCGACTCAGGTCATGATCTCAGGGTCCTGGGATCGAGCCCCGCATCAAGCTCTGCACTCAGCGGGGAGCTTGTTTTCAGGATTCTCTCTCCCACTGCTCCTTTCCCTCCCTTCAAATAAATAAATAAATCTTTAAAAAAAAAATAAACTTAGTATCTAGTATGGTATCTGGCACATAGCAGGCATCCATTGAACATTGACTGAATGAGTTATGAACTTAACACCAGCAATGAATAGATTAACCATGTCCTCACATCCTCAATAATTTTTTTTTTAAGATTTTATTTATTTATTTGACAGAGACAGAGTGAGAGGGAACACAAGCAGGGGGAGTGCGAGAGGGAGAAGCAGGCTTCCCACTGAGCGGGGAGCCCGATGTGGGGCTGGATTCAGGACCCTCGGATCATGACCTGAGCCGAAGGCAGATGCTTAATGACTGAGCCACCCAGGCGCCCCACATCCTCAATAATATAAAACCTTTTCAAGGTTTTATGGATTAGGTGTGGGGGGAAGGCTGAATAGGCAGAATTGAGAGTTTTTAGGGCGGTGAAAATACTGTGTATGGTACTATAATGGTGGGTACATGTCGTTATACACTTGTCCAAACTTATAGAACGTATAGCACCAAAAGTGAATCATGATGGGCTTTGGGTAATTATGATATGTCAATGTAGGTTTATCAATTATAATAAATGTACTAGCCTGGTGGGGGGATGTTGATAATCGGTGAGGCTATGCATGTGTGGGGCCAGGGAGTATATGGAAAAATCTCTCTCTTCTGCTTAATTTTGCTGTGTACCTAAGACTGCTCTAAAAACACTAAGTCTTTAAAAAACAAAACATGCTGTATTCTAGGAATATACCCAAGAGAAGTAGAAGCATCTGTCCATATGGTAACATGTACATTAATATTTATAACATTATTCATAATAATCAACAGGTGAAAACCCCCAATGTCCATCAGCTGATGAATAAACAAATTGTGGTTTATTCATGTGATGGGATATGACAACATAGACATTGAAAACATGTTTAGTGAAAATAGCCACTTGCAAAAGACCACATTATATTATTTAATTTATATGAAATGTCAAGAATAGACAAATCTCTAGAGACAGAAAGTAGATTAATGATTGCTTATGTTGGGGAGGGGGGTGTTGGAGGAATGGGGAAATTATGGCTAAAGGATATGAAGTGTTTTTTGGGGGTGATTAAAATATTACAAAATTGGTGATGATTGCAAATATCTGAATATACTAAAAACCATTAAATTTTATACTTTTAATAGGTGAATTGTATATTATGTGAATTATATCTCAATAAAGTTTTGAAAAAACTTCATAGGCAACAGTGGGGAGTTTTATTTAAACTTGTATTATTACTAATAAAGGTGAACATTTTTTATATTTTTTGTCAATCGTAGTACTTTTTGTCTATCTCTTACTTTTTAAAACTTTCCCTGGGAGCACCTGGGTGGCTCAGTTGGTTGGGCGTCCCAATTCTTGATTTTGGTTGAGTTGTGTTCTCAGGGTTGTGAGATCGAGCCCTATGTCCGGCTCCGTGCTCAGTGGAGAGTCTGCTTGGGATTGTCTGTCTCCCTCTCCCTGTGCCCCTTCCCCCACTCACATGCAGACGCTCTCTCTCAAATAAATAAATCTTGAAAACTGTTTGACTGGACTTGATTGCACTATGTTATCTGAGTTTTCTTTCTACTTCTTGATCTATTCTTCTTAATCTCTTTTCTAAGTTCTTGTTCTCTGTCCACTTCTTAAATGTTGGTGTTTCCCAGTGTTCTATCATTGGTCCTTTCTATTTCCCTGTGTTTTCCCTAGTTACTGTGATTTACTTTTTTTTTTAATTGAGATAGAATTCACATATAAAATTAACCCTTTTTAGGCAATAAACTCAAAGATGAGACGAGATTAATCTAAAAAGCTTCTGCACAGCAAAGGAAACCATCTACAAAATGAAAAGGCAACCTATCAAATGGGAGAAAATATTTGCAAGTCATATACCTGATAAGGGGTTAATATCTAAAATATGTTAAGAATTCAGTATCTAAAAACCAGACAATCTGATTTAAAAATGGGCGGAGGCCCTGCATAGACATTTTTCCAAAACACACATACACATGGCTGTTAACCAAGAAGACAAGAAATGACAAGTGTTGGTGAGGATGTGGAGAAAAGGGAACCCTCATGCACTGTTGGTGAGAATATAAATTGGTTCAACCACTGTGGAACACAGTATGGAAATGCCTCAGAAAATTAAAAATAGAACTATCATGTGAGGGGTGCCTGGGTAGCTCAGTTGTTAAGTATCTGCCTTTGGCTCAGGTCATGATCTCAGGGTCCTGGGATTGAGCCCTGCATCGGGCTCCCTGCTCAGCGGGGAGCCTGCTTCTCCCTTTCCCACTCCCCCTGCTTGTGTTCCCTCTCCTGCTCTCTCTCTCTCTCTCTCTCAAATAAATAAATAAAATCTTAAAAAAAAAAAAAAAACAACTATCATGTGATTGAGCAATTCCATGTGTGGTTATTTATCCAAGGGAAATGACACCCAGCTAGAAAAGATATCTGCACCCCCATGCTCTAAGACATGGAAACAACCTAAGTGTCCGTTGATAATGGATGAATAAAGAAAATGGAATGGAATATTTTTTAGCCACAAAAAGATGAAGGGAATCTTGCCATTTGTGACAACATGGATGGACCTTGAGGGCATTATGCTAAGTAAAATAAGAGAAAGAGAAATACCATATGATCTCCTAAAATGTGGAATCTAAAAAAACAAAAACTGAACTCATACAGAGAACAGATTGGTGATTGCCAGCAGTGGCGTTGAGGAGTGAGCAAAATGGGTAAAGGCAGTCAAAAGGGATAAACTTCCAGTTGTAAAATGATCTTGGGGATGGAATATTCATCATGGGGACTATAGTTAATAATACTGCATATTTGAAAATTGCTAAGAGTACATCTTAAAAGTTCTAATCACAAAAAAATGTGTAGCTATGTATGATGATGGATGTTAACTAGACTTATTGTGGTGATCATTTTACAGTATCTACAAATATTGAATCCTTATGTTGTATGCCTGAAACTAATATAATGTTATCTGTCAATTTTTTCAGTAAAGAAAAAAAAAAGAAAAAAAAATCCAGATGAGGAAAACCTTTTTCACCCTTTTAAAATACACAATTCAGTGATTTTAAGTATACTCACAGTTGTTCAACTGTTATCACAGTCTAATTTCAAAACATTTCATCACTCCAAACAAACCCATACCCATTGGCAGTCACTGTGCATTCCCTCCTTCCTCCAACCCCCTAGCATCCACTACTTAATTTTCTGTCTTTGTGGACTTGCCTATTCTGTACACTGTAAGTGGAGGTATGCCATATGTAACCTTAAATGTCTGACTTCTTTCACTAACCATAAACTATGCTCAAAGTGTATCCATTTTGTATGTTTCAGTACCTATACCTGAATAATATTCCATTTTACTTACCCATTTGTCAATTGATGGGCATTTGGGTTGGGTTGGGTTGGGTTTTTGTTTGAGGGGGGGGTGTTTTATTTTTGTGTTTGTGGGTTTTTTTTTGTTATGCTATTATGAGTAGCACACATGTTTTTGTGTGGACATATGTTTTACAGTTTTTGGGGTATATACTTAAGAGTGAAATTGCTGGGTCATACGATAACTGCTGAACTTTCTGAGGAATTTTCATACTGTTTTCCATGGCTACACCATTTTGCATTCTCACCGATAATATTTGAGGGTTCCAATTTTTCCACATTCTTGCCAAAAAACTTGTTGTTGTCTGTCTTTTTTATTATAGCCATCCTCCTGGTTGTGAATGTGCTTATTAGCCATTTGTATATCTTTTTTTTTTTAAAAATGTCTCTAGATTCTTTCCCATTTTAAAAATCAGGTTTTTTGTTGTTGAGTTGTAAAAGTTCTTTATATGTCTGGATATTATTTCCTTATCAGATACGTGCTTTGCATTTTCTCCCATCCTCTGGATTGTGTTTTCCCTTTTGGTTAGTATTCTTTGAAGCACAAAAGTTTTTAATTTTTTAAAAAAGATTTTATTTATTTGAGAGAGAATACGAGCAGGGGGAGGGGCAGATTGACAAGCAGATTCACTGATGAGCAGGGGGCCTAATACAGGACTCATTCCCAGGACCCTGAGATCCTGACCTGAGCTGAAGTCAGATGCTTAACCGACTGAGCCACCCAGGTGCTCCCAAAAGGTTTTAATTTTGATGGAGTCCAATTTATTCATCTTTTGTTGCTTGTGCTTCTGTTGTTCTAAGAAACCATTGCCTAATCTAAGGTGTGATCTGCTTTTATGTCCTTTTACTTTTATAGTCCTTTCCATGACCTATATCACCTGAAATATTTGCATAGCAAGTTCTTTGATCTTCACACTCATTCTTCACCTTTCAACATAGAGAGCAAATTAATTTAGCATTTGTGAAAAATACACTGCCGTTTGATAGAAGATGAATAAGGTCTTAGAATATAATGAAATCTTAGTCTTGAAGTTGCCTTTGTTACCAGAATTGAAGGATTGCTAGAGGTTGCCTCTTTTGTGTGTAGGTGTGCATATCTCATATAATGTGTCTCAGATTTAAAGAAATCCTAGTAAGCACAGCATGAAACCAGGCGGGAAGAGATACACGGGAAGTGGAGTTTAAACTTGAACTACGGTAAAGATGATTTGTTTTGGTTACTTTTGTGATCCTCTATCCTTAATTACTTTAAAACAGATCAATGACATGGGTTTCATTGATTAAAAACCCTTTAAGTTGTACTAAAACATCTGGGAAAAGAAGAAAAATAAATGCATTAGAAGGGATTGTTTTTGAAGATTTTATTTATTTGAGAGAGACAGTTTGAGTGTGCTCTCTTGCTAGCACAAGTGGGGGAGGGGCAGAGAAGGAGGAAGAAGGGAGGGAGAGGGAGAGAATCTCTCAAGCAGACTCTAGTGCAGAGCCCAATGTGCTGGGTCTCACAACACGGAGATCATGACCTGAGCTGAAACCAAGAGCCAGATGCTCAAGCAAATGAACCACCCAGGCTCCCTAGAAGGGATTAAAAAAAAAGAGTGAAAAACGCATAAAATTGTTATCTCTAGGGGCGCCTGGGTGGCTCAGTCGTTAAGCGGCTGCCTTCGGCTCAGGTCATGATCCCAGGATCTTGGGATCAAGCCCCGCATCAGGCTCCCTGCTCCGCAGGAAGCCTTCTTCTCCCTCTCCCACTCCCCCTGCTTGTGTTCCCTCTCTCGCTGTGTCTTTCTCTGTCAAATAAATAAATAAAATTAAAAAAAAAATTGTTATCTCTATACATATTGCAATAAATATGGGTGATTGATATCTGAGATTTGCTTCTAAATAATCCATTAGTAATGGTGGGATGAAGGGCATTAGGATTGGCCATGTGTTAGACATTTATGAAACTGAATGAAAGGTATTTGGTGTTTATAGTGTATATCTTTGCAATTTTTCATAACAAAAAAATATAAATAAATAAAATAAAAACTTTTTTAAAAATGTCTCTTGAGACCATATCTTTCTCTTGAGTTTCAGGTCTCCCATCGAGATATTTCCACATGGATTTCCTGCCAGTATTTCAAATGAAACTCATCAAAAATGGAATCCATTGTCTTTTATCTCCATATTTCTGTATTTACTGTATTCCTTATCTTGGGTAATGAAAACACCATGTACCTGGTTTCCTTAGAAATCTCAGACATTGTCAACTTTCCTAATTTCTTGAAGATTTTTGCTCCTGACTCACTGTTACTATCTCCTATTCTATTCCTATCATATTTTTTGGTAAATGCAATATTCATATATAGGTGATCCTTCCATTACTCTGGCCTCTCAGTTCTCTGAACTTCTTTCCTTCCTTTCAGTGATCCTGGCCCTTGGCCTTAGCTCACTCACTATATATCCTTACATTTCCCTGCAGTCTCTCCATAATCTCAGCTCCAGGCATGTCGCATTTTTTCAGTCACCACTCTATATTTCCAGCATATTCCTTCTAGTACCCTGATTTCACTAATCTTTTGACCCCACTAGGATTCATATTCCTACTACCTTTTATTGTTCCTTACTCCCTCTCATGTCCTTAATTACTTATAAGCACTGTCTCATATGTATATTCCCTTGCCTACCCCCCCCTTGATTGGCAGATCACACCCTCACATATATTTTAAACCTCCTTGTCCTTGCTTAATTGTCTGAAATTGACTGAAGGGGAAAAATTGTGTTTATGCTGACTGACCACAATTTAAATTTGTGGTTGGTTTTTTTTGCATGAGCAATCATTATCTCTAGCCCATTCACTCTTTCTTAGCTGACTTTTGTCATAAAATCCTTAGTGTTTATTTACTCACCCATACTCTCAGCAGATGGCCTTGCTTGCCATTTACCGCTGAGAAATATAAGCACTCAGAAAAGAGCTGCTAGTCTTCACATCTACCCAAGTACCAATATCTGCACCTGTAACTCTGCCTTCCTTATTTTGCCATGAATAAACTCTTTCAGTTCCTATGTTAGGCCATTTATCTCCACTTGTGCACTAGATCCTCTCCCCTTTTCACCTTCCCAAAGTTACCTCTCCATCAGTCCATTCTTTGCATCATCAATATTTTCTTCTCTTCTGAATCATTTTCATCAACATTGGAATGCTGTTATTTCAATCATCTTAAAAAAAAACAAACAACCTCTTTGTTCTCATTTTCACTTTTAGGCATTTGCTCTTGTTTTACTTGGTAAGGTTAACAGTATTTGACACTGTTGATTCACTCTCTTTTCCCTGAAATACCTTCTTTACTTGACTCCCAGAATTCCCATGTTCCTGATTTTTCTTAATTTCCTCGTGCAACTGCTTCATCTTTTTTGCTGTTATCTCATTATCTCTCTCTGACTTTTGTACACTGAAGACCTGGTCTTCCACCCACATTCTCTTGGTGATCACATCCACTTTCATTGCCTTTAATACTTTATCATTGGTTTCCAAACCTTCTTTAATTATTGCCCTCCTCCAAAGAGCTGTTTGAGACTTTTTTCCCCTAATTACACCCTGCCATGAAATTTTAATACCATATATACTGTTTATATGCTATGGCCCTTTGGAGAACCACAGGCCATTGTAATATCTAAGATGTCTGCTTCCAAAGAACCAGTTTTTGCCTTTTGGGGAGCAGTATCACTCCTGTAGAGAATGCACGATCTATATGCTGACAATTCTCAAGCTTTTATCTTTAGTCTGGACCATCTTGAGTATGTACTATATATGTGGACACCCTGTATCTCCAGTAGATGTCCAGCAGATATCTCAAACTTAATTTGTACAAAACCAACTCATACTCTGACTTTAACCTAGCTCCATAATGAACTTCTGTGGCTTTACATTTCTTTGCATACCTTTTGTTCTAGCCACATTGAATTTGCTATTCCATATTTTATCCTACTAGTAAAAGGGTTTAAAGTAGTGATCAACTATTTTCTTAATCCACATTGGCCATTCATTGAAAATAGAAATATTCTTGGCTCAGAGCATCTATCATCATAGGCTTCCATAGGTAGGGTGGAGCAGAGATTGTATTAACAAATTCCTGGGAGAAGTAGTGACATTGCAATCAGGGATTGGGAATTTGGCACACTGCAGGAAATGTGCCCTATCTTTATATCCCCTTTCCCTTCTTTTTTTGTAATTTTTTATTTAAATGCAATTTAGTTAACATGTAGTGCATTACTAGTTTCAGGGCAAGAATTTGGTGATTCATCAGTTGCATATAACACCCAGTGCTCATTACATCAGGTGCTCTCCTTAATGCCCATCACCCAGTTACCCAATGCCCCCAACCCACCTCCCCTCTAGCAACCCTCAGTTTGTTTCCTATTTGCCCCCCTCTCTGCTTTTATCTTATTTTATTTTTCCTTCTCTTCCCCTAAGTTCATCTGTTTTGTTTCTTAAATTCCACATATGAGTGAAATCATTTGGTATTTGTCTTTCTCTGATTGACTTATTTCCCATTGCTTAATACCCTCTAGTTCCATCTGTGTTGTTGCAAATAGCAAGATTTCATTCTTTTTGATGGCCAAGTAATATTCCTCTGTGTGTGTGTGTGTGTGTGTGTGTGTGTGTGTGTGTACATTTATCCATTCATCTGTGGATGGACATCTGGGCTCTTTCCATAGTTTGGCTATTGTTGACATTGCTGTCATAAAATTGGGGTGCATGTGCCCCTTCGATTCACTATTTGTATCCTTTGGATAAATACGTAGTAGTGTAATTTCTAGGTCATAGGGTAGTTCTATTTTTAAGTTTTGAGGAACCTCCATACTGTTTTCCAGCGTGGCTGCACCAGTTCGCATTCCCACCAACAGTGTAAGAGAGTTCCCCTTTTTCTGCATCCTTGCCAACTTCTGTCGTTTCTTGAGTTGTTAATTTTAGCCATTCTGACTGGTGTGAGGTGGTATCTCATTGTGGTTTTGATTTGTATCCCCTGATGCCAAGTGATGTTGAGCATTTTTTCATGTGTCTATTAGCCACTTGTATGTCTTCTTTGGAGAAACGTCTATTCATGTCTTCTATCCATTTCTTGGCTGGATTTTTTGGTTTTTTGGGTGTTGAGTTTGATAAGTCCTTTATAGATTTTGGATACTAGCCCTTTTTCTGAGATGTCATTTGCGAATATCTTCTCCCATTCTGTAGGTTGCCTTTTAGTTTTGTTGATTGTTTCCTTTGCTATGTAAAAGCTTTTTATCCTGGTGAAATCCCAGTAGTTCATTTTTGCTTTTGTTTTCCTTGCCTTTAGAGACGTCTCTAGCAAGAAGTTGCTGGGGCCAAGGTCAAAGAGGTTGCTGCCTGTGTTTTCCTCTAGGATTTTGATGGATTCCTATCTCACATTTAGGTCATTCATCCATTTTGAATTCATTTTTGTGTATGGTGTAAGAAAGTGGTCCAGTTTCATCTTTTGCATGTGACTGTCCAATTTTCCCAGCACCATTTATTGAAGAGACTGTCTTTTTTCCATTGGATATTTTTTCCTGCTTTGTCAAAGATTAGTTGACCATAGAGTTGAGGGTCCATTTCTGGGCTCTCTATTCTGTTCCATGGATCTGTGTGTCTGTTACTGTGCCAGTACCATACTGTCTTGATGATGACAGCTTTGTCATGCAACTTGAAGTCTGGAATTGTGATGCCTCCAGCTTTGGTTTTCTTTTTCAGCATTCCTTTGGCTATTTGGGGTCTTTTATGTGGTTCCATACAAATTTTAGGATTTTTTTGTCCAGCTCTGTGAAAAATGCTAGTGTTATTTTGATAGGGATTACATTGAATATGTAGATTGCTTTGGGTAGCATACATTTTAACAATATTTGTTCTTCCAATCCATGAGCATGTAATGTTTTTCCATTTCTTTGTGTCTTCCTCAATTTCTTTCATAAGTGTTCTATATTTTTCAGAGTACAGATACAGATCTTTTACCTCTTTGGTTAGGTTTATTGCTAGGTATCTTATGGGTTTTGGTGCAATTGTAAACGGGATTGATTCCTTGATTTCTCTTTCTGCTGCTTCATTGTCAGTGTATAGAAATGCAGTAGACTTCTGTGCATTGATTTTATGTTCTGTGACTTTGCTGAATTCCTGTATGAGTTTAGCAATTTTTGGGTGGTGTCTTTTAGGTTTTCTGCATAAAGCATCATGTCATCTGTGAAGAGTTAAAGTTTGACTTCTTTGCTGATTTGGATGCCTTTTCTTTCTTTTTGTTGTCTGATTGCTGAAGCTAGAACTTCCAGTACTGTGTTTAACAACAGTGGTGAGAATGGACATTGCTGTTGTGTTCCTGACCTTAGGGGGAAAGCTCTCAGTTTTTCCCCTTTGAGCATGATATTTGCTATGGGTCTTTGGTATATGGCATATGATGCTGAGGTATGTTCTCTGTATCCCTACATGGTAGAGGGTTTTAATCAAAGGATGCTGTATTTTGTCAAATGCTTTTTCTGCATCTACTGAGAGGATCGTATGGTTCTTATTCTTTCTTTTATTAATGTGGTGTATCATGTTGATTGATTTGTGAATGTTGAACCACCCCTGCAGCCCAGGAATAAATCCCTCTTGGTCGTGGTGAATAATCCTTTTAATGTACTGTTGGATCCTGTTAGCTAGTATCTTAGTGAGAATTTTTGCATCCATGTTAATTAGTCATATTGGTCTGTAACTCTCCTTTTTAGTGGTGTCTTTGTTTGGGGGATCAAGGTAACGCTTGCCTCATAAAATGAGTTTGGAAGTTTTCCTTCCATTTCTATTTTTTGGAACAGTTTCAGAATATAGGTATTAATTTTTCTTTAAGTGTTTGGTAGAATTCCCCTGGGAAGCCATCTGGCCCTGGACTCTTGGTTCTTGGGAGATTTTTAATTACTGATTCAATTTCTTTGCTGGTTATAGGTCTGTTCAGGTTTTCTATTTCTTCCTGTTTCAGTTTTAGTAGTTTGTATGTTTTTCTTTTGTAAGATTTTATTTATTTATTTGAGAGAGAGAGAGAGAGAGAGAGAGAGAGATCACGAGCAAGGGGGGAGGGGTAGAGGGAGAAACAGACTCCCCGCTGAGCAGGGAGCCTGATGTGGGACTCAATCCCAGCATCCTGAGATCATGACCTGAGCTGAAGGCAGACACTTAACCAGCTGAGCCACCCAGGAGCCCTAGTTTATATGTTTCTAGGAATGCATCCATTTCTTCCAGATTGCCTAATTTGTTGGCATACAATTGCTCATGATACTCTCTTGTAATTGCTTGTATTTCTTCAGTGTTGGTTGTGATCTCTCCCCTTTCATTCATTCTTTTATCTATTTGGGTCCTTTCTCTTTTCTTCTTTTTTTTTTTTTATGATTTTATTTATTTGACAGGGAGAGAGCACAAACAGGGGGAGAAGCAGGCTCCCTGTGGAGCAGGGAGCCCGATGCGGGGCTCGATCCCAGGACCCTGAGATCATGACCTGAGCCAAAGGAAGACATTTAACCTACTGAGCCACCCAGGCGCCTTTCTCTTTTCTTCTTGATTAAATCTGGCTAGGGGTTTATCAATCCTGTTAATTCTTTCGAAGAACTAGCTCCTAGTTTCGTTGATCTGTTCTACTGTTCTTTTTTGTTTGTTTCTATTTCATTGATTTCAGCTCTAATCTTTATTATTTCTCTTCTCCTGCTGGACTTAGGCTTTATTTGCTTTCTTTTTGCAGCTCCTTTAAGTATAAGTTTAGGTTGTATATTTGAGACTTCTCTTGCTTCGTTTTAAAAATTTTTTTTTTTAAGATTTTTATTTATTTATTTGAGAGAGAGAGAATGAGAGACAGAGAGCACGAGAGGGAAGAGGGCAGAGGGAGAAGCAGACCCCCTGCTGAGCAGGGAGCCTGATGCGGGACTCGATCCCGGGACTCCAGGATCATGACCTGAGCCGAAGGCAGTCGCTTAACCAACTGAGCCACCCAGGCGCCCTTCTCTTGCTTCTTGAGGAAGGCCTGAATTGCTATATACTTCCCTCTTAGGACCTCCATTGCTGCATCCTGGAGGTTTTGAACTATCGTATTTTCTTTCTTTTTTTTTTTTAAAGATTTTATTTATTTATTTGACAGAGAGAGAGGCAGCAAGAGAGGGAACACAAGCAGAGGGAGTGGGAGAGGGAGAAGCAGGCTTTCCGCTGAACAAAGAGCCCATTGCAGGGCTCAATCCCAGGACCCTGGGATCATGACCTGAGCTGAAGGCAGACGCTTAACTGACTGAGCCACCCAGGCACCCCTGAACTATCATGTTTTCATTTTCATTTGCTTCCATGTATTTTTTTAATTCTTTAATTTTCTCATTGGACCCATTCATTCTTTGGTAGGATGTTCTTTAACCTCCATGAATTTGTGGTCCTTCCAAATTTCTTCTCTTGTGGTTGACTTCAGGTTTCATAACATTGTGGTCTGAAATTATTCATGGTATGATCTCAGTCTTTTTGTACCGGTTGAGACCTGATTTGTGACCCAGTATGTGATCTATTCTGGAAAATGTTCCATGTGCACTCGAAAAGAGTGTGTATTCTGCTGCTATAGGATGAAATGTTCTGAATATATCTGTTAAGTCCAATGGTCCAGTGTGCCATTCAAAGCCCTTGTTTCCTTGCTGATCTTTTGCTTAGATGTTCTGTCCATTGCTGTGAGTGGGATGTGAAAGTTCCCTGCTATTACTGTATTATTATCAATGAGTTTCTTTAATTTTTTTTATTAATTGATTTATATATTTGGCTGCTCCCAAGTTAGGGGCATAAATATTTACAGTTGTTAGATCTTCTTGGTGGATAGACCCCTTTATAATGTATGTCCCTTTTTCTTGATCATGGTCATCATTTGAAAGAAAATGTTTTAGTCTGTTCTGGCTGCTATAACAAAATACATAGAGTGAATGGCTTAAACACCCGACATTTCTCACAGTTCTGGAGGCTGAAGGTCCAGTCAGGATAAAGGTGCTGGCTGATTGGGTTCTTGATAAGAGCCTACTTCCTGTCTTGCAGATGGCCTTCTCATTTTGTCCTCACTTGGCAGAGAGCATCTCCCTCTTACTCTTGGAAAGCCTCTAATCCCATCATGAGGGTCCCACCCTCAAGACCTCATCTAACTCTCATTGCCTCTCAAAGGTCTCATCTCCAAACGCCATCCTATTGGGGGTTAGGACTTAAACGTATGAGTTTGTGGGGGGACACAATTTGATCCATCACAAAGGAGTTAGGGGTTAATGTTCTGAATTTGGAGTGCTATTCAAACAATAGAATAATGCATGAGGGAATGCATTTTTTATATAGTGGTTAAGAATGACTTCTTTAAAGTTAAACTAATTGATTTTCAGTGATAGCTGGTTTGACATTGTACTAGTATGACTAAAGACTCAGCATTTTCAATGAAGATTTCATCTATGTAGCAGTTTTATTTTGAATGTTTAAGTGTTTAAATGTATCATTATTTGGCTTGGTAGACAATTTCCATGTTCTTCATTTTCTGGTGAAAAAGTGCTTTTTTAGAATATGGGTTTTTGAAAATCACGATGTGTTTATAACACTCTTTAAGGCTTCCAGGGAAGCTTTTCTGTCCCATTATCCTGGAAGACAGGAAGAGTTGACAGGCTGGATTTTGAATACTAGGGATTTTTTTCTTATTAGTGTTGGCCTATGTTGCTATTTCTGTAGACAGTAGCAAGTTTCTCTTCTAAGTGTTACATGGTAAGATTCGTTTCAGTAGAATATTCAGATTGCTTTATCAGCGAGAGGTTTTTTTGAAAGATCTTGATGTTATCAGTCGGATTGGTGTTCTCCTTAACATATATGCAGTGAAACAGCATTGTGTTCGGTCACTGGAGTTCAGGCCTTAAATTTCCTAGTGCAAGTAAGGAGGGTAGCCGAAAACCAGTTGAAATAGCTGAACATCTTATGTTTTTGACAGTTTTGTGTGTTATGTTTAAATTTTGTCAAAAAACATATGTACACGTTCACATTACCTGGGTTACTATTGTTGAAAACATTCCAAAAGATCCCTATCTCTTGTTAGGATGTGTTTAAGCATAAGAGAAGATGATATCTGCATGTCGCTATGAAAAGTTCACAAAATAGCACAGCTGTATTGGTAAAGAATTCCCTTTTGAGTAAATAAGACTTTAAGCTAGGGAGCAATTAGATACCGTTGCTTAATGTATCCAGCTGAACATCTGTGAAAGGCAGTTTTTCAAATCTTTGGACTATCAGCAATGTGTTATTTTAACTCCACCGCTTGTAAAACTGTGGTATTCTAGATAGCAGATCTTTTATTCTAAACAAATGAGGAAAGATATGTTTTGGGTATTCTATCACCCAAGGGAATATAGATATGAAGAATGCCTTTTTAGTGAAAATGTGTTGAGATTTATTTAGTTAATAAACTTTATGAAGTTTTTTAAATGCTGTTCTTTGGTTTGGGGATTTTTTTTAGAAATTCTGTTTTTATGTTCCCTTTACTAGTGTTTTTGGACAGTTTTTAATCTTCTTTTCTCCTAACCCCAAAAATGCAAAGTGAGATCAGGAAACTACAGTGATTTAATACTTCTTAATGGCATCATGGCCCCTTTATGACATTTTTCTTACTGCCTATGGAATTCAGAATGGAACTTCCCTAAAAGGTTGCGCAGTGGGTTCTTCTAAATGACAAATCTGCCCAGATTGTTAGTGTACAGTGTGGTTCATTCATCACAAAAAAACACCCCAAGAAGATCCGACATTTTCCTGTCACCCCAGAGAAACTAAACAGTATTTGATTTTCACATCCCTCTTCAAAACAGTGGCTAGATTAGGTAAGAATCTGAAAATTTGTGGTTTGTGTACAATATGATTTGTCCCGTATTTTAAGTTGTATTTTGTTCATGAAAATTCTTAGCTGTATCATTTCCAGTTTTTTCTTCTGGTATTAAAAATCCAGCTTTGTGCTTTTAAAGTCTAAGAAGAGAAATACTAGAGCTTTTTAATTTAGTTATAATAGTAACATCTTAAGATAAACCAAAACAAAAAGGTCTCTATGTTTGGCAAAGTCACATTCCCTAGGGATTACTAAACAGCAACAGCACTGTTACCAGTGTCAGCTGAGCCATTATTTGTGTCCTTCTCTAATGGCTCCTTGTTCCAGCAAAGCTATTGAAGAAGGTGTGACGCTTACATAGTCTTCATTAAGGATTCTTTTCATCACTGCTTAGATTAGTTAACAAAACCTGGATATCAGAGTTTGGGAGTTTGACTTCTGCTGGATCTGCTTGTAATCATCTCTGACAAATGACCACATTCTTTTCTGTCCTCATTTACTGGTTAGGGGCATCTAGGAACAGATTGACATTTACTGTTGGAGAGAGTATAAATAATAAATTATAAACTGCTTTGAGGTATTTGGCAAGATAAGAAAGGGTGTATAAATATTACTGTATAGTTAACAATGTTTTTTAATTTCTAAATAATGCTTTTAGTGTGTCCTTCGGTTGTCATATTTAGAACTTTCTATTTTATTTTAATAAAGATTTTTTATTTGAGAGATTGAGAACATGCATGGGGGTGGGACATGGAGGGACAGAGGGAGAGAGAGAATCTAAAGCAGATTCTCCACTGAGCATGGACCGCCCCCCCCTCCCCATCGCAGGCTCCATCTAAAGACCTTGAAATCATGACCTTAGCCGAAATAAAGAGTTGAGGCTTAAGCGACTGAGCCAGGCCCCCCTAGTCTATTTTAAAGCAGCATTTTGGCAGTCTCTATTTTCCCAACTTTTTCCAGTTTCACTGTTATAATATCAGAAAACTATATTGTAAACTTAGTAAAGAGGTGGGTTTTTTTCATGTTCTTGACTTAGCATTGACCTTTTATAGTCTAAATTTTAGTAAGTTGACAAAAAGGAATTGTACCTGTTTTAAAAGACAGCTGGAAAACAAACCTCTCTAAGACAATGAAAGTTAATATAACATGTTTTGCTTTGACTCCACTTTGAAAGATGCACTCAAATTTTTGAATTTGCATTCTACACTGGCACTTGGTTTCTATAACTAAATGTACAATTGATTTATTTTACTGGAATCAATATACCAGATTTATTTCAGAAAAATGAGAGATCTGTTATTTTAATCAGTCACATGATTTAAATCACCGAAGTTTTGAGGTCAGTGTGTTGTAAGATAATTTATCAGGATTCTTTTCTGGTAGGAACTGAGTTGGAAGTGCTGCTTTCAGATATCTGTTAACCACCTATTTGGAGTATGCATATGTATTTTACTCACCCTCTAGAAACATTCTGCTAAGTACTTGTTCTGAATGTGTGATTTCATAATTCAGAGTAATATTTACTTTATTTCGAGAATGGATATTTATGGTTGCTTGTCCTCTTTGTCTCTGCTTGCAAAGCTACAAGAGGAGAGAACTAGATTTCATTACCATTTTTTTTTTTTAAAGTAAGCCCCAACTTGGGGCTTTAACTCATGACCCCAAGATCAAGAGTCACGTGTTCTACTGACTGAGCCAGCCTGGTGCCCCCCTCGTTACCATTTTTTTTTTAAAGTCAAGATAAAAGAGGCTATCAAATTATGCAGTGGTATTCTGATTGAAAATTGAGAAGGTTACTAGAGGTTTTATTAAGAAGAGATACCTAAACTACTATGTATTTAAATTTATTAGCATATAAGCTAGATTTTTGTATTAGTTTTCATTACATGGCTATGTACACATGAATGATGAGTGACTGGTTTTTCAAAGTTTGTGTAAAATACTTTTAAATAATATTTTTATCTAATGATATTTATAAAAGCATTAATTTTTGTCACTTTAAAATTATGAAACTTTATTTATTTATTTGAGAGAGAGAGAGAAAGCACAGAGGGAGAGGAAGAGAGCACAATGGGAGAGGGAGAAGCAGACTTCCTGCTAAGTGCGGAGCCTAATGCAGGGCTTGATCCCAGGACTTTGGGCTTGACCTGAGTTGAAGGCAGATGGTTAACCCACTGAGCCACCAAGGCGCCCCTAAATTTATGAAACTTTAAACAAAAACGTATTTTAACAACTTCAAAGGGTATAAACAATCTTATAATTGAAGTTTTATTTTCACTGATAGTTTTAGTTGTGTTATTCTTACATGTTTCAGTTTTGTAAGAGTAATTAAGGTTTTACTATTTAGAAGTTTGGAAAGAAGATTTCATAGAAATATCTCAAGAGGAACTGATAAAAATAATATTTGCTTTTGGGGGAAGACTTGCCAAATGTATGCTTATGTATACCTCAACTCTGTGATTAGGGTAATTAGAAAAAACATGGAGTTTGCAATCCTAGGTATGCTAGAAACAGCTGCAACCTTTTTAAAAATGGAGTGGGTCTGAAAAGAATTAATTGTTGCATTTTCACGTTTTCCCTAATGTTCTACCACTGTATCCTTTAAATAAAATACATATATTTGTTAGCATTTTAAAATTCAGTCTTTTAAGTGGTTGTAATGATATTTTATTAGTATTCTTGGCTGTTTTATTTTGGCTGTTGTCTTCTGCATTTGCAACCAAATTATACTTTATATGCTAAACAAGGTTTATGCCAGCCTAATTGGTTGCTGGAGTTTCTAAGCCTCACAGCTGCTGTGAATTCAGCTGTGAACTAAGAAACATATAATAGGATCCTGTTTTCAGAGACCAAAAGCCAATTGTCAACATGTAAGATGTGTTTTTGACAGCTCAATAAATACGAGATTTTATAGCAATCTTAGGTAACCACCTTAATTTTAAAGATTAGAAAGTCCTGAAATGTGTAGAATCTATATGTTATTTTTGTTACTGGGGCAAAAGGTTGCTTAAATAAATTCAGGTGTTCTCTATTCAGTCATTTAAAAAAATAATTTGTCTTAATATTTCTTAATATATTAAAAAGTTGAGATCCAAACTATTTTTTCGATTTCACTGAACAAAAAGTTGAGACTTAAATGATGCAAAGATATTTCTTAAAATGAACAAACAGAAAATGGCTTTGAAGTAAAGGTTATGTTTTCAAAATATTTCATATATTTATATTCTTTGATTTAGCAGTTAATAGTTTTGTAAATTATCCTGACATCTAAATTTGGGGTGAAATGTACATTTCTCTTGTGTTGAACCATATGAAATTGACTTTTTTTGTTGTTAAAAATGGTCAAATATGGAGGTGGCCCAGTCGGTTAAGTGCCTGCCTTTGGCTCAGGGCATATCCCAGGATTCTGGGATTGAGCCTGCATCAGGGTGTGTGCTTCTCCCTCTCCCTTTCCCTCTGCCCCCCCCCCCCCCGCTCATGTGCTCTCTCTCTCTCAAATAAATAAATAAAATTTTAAAAAATGGTCAAATACAGGGGCACCTGGGTGGCTCAGTTGGTTAAGCGACTGCCTTCGGCTCAGGTCATGATCCTGGAGTCCCGGGATCGAGTCCCGCATCGGGCTCCCTGCTCGGCAGGGAGTCTGCTTCTCCCTCTGACCTTCCTCCCTCTCGTGCTCTCTGTCTCTCATTCTCTCTCTCTCAAATAAGTAAATAAAATCTTTAAAAAAAAAAAAAGGTCAAATACAGACCTTGTGATTTTTTTCTTCTTAGTTATCATATGATTTCATTATATTTAAAAGTCTATTAGTTCTCGGCAGAAACCTATGAGGATCCTGTTTTGAAACATAAACAGTCATCTCCCATTTAAGGCCAGTAATCTGTTCTTAAATTAGATGTTGTATGTGAAAATATTGAGTGGGAGTCCATTTGCCTTTATTTTAAATGGGAAAAACCACAGTGTTCATCTTTGACCAAATTCCCTAAAACTATTTCATAAATGTAACTGACACTATAAAATCACCTACATGTAAGTAAACTAGAAATAAGGGTGATAAATCAATTTTATATGCAGTAAAATCTTTGCTTTCATTGTAATTGCATTTTGCCCATCTTCAGTGTTTTCTTTCAACATTTTCTTAAATATTTTGGGAGTCATTCAACACTGGGCAAAACAAGGACTAAGTAAATATGAGAGACTGTGGAAATGCATTCAGGATGAGCACACAGTGTCAGAAAATGGCTCACAATGAGAATGATGCAAGCATTATCCTGTGCCTATGTCTTGTATCATTTTGATACTCGGCATACTTCTTTTTTTCTTAAAGATTTTATTTATTTATTAGAGAGCATGAGTGGGGGGTGCAGAGGAAGAGGGAGAAGCAGACTCCCCGCTGAGTGGGGAGCACGACTCTGGGCTTAATCCCGACTCTGGGCTTAATCCCAGGATCCTGAGATCATGACCTGAGCTGAAGGCAGATGCTTAACTGAGCCACCCAGATGCCCCTCGGCATACTTTTTTATATGGAATTCTGACCATCTGTCAATTATATTTGGAATGTAACTCAGAACTTTTCTTGCATACTCTTTTGTTTAAAATGTGAATTGAGTTTTGGCATATACAAATTTATATCTTTTCCCGTATAAACGTTGGCCACAGTATCTTGCAAGGAAAGGTAAGTATGTTTTATGAAGTTTGGGTATTAAAAATGAAGAGGTGTTCTACAGGGAAAATGGGGAGAGAGAGATTCTGCAGAATTTGCTTGTACTTCCCGAAACTTTCCAAGTAATTTTTTTACTTCCCTTTCAAAAGATGACATTGTCTACACTGTAATTTTTCTTTACAAGTAGTTGAAATAAAGCTGAAAACTTCTAAATCTCTTGAGTTTTGAGATTGTAACAGTCATAATTTAAATAATAACAATTTTATATGATTGTGTGAACTTACAGTTTTCAAATCTGACTTCCATTATTTATGAATGTGATGTATAGAATTAAAGATGGATTGGGATGTCTGGTCATAATAGGACAATGAAGTTTATGTATTGACGTCTTTCTGCCCCAGATACATAAGAGAAAACCAAAAGGCATAGCTGAGCTCAAGAACAAGGTATCATGGTGGAGGAGAAACAGATCAGAAATACTAAGGGATGGTGGGGCTATTCAGGCAAGGGTGGCAAAAGTTTAATTCCTGTAGGAAGATTGGGACACTTTAAAAACACACACACAGGGGCACCTGGGTGGCTCAGATGATTAAGCGTCTGCCTTCGGCTCAGGTCACGATCCCAGGGTCCTGGGATCAAGCCCCGCATTGGGCTCTCTGCTCGGCGGGAAGCCTGCTTCTCCCTCTCCCACTCACCCTGCTTGTGTTCCCTCTCTCACTGCCTCTCTCTCTGTCAAATACATAGATGAAATCTTTAAAAATAAATAAGTAAATAAAAATAAAAACACATACACAGTCAAGTTCACTGTTTGAAGATAAATACTGGTGTGGCTCCTCTTTAAAGAGGAGCTTCTTGGAGCTAGGTTTATAGAAAATTTTCCTCTATGGGAGGCAGTCCAATATGATTGAAGTAGATATACAGGGCTGATATTCAGCCACTGTACAGTGGGGAAGTCATACCAGTTACTTGTAACTTTATTCTCACTGGTCAGGTGCTTTACCTTTGGAAGTCATAACAGGATACCTAGAAAATTTCCATGTGTTTGGAATTTGAAAAACACTTTTAGATGACTCATGAGTCAGAGGTTCATAGAATTAGGGAATAGTTTCAACTCAACAAGAACAAAAATACTAAATATAAAAATGTGTGAGATGCTGCTAAAGCAGTTCTTGGAGAGAAAAGTGTAGTTTTAAGTGCTTATCAGGAAAAAAAAGGAATAAAGATGAATAAGCTAAGCATCCGTCTGAGGAATTTGAGAAAAAAATGACCCAGCAAAGTATGCCCAAAGTAAAGAAAAGAATGATAAGAGCAGTAATTAAGTATTTAATAACAAAGGGCTCAACAAAAGGAAGTGTTCTCGGAAAAGACAAAGTTGACAAATCTGATACAAGGTTTGCCAAGAAAAAAGGTTGAAAAATTACAAATGAGAAAGTGATTATGGTTATAAATGCTACAGGCATTCAGCATAATTATGAACAACTTTATGCCCAAAATGTGAAAACTTAAATAAATCTAGAAAAACAGAATTATCAAAACAGTCATGAATAGAAAACTATAATAATCTTATAATTGTTAAGAAAATTGAATCTTTTCACAAATAAAACTCTAAGCCAAGATGGTTTTAACCAATGCATACCAGACACTCAAGGTTTAAATAATTCTAATTTTACACTATTCCAGAATAAGGTTGATATGAGAAAGGAAAACTGTGGGCACATATTACTCTTGGTCAATGATGTAAAAATCTAGAACAAAATATTTAATGCTGTTCCAACTAGAATCCTAACAGGGTTTTTAAAAAATTATTAGTTTATTTGATTTTTGGAACTTGACAAGATGGTTCTATAATTTATACAGACATACAAAAGGGGGCGCCTGGGTGGCTCAGTTGGTTAAGCCACTGCCTTCGGCTCAGGTCATGATCCTGGAGTCCCGGGATCGAGTCCCGCATTGGGGTCCCTGCTTGGCAGGGAGTCTGCTTCTCCCTCTGACCCTCCTCCCTCTCATGCTCTCTGTCTTTCATTCTCTCTCTCTCAAATAAATAAATAAAATCTTTAAAAAAAAAAAGCAAAAAACAACAACAACAACAAAAAACAAAAGGCTAAGAAAATCAAAGAACCTCTTAAGAACAAATAGGTGGGAAAGCTTATTTTACCAGCTAGCAAGACTTAGTGCAAAGGTATAATAATAAGACAGCGTAATTTTGGCTCAAGGATTAAAAAAATATGCTGAAGCATGTGTGCTTGAAATTTGACAGGTCATAGTGTAGATAGGAGAGAAGGAATGACCTTTCAGGAAATGGCACTGGGTTAATTTGTTTTTCATGGTGGGAGGCGGGGGTAATGGGAATTGTGTTACCCTGCCCAAAAACCAAAATGACAGTGGATTGCAGTCTTGAATATAAAAGACTTTGTAAAGTCTGTTTTTAAAAAATATTTACTTATTTGAGAGAGAGAGAGAGCAGGGGGGAGGGGAAGAAGGAGAGGGAGAGCTAGAGAATCTCATGTACACTCCCTGCTGAGCATAGAGCTCTTGGGGCTCCATCTCACCACCCTGAGATCGTGACCTGATGGGAAATCAAGAGTCGGAAGCTAAACCTACTGAGCCACCCAGGCACCCCAAGACTTTGTAAAACTTTAGAAGAAAATGTCAGAACCTTTTGTAATGACCTGACTGTCAGGAAGAATTTTAGGGCATAAAAAACTGTAATTGAGACATATATATTTGACTACATTAAAGTTAATAAATTGAAATTCATCAAAAGATATCATAAAATGGAAAGATAAGCCCAAATTCGGAGAAAATATTTGCGACACATGTAACAGAAGATTAGTACCAAGAGTATATGGGGAATTTCTTCAGAGAAGTGGAAGAAGAAAACAGTCAAAAGGTCCAAATGGCCAGCAGACACAGAAATAGGCACAGCCTCATTAAGTCAGAGAAATTAGAACCACAGTATGATATTATTAAATCTGACAAATACTAAGTATCATGTGGATGTGAAGTAATTGTTAGTTGGATACAAATCATTATAGGTCCTGCCACTCTGGAAAACATTGTGGCACTAACTAGAAAAGTTACAGACCTGTGTACTCTATATTTCTTACACATCCTGGAGAAATTCTTGCATATTTTTATCAGTATGCATGTATAAGAATGCCTACAGCACCATTGTTTCTAATAGCAAAAACATGAAAACACATGTCCATCACCAGAGTAGATTAAATTTTGGCATATTCATATGTAGTGAAAATAAGTGAACTGCGCTTATTTACAACAACATAAATGAATCTTGGGAGAAATAGTGTTGTACAACAGAAACGAGTATTAAAGTAGTGTCAGTCCAGAGGGGCACCTGGGTGGCTCAGTCGTTAAGCGTCTGCCTTCGGCTCAGGTCATGATCCCAGGGTCCTGGGATCGAGCCCCGCATCGGGCTCTCTGCTTGGCCGGGAGCCTGCTTCTCCCTCTCCCGCTCCCCCTGCTTGTGTTCCCTCTCTAGCTGTCTCTCTCTGTCTCTGTCAAATAAATAAAATAAAATCTTTAAAGTGTCAGTCCATTTATACAGTTTAAAAGTAGGTAAGCTGTTCAGGTATTTTTTTGAGTGTTACATTTGTAGGTGGTAAAACTATAAAGAAAAGCCACAGTATGATTACTTCAAATATATAGGATACTGGTTACTAGTGGTGGCGGGGAAAAAGAGAGGGAGAAGGGAATATGGTAAAAAATTTTTAAGAATTAAAAAAAAAAAAGAGGGAGATTCACTTAGGGAGGGCGGCATATGGAGTTTCAAAGGTATTGCTTGCTTGTTTGTTTCTTTCTTTTTGAAGATTTATTTTTAAGTTATCTCTACACCCAACGTGGGGCTTGAACCCACAACCCCGAGATCAGGATTCGCATGCTCCACCAACTGAACCAGCCAGGTGCCCCTCAGAGGTATTGTTTCTTAACCTGGCTGGTGGTGGATACACAGGTGTATCCTGCTCTCTCTCTCTTTTTTTTTTTTTTTAATGTAGAAGTGTATATGATATAATTTACAATAAAGTAAAGGGGGAATCAGAGAGTCAAAGGACAATGAATTAGTAAGGTTGAAATACAGAAATTTCTCAAATCAGAGAAATGGGATGCTTTGGAAAAAATTTTTTTTTATTACAATTAAAAATGAGAAATTTGTGGGGCACCTGGGTGGCTCAGTCGGTTAGGCGGCTGCCTTTGGCTCAGGTCATGATCCCAGGGTCCTGGGATCGAGCCCCACATCGGGCTCCCGGCTCGGTGGGGAGCCTGCTTCTCCCTCTCCCTCTGCCTGCCTCTCTGCCTACTTGTTCTCTCTATCTCTCTGTCAAATAAATAAATAAAATCTTTTTTAAAAAATGAGAAATTTGAGTATCTCACTTGAACTATATATAAAACAATGTTTTTTTAAAAAACCGTTAGGGACGCCTGGGTGGCTCAGTCGGTTAAGCGTCTGCCTTCGGCTCAGGTCATGATCTGGGGTCCTGGGGTCAAGTCCCGCATCCGCTCCTTGCTCAGTGGGGAGCCTGCTTCTCCCTCTGCCTGCCACTCCCCCTGCTTGTGCTCTCTCTCTGACAAATAAATAAATAAAATCCTTTAAATAAATAAATAAAATAAATAAATAAATAAACCTTTCAAGTCATATTGGGTAAAGTTAGACTTAAAACATTTTTTTAGAGACAGCTTTTGATAAAAATAAGCAAAACCCCATACTGTAGGTATTTCTGGTTATCTCATCCATCGGCAAAAAAGCAAACACTTAAGACTTGATTCATTCATTCAGCACTGGTCTTTATTCATTTCTTGTTATTGGAATTTCATATTTCTTTCTTCCTGTTGGCTGAGTAAACTGGACCGTGGTAGAGATAAGCCAATATTTTCTCAGGTCTGCCTTTCTAAAACTCTAGAGCTTATTTTTAACTAATGGATCAGCTGCTTTTGACTTTGCTAACTTGTGGCTTAAGGTTTTCTGGGTGTCTGCATTGGTAATTGAACTTCTGGAGACCACTGTTAAGATTTGCTGATAATGGGTTTTGAAAACAAAATTTTGATTTTCTTTATCCTCTTTGTTGCTCATGTCTCTAGACTGTCTTTGGAGGTTAATAAGGTCCCTGTGAGATAGGTCTTGTAGTCTACTCCTTCCCAAGGGAAGTTGGAATATTGTAGTAGATGCTTAACAGTAGGAATGTGGTATTGGTCTTGCTTTTGCAACATGATATGCTTTTCCTCATTCTCATTATCATGGTAATTCTGTTGGTAATTGCATGGGGAACCCTTATTTCTCCTCTTCAACCTCAACTACAGCCTTTCCATTTCCTGCTGAAAGTTACTCTTTCTGGTAGTCTAGTGTTTAAGTACATCTTCTTTGGAGTCATTTCCTATTGATGAAATCATATCAATGTCTTATATTAAAATGCTTTATTTTTCCCAAAACCTTTGCTGCAGTCGTCTTGTTCCTGCTAGTGTGTATTGCTGTTTTGAGGCTGTCAGGGTGGTAGGTTTGGGAGACAGTAGCTGCTGGTCTTAGCCTCACTACTCATGTTGTAGAGATGGTGATAAATGTGGGGTTACCAGCAGTGGTAGCTCCTCCTAAATTGTAATGCTCATCAAGGCAGGTCATGGCTCTCTGGGGTCCACTCTTCTGCTACCAATTAAACTCAGTCTTTTTCACATATCCTGTTGCACCTATCTATGAAGATACACTGCCTGGATCTCCCTTTAAGGAACTCAACCACTCTTTCAGCTCCAGGGAGTACATTTAGTTCATAGCCTCTGGGTATTAATACCTTTAGGCTCCTTAGATTTTGTGCTGAGGCCTTGTGTTTCCTGGGAAACCTCCAGCTAGTGACTGAGCATGGTGTGGGTACTAGGGTATTTCCATTTTGGCCCTATGTGGGACAGTTCTAATAGGCAGTCTTTGCTTCGGAGCTCCCTGCTGGGTTGGGCAGCACTTTGTCAGATCTGTGTCAGGGTCTGAGTCTCTGTCTGCTCCGTCCTATTTTATGTCCCCTTTCCTTCATAGGTTTCAGATCTATATCACAGTCTGAAAGTTTTCCATGCCTACTCCTGTTTTACTCCCCCTTTTATCTTTCACAGTAAAACTCTTGTCCTCCTGTCTCAATATCTGCTTCCTGGTGGACCTGACACATACCACTTCTTCTCGTTGTTTACCTAATTTTTTGCCCATATCAAATTGCAGTAAATATTACCTAATTTCCCCCTTTTAAAAGCCTCTCCCTTGATTCCTCCCAGTATTTTCCAGCTTATTTCTTTCTACCCCCAACACCCAATTCTCTAATGTCCACTTATCTCAGTAAGTGCCTTATTATTACAGTAACATTGTTTGTTTTATATACTATGTAGTTGGGGGGTTGTTGGGTTTTTTTTAGATATTTAAAGAGGTATAAACTAAAGGTGAATTATTGATGTCCCTAGGATTTCATTCAGGAAATACATATGAAAATTCCATATGTTCAGCATTTTATTAAATAATATGTAGATGCGGATCTATAACAAATAGTTTCTATCCTTCTTTGATTAATAAGTGGGTGGGTAAGATGAAAACAAATAAGTAAAAAATACACAAATACTTATAAAACTTATTGATCTGCTTCTAGGAATTTGTTCCAAAGAATAATCTGACAAGTGTATAATGACACATGTGCCATAGTATTCATTGTAGTGTTTATAATAGCAAAAAATTGCAGATAACCTAAGTGACTATCAATAGATATGAAGTAAGTTGTAATAAACATAACGGAATATTCTGTAATAATTAAAAATACTTAGTTCTATGGTTATTAACAAGTAACGCCCACAGTCTGTTAAGAGAGGGAAAACAAGTTAATACATTAGATGTAAGGTCCTCTCTCTACAGATGGTAAGTACTAGGTAGCTGCCAGAGAAGGTAAGGTATAGAATAGATCTGGATAGGCAGCATGCAGAAAGACAATATGTTGGATTACATTTTCCAACCTTAGTGGACTTAGAATCCTTTTCCCAATCTTATAAAAATAATGTCTAATTATTGTATAATATATGATAGTGGTTTTTACATAAAATGTTGTATATTAGTTTAAAAAATTGGTTTTTGAATTTTTGTTTTGTACTACAGTCAGGGTCAGCTCATAGTAAGGAAACTTTGTAATGATTAGAACTATATAGTGGTATAAAATTTCGGACATTCTCTGCCATTGTGTAACCATTTTTCATGTTTGTTGAAAATGCACTTTCAGTCTAATCCAGTTTCTTGAGTTCTGGTCTTGACAGCACATTGATTAATGATTACATGGACAAAGTCCATTCCCTAATTGTGTGAGAGTATGGAAATCCCTTGTAAGAAAACTAGGATCATGGTCTTCCAAAAGTTTGTAAGTTATAAAATTGTATTTGACATTGTTTAGGAATACCATAGTTTATGGATTAAAATGTATATTTTATTCCCACTTAGGCCGAATACATCAAGCAATGGTAACGTCTTTAAATGAAGATAATGAAAGTGTAACTGTTGAATGGATAGAAAATGGAGATACAAAAGGCAAAGAGGTATGATCACTGGGTTAAATTTTTTTTTTTTAAAGATTTTATTTATTTATGTGACAGAGACACAGAGAGAGAGGGAACACAAGCAGGGAGAAGCAGGCTTCCCACTGAGCAGGGAGCTTGATGCGAGGCTCCATCCCAGGATGCTGGGATCATGACCCGAGCCGAAGGCAGACACTTAACGACTGAGCCACCCAGGCGCCCCTGGGTTAAAATTTTTTTATTTTTTTTTTAGATTTCATTTTTAAGTAATCTCTACACACAGCATGGGGCTCAAACCCACAGCCCCAAGATCAAGAGACGCATGCTCCACTGACTGAGCTAGGCGCCCCAATCACACTGAGCTAAATTTTATTTCTCGTCCTGCAATCAAGGTTCCAAATATAAAACAAAACTGAAAAGTATATACTTTTTTATATAGTACATACATTCTTTATCATTTCTGGAAAACCTTTCAAATGATTAAAACATTTCATTCAAAGAAAGGTAGATTCTTCCTGCACGTTGTAAGTGTTGGGACATATTCTCAAGACCACAAAATGCTGTATTAATAGCTGTCTTAATATGGGGGTTGCAATTGTAGATAATTTTGTTTTCAAGGCCGTACTGTTCATGAGGCTGAAATCATTTAACAGTCATTCTCTGTGTGTAAATTTGTAAAATAAAAGGTTAATTGTCAAAATTTACTCTAAAGATACATGCATTTTTTTAAAAACAGATTGACCTTGAGAGCATCTTTTCACTTAACCCTGACCTTGTACCTGATGAAGAAATTGAACCCAGTCCAGAAACACCTCCACCTCCAACATCTTCAGCCAAAGTAAACAAAATTGTAAAGGTTAGTAAAATTTAGAGTAGGGGTGTGTGGGGGGTGTGTGCGTGTGTATTTTCTGGTTTGAAATGAATAGACTATAAAGAGTATATTTTAAGTATTAGTTTGCTTTTTTTAAAAAAAACCTGTAATTCTTTCTGCCACCTACATGCCATGTTTATGCATACATTCTTTCAAGGATTGAGGTTGTCCAGTTCACAGTTAAAATAATTATTAGGTAAAATCTTAGAAATTCTTTCCTGATTAGGATTTTTCCTAAGACTAATTGCTCCCCAGGAGATAGGGATGTCAAAACCATTTGCTTGTCAGTGTTTGTTGAGGGAATATATGA
Organism: Mirounga leonina; assembly: GCF_011800145.1. NCBI lineage: Eukaryota > Metazoa > Chordata > Mammalia > Carnivora > Phocidae > Mirounga > Mirounga leonina. The sequence continues at coordinate 37,453,748 of NW_023270426.1, forward strand.
CTTAGATAAAGAAAGAATGTTTATTACTCATAATAAATTCCCACTCCAGTAGTCTTTGAAAATAGTAATTCTGCTATTTATGTTTATTAGAGAAAAATGGGAAATGATAGAGTACAGTTTAACTACTTCTGTATTATCTGTGAAGATAAACTTTAAGACCATGCTATATATCCTCTCTAACGAGATTATCTTTATAAAAATAAAAGCCATGCCATTTTTATTACTTTAAAAGATAATTCCTCTTCCTTCCTATTGAAACCTCTCACTGTTAAAATTGTGTATTAAAGTGCAGCTCTTTTGAAACCATGTAGTCACTCACAGTTGTTGAATCTGCAGTTCTGTGTGTTTAGTTCAACAAGCATTTGTTAATTTTTCTACATTGTTGATTTTATCACAAAGATGAATGACATGACTTTAACCCTAGAGGAACTTGGTATCTTACAGGGAAGACATACATCAGCATCCAAATATCATGTGATAGAAGCTTAACAATATCAGCAAAACATTCTACCTTTTAAATTATGCAGATTTTCAATTCATATAATTCAGCATATTGAGTGTCCCTGCTTAGACGTCATTAGTTATGACTTGTAGATGGATTGTTTTTCATATTTGGCTTCACAGCCATGAAGGATCTTCATAGATGATCCTTCTTCGTATGTCATTTAGAACCTTTGCTGTGCATTAAAATCACTTAGAGAATTTTTCAAAATACTGATGCCTTGCCTGCTCCCAGCAGTTCAGTTTTATTTTCTCTAAATTGAAGCCCTCGCATTAGTATTCTTTTAATTACTATTAAAATCATTATCTGATTTAAATGTGCAAATGTTCTCTCTAGTGTTGAGACCCATGACATTATTTGATACCTTTTTTTCAGGTGAATAAAATGAAGTCTTGGTAAATAAAGGATAGGATCAAAAATTTGCTGTCCTAGTCTATGCAGTTCCAAGTCTTTGAAAGTCTAAAAGTCTTTTAGTATAAATGACAGTGAGCATATCATGGTATTTTGATATTTAAGTTTAATAGTTAGATGGTAGGTTGTCTAAAACCAGTATTTTATTTTATTTTATTTATTTATTTTTTTTAATTTTATTTATTTATTCATGAGAGACAGAGAGAGAGAGAGGCAGAGGGAGAAGCAGGCTCCCAAGGAGCAGGGAGCCCGATGCGGGACTCGATCCCAGGACCCTGAGATCATGACCTGAGCCGAAGGCAGACGCTCAACCATCTGAGCCACCCAGGCGCCCTAAAACCAGTATTTTATTGATTACTCTGACATCCAAAGATGAAATGTAATACATACCTTTGAAATGTATTACATGGTTTTAGCATGGTGGCTAAAACTATACCCTTAACTGAAATAACTTCTCCTTGCTTCAGTTTTCTCATCTATGGAACCAGAATAATAATAGTAATGACCCTGTAGGGTTGTTGTGAAGATTGAGTGACTTAATATGAGCAGTGCCTGCCTTGTGCTAATTCCGGAATATTGCATTTTCTGGAGAGGTGGTGGGCAGTACTCACATAAAAAACTTGAATACTGATGGTATTAGTAGTAATTATTAGAAGATTATTTATAGTTTTTTTCTCTTTAGTTTTACATTATGTTCACCTACTTTTGTTTAATTAAAGGAAGCTCAAATTATGATAAATATATGAGGAGAAAAGAGAGAAAGTACAATGAGCGTTTTTATTTTTCTCTTACAGAATCGACGGACTGTGGCTTCTATTAAGAATGACCCTCCTCCAAGAGATAACAGAGGTAAACATTTATCTATTAATTTTGTCTGTTAACTTTCTAGTATGGCCCCAACAAGGTAAATCAAAGGTGAATATTGCCCTTGACATTATTATTCATTTAAACTTTATGTGGCTAATTTGAAGATTGGTATCTTCTTGGTTTCCTAATACAGTAATGTCAATAATAGGGGCGCCTGGGTGGCTCAGTCAGTTAAGTGTCTGCCTTCGGCCTAGGTCATGATCCGTGGGGTCCTGGGATCGAGTGCCACATTGGGCTCCCTGCTCAGCGGGGAGCCTGCTTCTCCACCTGCTTCTCTATGTGCTTCTCCCTCTCCCTCTGCCCCTTCCCTGACTCACGCTCTCTGTTTCTCTCTCTCTTTCAAATAAATAAATAAAATCTTGAAAAAAGTCAATAATATAAAAAATGATTTATTAAGGTGGTGAATATGAAACTCTCTTATATGCAATTTTTGATTAATCTCCTTTACCCAATAACTTTGCAGATTTGAGAAGAGTATCATGAGAAAGAAAGGAATGGGGCAGTAGTCTGTTAATTGAGTTCATAGTAGTAAATCTAATCCCATTTTACATGACTTTCTGGCTAACAGTCTTCCCAAAAGATTCATGGGTAACTTGGGAGTCAGCTAAAGAAAAGTTGAACGGGTACAATTTGTAGTTAATTGCAGGTCTTCCGTGTATTTTCAGCAAGGAAATGTAAAGCACAGTTAATTTCTTTTCTCCTCTTCAGCAATTCAGAATTGTAATTTCTGGTGGTGATGTTTCTCTGTATGTGGGGATTGTGGGGCAGGACGGGCATTAGGTATTAGAAGAGAGATTGGAGGTAGAGGGAAAGTCCTGCACTTTAAACACTATCCTTCCCTTGTGTGTTTGAAACTTTTGAAAATTTATATTGCTTTGTAAAATGTGGTGCTTATATTTTACTTCATATTTATTTTTCCACTTTTATAACATATATATTGGGAAAGTCTCTGCTGAAGATTTGCATCTTTGAGGAGCAAAGAGTGGGATTTGCAATTATAGGGAGGGCTGAAGGAGTGTTTTTTACTTTATGTACTTCAGAATTGTGTAAATTTTTCAAAATGACAATGCATTTAAATTTAAAATTTACATTTTGCACACTTAAATATATATATTTTGGGGGGCCCTTTTAAGATTTATTTATTCATTTTAGAGAGAGGGAGAGCTAGAGCGGGGCAGAGGCAAAGAGAGAGGGGGAGAGAGAGAAAGAATCCTCAAGCAGACTCCTTGCTAAACGCAGAGCTGGATGCAGGGCTTGATTCCAGGACCCTAAGATCATGACCTGAGCCGAAATCAAGACCCAGCCACTCAACTGGCTGAGCCACCCAGACGCCCCTGCACACTTACAATTTTTAAATGATTATTAAAAATCAAGCTTGGCTTTGGTTTTTACATAAATTATTCAGATTGAGTTTTGTAGCTACAATTACATTGGTGGAACCCCAGTCTCTGCACATACTACCTTGAAAACCTCTTGGCTTGTTAGTTTATTGAACAAAATTATTACATATTCTCTTTATACCCACATAAGTAGAAAACTGACAGCTTATAAGTATCAGTTCTTTTGAGATATCTCTGTTCCTTTTACTAGGGTTCACCTTTACTGATTTTCTGTTCTGAATTTAAAAATTTTGTTTCACTTGCAGTGGTTGGTTCTGCACGTGCACGGCCTAGTCAGCTTCCTGAGCAGTCTTCCTCTGCACAACAGAATGGTAGTGTTTCAGATATATCTCCAGTTCAAGCTGCAAAAAAGGAATTTGGACCCCCTTGTATGTAAATCATGTATCAAGGATTCAGTCATTTTAGGCATACATGTATTCTCTCTTGGTCATCCTTAGAAGTCCCCAAATGGTAACAAGTCTAATTATAAGCTTGATTGCAGATTTCATTTTACCACTGTGGAAGATTTTTTTTTTGTTAGTTTGGTCTGTTAATTGGGTTTTGAAATGTGTATTTTGGAGAAAATTTACAAATACAAAATTATAACAATTTTTCACTTGCTTTGAATTTAAAATTCTGGTCAGATGATAATTTGACAGATGTTATGGAAGTATTTCTTATACTTCTCAATCCTTTCCAATTCATACATCTGTGATTGTAAACCAAGAGATGACATGTATCAGTATGTTAAAGTCATTTTTCTTGACTGCTATCTGTATATTGTCCTGTTCCTAGTTTTGTTAAAGCAGCTCATAAGTGCACATAGTTGTTAAAGGCATGCCTTGTCACTGTGTACCGTTTTTTGGGTGTATGTGGTGAAATATACATAAAATTTTTGTGTGTAAGTACAGTACTGTAAAAAAGAAAGCTGTACTTCTACAGCTCATCTTTTTCTTCCAGCACGTAGAAAATCTAATTGTGTGAAAGAAGTAGAAAAATTACAAGAAAAACGAGAAAAAAGAAGACTACAGCAGCAAGAACTTAGAGAAAAAAGAGCCCAGGTTTGTAACAGAAACAAATTTTGTTTATGCATGAACTGAAGATGTAGATGGTGTCAGTGAAAGTGATTTGCTTTTGAAAAAGTATTTGAGGCATTCAATTAAAGATTTCAATATAGTTCCTTTAGTTGAAATCTAAACTGATAATGAGAAATAATGTAAACTCTTGTGAAAATACGTTACCGTAACAGATTTTTACTACATGTACTTTTCACGTTTTAGTGGATATGTGTAGCCCTAACATTTGTTCCATTTTTGAATAATAATCCATTGTGTTACAATTCTAACGCAGCCATTACACCTTTCAAGAATAATAAGACTTTGACTTTCTAAAAAGATCTAAAAATATATTCAGAAGAATGTCTAGTTAAAGTAGATGATTATAAAGTAGACGATTATACTACAAATTTTATTACTGTTTTTCCATGGTTAGTAAATTCAGCATGTGAATGAAAGGGGAAATTCTTTCTGTTTTAATTTATACTAGATATTAAAAGTGTATCTCTGTTGTGCCTCCCATGTTCCCTTTAGATGGTAACAAAACTTTTTACTAACAATGGAAAAATTATATAGAAGACTGGTCTTCTATCTCTATATAGGTCTTCACCTATTAGAAATTCTGTTTCTGTACATATAATTTCTAGTGTATTATATCTATTGTATTATATCTATTATATTCTTAGAACTTGTTCCTCTATTAAAACGTCAGGATTGTTTCTTTATTTAGAAGTATATTCAAATGCCCTTAATCATAAAGAAGTTGTGTTATAGAATTAGGAACCAGTATAAAATTCAACTTGAATAAATCAGGTTATATCTTAAAGTGTTCTGAGAATGGCCAGTTGGGTTTTGAAATAAGTAAAACACAATACAGATAGATCTGCTGATACTTAGCACAGATGCCACCTGGTGTTTCCTATGGGAACCTCATAATATTTTCATATCTCTTTGTGATCTCTTAATTTTAACTTTACATTCACTTTTTCCATTGACATAGTTGTTGTTGTTTCCTAAAAGAAAGTTAATTGAAAGTAAGTTTCATTAACAATTTTGAAATTTATATTCAAAGCAAATCTGTACATGGTGCATGAAAAAAATCTGACTTCTTAGAATGTTTAATAATTTATTACTCATGGCTAAGAGAGGCTGTTACCTATTGATACGTGTGTCTTAATCTGAATTTTCTCAGTTTTGAAGCAAAAAAGTAAATTGCAGTCAACATTCAGTAATTTGAATTTTAAAGGTTTCAAAAATTATCTTGTCTTTTGATTCCTTTAAGTCCTGTCCATTTGAGGTGGTTTTACCGTGCCTTAGGTTTTTAGAGAGTCAACCAAAACAGAAAACATAAATGAGTCTGTGTTTCTACTTTGCTGGATTAATCACTGGATTAAGCATGGTGAAGAAAAATCTGATTAAATGAATTTTTGTAGAATTTCAATTTTTCTAGAGCTCTTTACTGATGTTTAAGATGAGCGCTATTTCTCTCTTGCTTCATTTTCTAGGATGATTAAGTCATATGTGTAACAGATGAATTTTTGAAATAATTCAAGGGTGATTTTTTTTTTTTATTAAAGATTTTTATTTATTTATTTAACAGAGATAGAGAGCACAAGTAGGCAGAGCGGCAGACAGAGGGAGAGGGAGAACTAGGCCTCCTGCTGAGCAGGGAGCCCGATGTGGGGCTCGATCCCAGGACCCTGGGATCATGACCTGAGCCGAAGGCAGCCACTTAACCGACTAAGCCACCCAGGCTCCCCTCAAGGGTGGTTTTAATGAGGAGTGTTTGGTTTACATATTTCATAATTCAATATGAAATATGATTACTGGGCATATTTTTAATCCTGAACTTGGAAACTAAATTTTATGATGCCTCTAGTTTGAGTTTGGGCTTGGCAATGACACAGTCTCCTGATTGATTGATTGATTGATTGATTGATTTTTTAAAAACTTAAAAATAAAACAGACACTCCACAAGCTGTGAATTTAATTTTAATTTGCAAGCCATATTTAATTTGCAACAGGGGCAGCTGGGTGATTCAGACACTTAAGTGTCCGACTCTTGATCTCAGTCAGGATCGTGAGTTTAAGCCTCACATTGGGCTTCATGCTGGGCGTGGAGCCTACTTAAAAAACAAAAACATAAATGCAACAATATCCATTATTGTAATGATAATAAATGATGAATTTTTTCTGTCTCCGTGTAGGATGTTGATGCTACAAACCCAAATTATGAAATTATGTGTATGATCAGAGACTTTAGAGGAAGTTTGGATTATAGACCATTAACAACAGCAGATCCTGTAAGATTCTTTGTAAACTATTGTTGTGGAATTTTTTTATGCTGTTAATAAAAAACAAAACAAAACAAAACATGTTCACTGCCCACTTAATACTGGATTTAGCTATGTAGTGTTTTTTTTTCTTTATAGGTGTACATTCCCCGTGTTTTAAGGTGAAAATCAAGAAATCATTCACATTTATGATTATCTCCCATATTTTGATTTATCAGACATGCTTCCCCACAGAGATGTTCTTTTCAAAGCAAAGCCTCTCTGTCTTTGGTAGAGCAGAACAGCAGTTAAAGGAATGATGTCAGAAGACCCATTCTCCTTTCTGACCATCACTGAAACTTTTATCCCAGTTCCAAGCTTATTTCCTCTTTGATTTGGGCTATAAATTCCCACCATCAGACTAATTTTTTATTAGGTAATTTGTTATTTTTAAATAAATGTTAGTCTGGCTTTTTAACAGTAAGTGATGGTTGTTGAGGACCATACTAGACCAGAAATCTAGTGCTCAAAAAATATTCTGCTTCCCTATTACTCAACTACTTTCCTCTTGAAGAATGAGAATTTTTTGGACAGGGATTATTTTGTGAGTAATTGATACTTAAGAAAAATAATCCATCTGACCTAGCATATACAGAATAGCTTGGGTACATAAAATACATTTGTGTCAGGCTGATGTATTGTTTAGGATTTCAGAGAGTTGTTGTTCATAATACTTGTGTGTATATATTAGTCCTTGCTACACCTACATGTATTTAATCTACTACATCTGATTGGCAAACTTTTTCTTAAAAGGCCCGGATAGTAAATAATTTTGGCTTTGTGAACCATATGGTCTTCATCACAACTACTCAATTTTTCCTTTGTAGTATGAAAGCAGTGATAGGTGATATGTGAACAAATGAGTGCAACTGTCTCATTAAAACTTGACAAAAGCAGGTAGTAGGCTGGATTAGGCCCGCAGACCATATGTTGCCAATCCCTGTGTTATAGATTTATTATTAAAGGGGAAGTATTGGGAGCATAAATTTTATGAAAAAATATTTATGTGTAAGAATTAGCTATTATAAAATTTTTGGAGTTATTTTGCTCACTAATAATCTGAGAATTGCATTTCTTGCTATTCTTAGTTATCTTTGTCAGCACCTTTCCCTTTAATCAACCTGACAGTACACCACTTGGTAGGAAATTTTGCTTTTGTTATATGCAGCATATATTGAAGTAAGGTAGCTTCCTAATGTGAACCTTATGCTACTAATAGGAACAGTAGAGGCCTCTACGAGTTATTTCCTAATTGTTTACCAAATAACAAAATGAGTACTTTTCCATTATGCTCAGAATTTTAGAAATCATTGTCTTTTAACTATTAAAATTTGTACATCCTAATTTGTTTTTTAAGTTTATTTATCCTGTTTATGCAGTGCATAAATTTCTAAAATCTCTGTAGGAAATATTGCATAACTGACTTTTCAGTGTTTTATATAATTGATAAATATTGAAATAAAATATTTTATTTCTAGATTGATGAACATAGGATATGTGTTTGTGTAAGAAAACGACCACTCAATAAAAAAGGTATGATGCTTTTTGAACTCTTAATGAAAGGTTGATTTTGTCCAGTTGGTATTTATTTTCATGATAGCAGAAATTAAATTCATTTGGAAGAGTTAAATATAAATCATTTTATTTGTACATAATCATTATACAGATTTCTTTGGTTAGATCTGCTGATTTGTTATTACTCTATGAATCATTCCATTTCTGGTTCTTGCTTCACATAAATTTTGATAGTATTTTTTTTTTACTTGGTTGTTGAAATATGTCTTCTTGAATGGCATATTTATGAGATATTTATATTTATAGAATTAATACTTCTATTAAAATTCTTATTACTTTTTTAGAAAGTACTTATTACATTTAAATGCTGTGAAAATTACTGGGCATTGATTTTCATTTATTCTTTTAGAAACTCAAATGAAAGATCTTGATGTAATCACAATCCCTAGTAAAGATGTTGTGATGGTACATGAACCAAAACAAAAAGTAGATTTAACAAGGTACCTAGAAAACCAAACATTTCGTTTTGATTATGCCTTTGATGACTCAGCTCCTAATGAAATGGTTTACAGGTAGGTAAATTTGTTTTAAATAACAGTTTTGTTCTTATGCTGTATATTTATCACCACCCTGAAGCTTGCATTGATCTTGGCATATCTCTCCAAAGTGGCAATATGCTTTTTTATTCTGAGTTTAAACAAAGGTTATGGTATAAACACAATAATGAGTATTACTACCTGTTCCCTTTAATGCTTCCCCAAAATCATAGTTTTTATTACTAATATATACATATCTCATACATTTTATTTATATATGGATAGGAAATTTCTGGAAAATGTAGGCGTTTTCTGTAGTTCTAGGAATTTGATGTGGTGAGAAGGGGACTTTACTTTTTGCTTTTTAATTTCTGTTTTAGTAAAGAAATTTGGAATATTTGTTATGTCCATAAGTTTTCTAAACCTTTATTTCACATGTTACCACCATTTAAGGAAAAAAGGTCTGTAAACCTACTTGCATTTGCCGAATTTTTATCATCTTTGAGCATTGGAATAGTTGTAATACATGAAATTCTATATGTTCACTTATTCAACTTATAAACAACTCAAACTTACAAGTATTACACATTGATATCCCAAAGTTGAATGCCAAATTTAGATTTTCATACATAGTTTGTAAACATTGCCTTCTAATTATAACAGGTCAGTTTTAACAGCAGTGCTATTTTAGTCTATATAGGACTGTCTTGGCAATTACTTGAATGCTTTTTCATTGCCTTTTCATTTTATAAATATGGCTGGAAAACAGAAAATTAAAGACTTAATAAGAGTCCTAAGAATTGAAGACTTATTAATGAAATATTATTGAGGTCAGCTCCATTGGGCTTAAGCCAGTAAACTGGGAGTTGAGTTGTAAAGAAAGAGAAAATTAAAGAAAGTGTGAACGCTAAATGGTATTATGAAGAATTTGTTTTAAAAGGGAACTATTAATATAAATTGTGTATTTTTTACCTGAGAATAGAGTCCTCTTCTTACCCCTACTTGCTATTCCCTTCTCTACTTCCACTCCTGCTTCATAAAATATGTCTGACTTTATAATTATAAGGTATGTTTCTCTGAATATGCTAGATTTAGTAAACATTCTGTTTTACTTTATATATATGCTTCTTAACTTTACCAATATTGGTGCTATCCCCTTTATTTAGCTTTGAGGGAATTTGAGGTAGGCCTTTTTTTGTCTAATCACTCTGCAGACTCCTTCTCTACTTCCATTTGACTACTTTTTCCTGCTCCTTTTGTTCTGTACCTTTTTCAGTTGTTCCTTTAAAAAAATTGAGCAGAACTGTATAAAATGTTCCGCATACATTATTTTGAAGCCTGTATAAAAAAAAGATTTGTTTCCACAAACTGAGGGTTGCTGGAGTGGTGGGGGCTGGGAGAGATGGGGTGGCTGGGTGATAGACATTGGGGAGGATATGTGCTATGGTGAACGCTGTGAATCGTGTAAGACTGATGAATCACAGACCTGTACCTCTGAAACAAATAATACATTATATGTTAAAAAATAAGAAGAAGATAGTAGGAAGGGAAAAATGAAGGGGGAGAAATCGGAGGGGAGGACGAACCATGAGAGACAATGGACTCTGAGAAACAAACTGAGGGTTTTAGAGGGGAGGGGGTGGGGGGATGGGTTAGCCTGGTGATGGGTATTAAAGAGGGCTCGTTTTGCACAGAGCGCTGGGTGTTATACGCAAACAATGAATCATGGAACACTACATCAAAAACTAATGATGTAATATATGGTGACTGACATAACATAATAAAATTTAAAAATTAAAAAAAAAAAATTGTTTCCCATTACAGTTTTTAGAGCTCTGCCCAGTGAAGTATTTCTTATCCCTTTTTTAATTTTAACTCTAGCAGTGATTACAATAATAGGTTTAAAAAATAATTCAAGCCATAATAATTTTGCATCCTTCTCCTGAACTAAGACTATCAACTCCAAACTCAGTGTCTTATAAGTATAATCTATATTTACTTAGCTATATTCAAGGAAATCCTGTCACTTTTCTACTTGGGTAGATGGCCTTAAGATAATATTTTTATAGTTTTTTTTTTCTCTATTGAGATTATCACTCTTTTGATTATAGATTTCTGTTAAAACTTTTAATCCTGGTGGTGTGGGTTTTTTGGTTGGTTGGTTGGTTTTTTGCTCTTCATTGTATAAACCTTACTTGTCTTGCCTAATATGATTTTTTGTTGTTGTTTTTTAAAACTTTCACATTGTCTTCTATATACACATGTCTTAGCTCAGTTACTTCCTTTTTCTTGGTCCATTGTGACCGTCGTTTATTATGGAATTACTTGAAATTATGCTTTAAATAGCTTTAAGCAATTTTAGGATAAGATTTAAAAATTTTAACAAATCAGTGGGCTCAGTTGTAGTCTGACAGTTGAGCCCATTGATTTGTTAAAAATATTGGTATGAGTTTTGTTTATTAATAAGACTTGGTATTTTATTTACTTAATTTAAATATTGATGGCACATTCTGACTAGTGCATTCTAATTTTAAGGTTTACAGCTAGACCACTAGTGGAAACTATATTTGAAAGGGGAATGGCAACATGCTTTGCTTATGGGCAGACTGGAAGTGGAAAAACTCATGTGAGTAATTCATTAGTTACATCCTCCTATGCAGCTTGTTTATTTTCCTTATGGCTTAATTCTAAGACCTAAATTCTTAAGATTTATTCCTGAATAATATCTATTATTATTTCTTCTTTAACATGTAGACTATGGGAGGTGACTTTTCAGGAAAGAACCAAGATTGTTCTAAAGGAATTTATGCATTAGCAGGTAACCGTCTTTTTTGCATATCATTTGTAATATTCTTGAATATTACTCAGGTGGCTTTGAAATAAAACTTGGAAATATTGTTCAGGACTTTCAGGGTAACCATAAAGTTAAATTTGTATGTTATGTCAATTTTAGGTTGTTAGACCACTTGAAAAGAACTGAGATTAAGCTTTTGGGACAGGAATCTTGGTTATATTTGTGTCATTTTAATCTGGCATATTATTGGAGCTTAGTATTTGTTGTTGAAGCTTATTAGTATTTGTTGTTGAATAGCTGATGTGTGAAAAGCTTCTGTTTGGTGTGGTTATGGGAATAACCTTGCTATGACCACCTATAATTTTATGTTATTTATAAGAATAAGTAGTAGCATTCTTTTACTGAATATGAAAGAGAGTGGCATCTGTACTTAAGTGTAAAAAACTATTACTTTTTTTTTTGTAAAAAATATCTAAAGATAGTATTTGCAGGGTGCCTGGGTAGCTCAGTCAGTTAAGCATCTGCTCATTCGTGATCTCAGGGTCCTGGGATTGAGCCCCGCATCAGGCTCCCTGCTCAGCAGGAAGTCTGCTTCTCCCTCTCCTTCTGCCCCTCTCCCCTGTTCTTGCTCTCTCTCTCTCTCTCTCTCCCTCTCTCTCTCAAATTAAATAAAATATTTTTTTTTAAAAAAAGATAGTATTTATAAAGTCTTAACACATTTTCTCCATATGAAATTCTTGACAGCTCGAGATGTCTTTTTAATGTTAAAGAAGCCAAACTATAAGAAGTTAGAACTTCAAGTATATGCAACCTTTTTTGAAATTTATAGTGGAAAGGTAAGTGGAAACTTTAAAAAAAAAAAACACCCTGATTTTTTGGGAGAGGGTGTTAAATTGTGGTTTAATATATGTATAACATAAAATTTAATACTTCACCCATTTTTTTGTGTACAAGTTCACTGGCATTAACTACATTCATATTGTGCAGCCATTGCACCACATATTTTTATATGTGTTAGAATATTCTAAATATATATGTGTTAGAATAATAATATACTAAAATATTAGTATTTTGTTGAGATTTTAAAAAATTCCCTTTGAAAGTCTCAGCTTCAGTATTGAGCATTATTATTCTAATTTTCTGAAATAATTTTTGGACTCCGATTCATTTTTATAGAACTGAGTCTTTTCCTTTAAAGCTAGTTTTCTAATTTTTTTTTTTTTAAATAGGTGTTTGACTTGCTAAACAGGAAAACAAAATTAAGAGTGCTAGAAGATGGGAAACAGCAGGTTCAAGTGGTGGGATTACAGGAACGGGAGGTCAAATGTGTTGAAGATGTACTGAAACTCATTGACATAGGTAACAGTTGCAGGTAAATTTCATTTTAACTAAGAAAGAGAAAATTAATTTCTTAATCAGTTTTAGATAATTTGGGTATCTAAACAAAGCAAAGGTGTTACTTAATGCATCCTGGTAGTAAAAATTTGTTCATAAAAACATTTACTGTTACATGTAACTTTGAGTGATATCTACCATATTGATAATCATACTACAAATATACTAGAAGTATGCCAGATTAAAGTGTATGAATCTGGCTATGTTGAAGTGTTTTAAGTTAGATTGTCCCTTTTGTATTTAAATGATGGAAGCTGGATAGTTTTTTGTGGGTTCTTTGATGAAATACTGTGGTTTACAACATATAAAAACTGAAGTTTTTTTGGTATCTAAAATAACCTTAATCACATTGTAGAACATCCGGTCAAACATCTGCAAATGCACATTCATCTCGGAGCCATGCAGTGTTTCAGATTATTCTTAGAAGGAAAGGAAAACTACATGGCAAATTTTCTCTCATTGATTTGGCTGGAAATGAACGAGGAGCTGATACTTCCAGTGCAGACAGGCAAACCAGGCTTGAAGGTGCTGAAATTAATAAAAGCCTTTTAGCACTCAAGGTAAATAACATGGATTTAATTGTGAAAAATCTTTTGCTTTTGACTTTAATTTTGTTTAGAGTAGCTACAAAAATGTAGTACATATAACATTTAGTGAGGAAGAGAGGTTATCCGAATTTATTTATGTTTACAGTTATTGATTTATATTATACCCAGGAACTTTCTTCACACATACTCATTTTTTTTAGAGTGAATAAGGGATCTAAGATTCCACAGGGTTTTAATTAGTCATATTATCTTAGAGTAAGGCAAGGAACCACAAAACTCAGCTAAGAAATACTGTCTCAGAAAAATGTAGAATGACGAATATTCTATCCCTTCCTTGAATAGAAAAAGAAGGATTGGGGGTGCCTGGGTGGCTCAGTTGGTTAAGCGTATGCCTTCAGCTCAGGTCATGATCTTGGGGGTCCTGGGATCGGGTCCTGGGATGGAGTCCCGCATCAGGCTCCCTGCTCGGGGGGAGTCTGCTTCTCCCTCTCTCCCCACCTTGCTTGTGCTCTCTCCCTCTCTCTCTCTCTCAAATAAGTAAATAAAATGTTTAAAAAAAAAAAAAGAAAGGAAGGATTGGTAAGACTACAAGAAAACATTCTGTGTTTTTTCTTTTGTCATGCCACTTTCAAAGTTTAGCTTTATATCCTTCTATCTGTTACTTCTAAATGTTAGTCAGAAGAATCTTTTGGAATAATAAGTACTTTGTTGTTGTTGTTGTTACTGTTTTTAATTTCATTTTCTTAGGCTTTATGAGACCATCTTTAGTATGCTGTAAACCTGTTAGTAGGATTTCCAGAGCCAATCAGATCTTAAATGTTAGAGTTATAATGAAAGGTCTTTTAAGTATATTAATTAAGATTATTCTATATAAGGAGCCTAATCTGTGAAACTTGCTTTCTTAATTTTCAGGAGTGCATCAGAGCCTTAGGTAGAAATAAACCTCATACTCCTTTCAGAGCAAGTAAGCTCACTCAGGTGTTAAGAGATTCATTCATAGGTGAAAATTCTCGTACCTGCATGGTAAGTTTATGTTTGTTTATTTGTTTTGTTTTAACCCTGAATAATGAATAACTCACAATATCTATGGAAAAATTATAATGCACATTAATAACAATCATTTAAATCCTTCTATTGTGAGAGATACAGTGATACTTAAGATGTGGTCCCTGCCAGTCTGATAGAGAGGATTATATTGCAGTTATAATGCATTCTACTAATTCCAACATCTGAGTCTTCTTGAGGTTGGTCTTCATTGATTTTTATTTTCCTTGAGTATGGTTCACACTTTTCTTTTTCTTAGTATGTCTAGTAAAATTGGTTTATATAATTTTTATTATGAATAAATACTTATACAGACACTCTGGATTCTCTTATATTCTAAAGATTATTGATTTTTTGTTGTTTTAGCAAGAAGTGAACTTAATTTATCTCAAACTCTTGTCTCCCTTGCTTTGGGCAGCAGCTGAAATTGAAAACAAACAGTTCTTTTAGACTTAGTTATGTTACTTGGAGTAGGCCTTATGTATGCCCGGTTCAGGAGTCAGCCAGAGATTTGGGCAGTTTATATGTACAATTTTTGGTTGCCAAGATTACCTCCCTCCATGATTATCTTTTCTGGGACAAACCTTACTTTCTAGCTGCTTTAGTTTCTACCTTCAAATTCTGTCCTTTAGTTTAACCAGTGAAATTCCAGTTTTCTAATGAAGTTTTATTTGCCCCGTGTGACAGCAGCGGGGCTTGCCCTTAAGCAAAAACACTGTTGGGTGGTGAGGGGGTTGTGGGAACACTCAGTGCTATTCCCTCCTAGGTGTTGACCTCCATTTTCTGTGTGATTTAAATCATTTTCTGGTGCTTTCAGAGAGTTATTTATATTTTATGTGGCTTATAGTTATTATCTGATTGTGGGGGTGATATAGCAAATTATCTTGGAGTTTAGATATCACAAATAAATGTTAATTTTAAATAACCATTTTAGGATTAGATCTTAATGAGCAATATGTTGATAAGACTGTCTTCATCATTTATAACATTTTCTTTACCTTTGCATTTTTCTCCCTTAGATTGCCACAATCTCTCCAGGAATGGCATCCTGTGAAAATACTCTTAATACATTAAGATATGCAAATAGGTATGCAAAATAGTTATTTGGTTTTAAATTTGAGGGGAGTAGAGCAGTATTTACTTTGACTTAATACCTGATAGGATGACTTTTATTATTTTTTTTCAATTTAAAAAAATTTTTTGCATGTTACTCATTAAGGTGATGTGTAGAGTCATTTGGTCAAGTTCTGAAAATAAATGGAAATGTGTTGGGTAATTTGGAAAGAGATTTAGATCTTTAGTAGAATTGGTCTTTCTATCCTAGAACATGATTACATTTTTCTGTTTCACCAAGTTATATTTCATGTTTTTTTACTGCGTTTAAATCATGTAAATTTTTCCTATTATATTAAGAGTCTAAGTGAGTATAAGGGGACCAGTCTATATTTCTTAAATTGTTTTATGTATTTGCTAAAAATTATTTCTGATAATACTAAATACCATGTGTAGGAAATCTAGGGTCTGAATAAGTAATGATAGCACATTTTTTTCTGGTGTTCTATATGAGTTACATTTTATTATTCATTGTCACTAGTGTTATAGAATTTAATGGACATGATGTTATTAAAAATGAAAGGACAAAAGCATTATAGACTTAAAATAATTTATTCCTTATAGTAATGAAATGCCCTTGGAACTTTGGATTGTGATAGACAGATTTATATTTGTTCCATAAATTGATCCTGTTGCTCTTGTTTTGAAAATTGACTTTGTAGTTTTCAGTTTCTCTTATCACATATTGCATTTGTGATTTTAATTGTTAGAGATCAGATTCCTCTTTGTATAACATTTCTACTATGGACATTCCCTTAATTTTGCTGAATACAAGTATTTGTCCTATTTATTTTAATTGCTATGGAAATTCTATTTTTAATCTTTTTTTTATAAAACAGGAATACATATGTATACAGAGAAGTACTGAAAACATAAGTGAATAATCTAATAAATATTTATATAGTGTAAATTCCTATTATCAGATTGGGAAATAGAACATTTCTACCTCTCTAGAAAGCTCCCCATATGTCCCCTCCTGATTACAAATCCTGAATAACATGTCCAAATCCATTAATCTGTCCCCCAGGGTAGACATTGCTTTGACTTCTGTGCCATAATTTTCTTGGTATTCTCCTTCTTTTTAAAAATAGTTTTACCACCTATGAATGTATCCTTGAACAACATAGGTGGCTGTATTTGAACTTTATATAAATAGGGTCATACTCTTTTTTTTCTTTTGTGATTTGATTTTGTTTCAACTGAAGAGATTTTTTAAAATGATAGTAAAAACTGTTGGAAAGTATAAGCCTATTGACATTTTACAAAAAGATATTAAAATAACTTCTTTAAAAATATAATGGAACTTTATTTCTAAATTTAATCCTTTTTAAACTTTGAATTATGGGCTCTGAGCTGCAAACATTTATGGTACTTTTAATTCATTTTTATAATGAACATTTTTGGTATGTGGGGTTTTTATCATTAAAGTGCTTCTTTAAATTGTTCATGGGAGAGTTGAGCAACAGCCTAGTATAGCAGAATATTGCCATGTTATAGAATTAAAACAGACAAGACCCCTCCATGTCTTCAGACTTCTAACTGCAAAGGAATCTCCCTAATTTGAAAATGCTATATCTGGCCATTCCTCTAGTTTATTTAGGTCCAAGTAAATGTTTTAATTTATTATCATGTAATGTAGTTCATCTGCAACATCACTAACCATCTGGGACAAATAATTCTGTCTTTTCTTTCCAAATCTCTAGGAATAAAGATTTTCAACCTCCCTTGATAGCTCATTTGAGGAATATAATTCCTGCATATAGTATTTACTGTTTGAGTTGGACAAAAGCCCTTGGAATAGAGGAAAATATTAGCTTATTAGGGGCGGATAGGTTATCTAAATTAGGAGATTCTGATAGAATCCTAAATGGAGTTGGGAATAAAAAGAATCACGTTAGTGTTAGAAATTTAGATTTTGTCAGTCTGTATGGTAAATAAGCTTTCCAAAGTGACTATTTATAGGATGAAGGGCAGCTGAATCTAGGATTGAACGTGGGACAGCAGGCATTACGAGTAGGTCAAAGAAAGAGTGTAAGTAGAAGAAATAAATTAGTTTGATCTACATGAAATTATTAGTTTGATCTATATGACTATCTATAACCCAACGAAACAGTAATTTCATTTAGATCAAATCTAAAAGAAGTAGTGAGAAAAAGATGGTCAGTATATTGGATGCTTAAGTAACATAATGTTTGTACTCAAAGCTAGGTTTGAACCTCACACCACATTCTCACTGAATGACATTGGGTAAGATTCTTTATTGCTCTGAACCAATTTCTCATCTGTAAAGTGGCAAAAAATAATACCACAGGATTGTTGTAAGATTTATATAATATAATGCCTAAAATTTACAATCATAATACCTAACATGTAGGAAGTACATAATAAATACAGCTTACTGTTATGAAATGGGATGACCCCAAGAGGAACGTAGGGAATCACAGAGATGGTGTCAGAAAAGCCATAGTTTGGTTAAATATAAATATCAGAGACATTACCAAAAGCAATTTAAATTTCATTGCTAAAGAGGCTTTTCTTAACCAGGGTTCTTCATCTGAACCAAACACAGAAAACTATTTGAAGAACTGCTTTCTCATTTTGTACTGTGGATGGAACCATCCTAGACGCATAGGAAAGAAGTTAATTCATTACAAACAGTGGATGCCAGAAGGACTTAATACTCTCGTGTTCTGTTTTAAAAGATTGCAAGAGTATTGAGGGCTCACTGATGCTAATAAAATATTTGCAGTATTGACTGCACAAGGAAATTTGATTAATCATCATGTAGCTGTAAAGAAGGGGCATTTAAAATTTAGGTGATGGTCTGGTTAAACTTCTAGGAAGGATCATGAGAAAAGGGGAAAGTATACCAGAAAGGAAGGACTATGGACTAAGGAATCGATAGGACAGAAAAATTCGAAAACTTCTTAAAATTAATTATTTTTAAAGCACTCTAAATACACTAAGTCACAACAATGTTGATACCTTTTTTAAAAAAAAATTTAAACTGAATATGAAATAAAAACTTGAAATGTGCATTGCTGTCTTTACAAGAGCATTTTCTCTTAATTTGTTGCTGTTTTGGTGCTGCAGAGTAAAGGAGTTTGGAATTAGTCCATCAGACATTCCCTTCTCACAGGGTAGTGGCAGTCGCCCTGATCTCTCTCCTTCTTATGAGTATGACGACTTTTCTCCTTCGATTACCAGGTCTACTTTCTTCTATGCATAAGATGTTTATTTTCATAGTTTCTTTTGAATTGTGTTACATATAAATATTTCATTTATACTTTTGTTCTGAGCCATTTTATTTTTCATTTTCATTTCATTTGGCAGGTGATGATTGTACTGCATGATCTTCATTTTTGTGTACTTTATTAATTTATTTGCTTTAAAATGTTGATTTAGAATTCAAGCTTCCTGTTTCCCCTCATATTTTTAAGGATGATGTCATCTTTGCATATTTGTGGTTGAAAGGTAAACGGTCTTGTTTAAAATGAGAAGTTTACCGTTATTCTGTATGTTCTTACAAATTTCCTTGTCTGCAAGGAAATAACAAAGATCCTCTTGATTTAGAACATGTACCCTCCCACTGTGTAAACTGAAGTATAATAGTTAAACATTTTTTAAATGATAGAACTTTGTAACCTATAATCTTCATACATTAGAAATATGATTATTTCACATGTAGCTATTTTAATAGAGCATTATAACAACTAAAAATCTACAAAGTATATTAAGTTCTCTGATTTTGGCAATAATCATTTATTGATCTAACTGCTGTTGTTATCATTTTTCTGTTTATATAATTTAATTGCAAAAACAGTTTTACTTTGAAATACTGAATCTATGTACTTTTGCTAATTGTTATTATGCACAATAATTATCTTTGAAATAATTATACAGTTACCTCAGTAAATTCTGAAAGTTCAACAGCCAAATATCCCTTTAGTCTTTACACAGATTTCAGGTAAACTTGATCTGGAAAGCTGACATCATCAGTCTTAATATGTTAATTGAATTGCCTTTTTATTAAATAGGATGGTAGTTTCTTGTTCCTCTGCATGTGTGTTTGTTAATTTTAGGTACCTCTTATGTATTTATAGGGTGAAAGA
The DNA here is from genome assembly GCF_011800145.1 of Mirounga leonina. NCBI lineage: Eukaryota > Metazoa > Chordata > Mammalia > Carnivora > Phocidae > Mirounga > Mirounga leonina. The sequence continues at coordinate 37,473,352 of NW_023270426.1, forward strand.
ATTGACTGTGGATCCAACTGCTGCTGGTGATGTCCGTCCAATAATGCACCATCCACCAAATCAAATTGATGACTTAGAGGCACAGTGGGGTGTGGGGAGTTCCCCTCAGAGAGATGATCTGAAACTTCTTTGTGAACAAAACGTGAGTGACAATATAGTTATAATGACCTGATTTTAGTTCATTTCATCAGTAGCAGAACTTAATGATTGAAAACTACCATCTACATCAGGGGTCAGCCAACCACAGCCTATGAGCCAGCCATCTGTTTTTACACTGATTTTCTAAAAGGGAACTTGGGGTTCCTGGTTTAAAAGAAGAGTTCTAAACTTTGAACCGTGGAAAATAAAAAACTGAAAATGAGATCCTGGCCTTAGTCTATCTCTTATCCAAAAGTTTTAAAGGGTGGTATAGTTGCTTTTTGAATTCTTGAAACAAACCATGCACTGTACCTAGGTATGGTGCCTCTTAAGGATTTGGAAAACGAAAAAAAGATAGGCCCCCTCTATAGCAGATCTTTTCCGTTTTATTCTTCTATCTGCCAGGTTGGGTCTTTGTAGGACTTTAATTTGGAGAGGTTGGCTAGGACCGGTGCAGAAACTTAAAAGTGTAACATCATGAGTTCTTGCAGCCTCCTCCATATTTGAGAGTGTGTGGGTTTCTCTGAATTTTTCTACTCCCAGAAACTATCTTGAGGTGGTTCAGCCTTAGCTTTTAGTTAAGTTTACTGGTGCATGTATACCTTTTCTTATTGTTATATTAAAGTCTTAACAAGGTAAATTAAAATGGGTTAGTGTCTAAGACATGTCCTACAGATAAAACCAACACAAGTACACAAAGTAGAAGATAATAAAGAACGTTAGCATTCCAGAACTAGTTGTATAGACAAAAAAAGTATTCTAAGTAGACCACACGGAAGTGATAGGAACTTGCATAATATCTTAAAGCAAAGGAAAGAGGACATTCTGGGTTTGACAGGGAGGTGGGCAGATAAAATGAATAAAGTTGGTTGAGTGTGTTTATCGTATGATATATTGTATGCCTGCATGTCTTAAGAAAAACAGATGCTTGTTTCCCAAAGAGAAGATAAAAAGTTCTTTGGCCAACTTGATTATATATATAATCTTTTAGGGATGGTAGCATACTGATTGAAGTCAAATGTCTACTTATACTATTTAACCAAAATTTGTACATATATATAGAATTGTGTATCTTGTTTGAAAAAAATTGCTTTTTCTACTCACATTTTATAAATCAATTTTAAGTAAACCTCATCTTAACTAAAGCCACATTTTGAGGAAATAAATCATTAGACGTTGGGGTTGGGAAAGAAGCTCAAAAAAGAAAGCAAGGCTAGAGAAATTTTCACTTGATGTAGGACTAAGAATATGTTGTATTTATGTCTATGGGTTTTTTGTTGATGAGGTAAAGTTGTCAATTGTCAATTAAGATTTCTGTAAAAACTGGCAAACATATTGTCTGGTGTAATTCAGAAATTAAGATTTAGTAAGAGTTGACACCTTCAGAACACTAATTTGATAGTCACAGTCATAAAAGACATTATCTTGAAATCTCTTTTCTGATAAAAGATATTTAAGACATACATATGGCTTAAATTATTAGTGAAAAGTAGGGCGCCTGGGTGGCTCAGTTGGTTAAGCGACTGCCTTCGGCTCAGATCATGATCCTGGAGTTCCTGGATCGAGTCCCGCATTGGGCTCCCTGCTCGGCAGGTAGTCTGCTTCTCCCTCTGACCCTCCCCCCTCTCATGTGCTCTCTCTCAAATAAATAAATAAAATCTTTAAAAAAAAAAAAAAGTAAACAATACTGAGGAAATATTTTAGCATATTTACAGCCTGTATTAAATGTATTTTGGGGGGCACCTGGGTGGCTCAGTTGGTTAAGCGACTGCCTTCGGCTCAGGTCATGATCCCGGAGTCCCGGGATCGAGTCCCGCATCAGGCTCCCTGCTCAGCGAGGAGCCTGCTTCTCCCTCTGACCCTCCCCCACTCATGTACTCTCTCTCTCTCTCTCTCTCATTCTCGCTCTCTCAAAATAAATAAATAAATCTTTAAAAAAAAATGTATTTTTGAAAAGTTGCATTATTCCAAAAGAGATTGCCTTTTTAGGGTAATTCTGCAATAAAGCCTGGACTAAGTGAAAACTACTCCTCACTGATACGCTTTAATTTGGGCTGTCTTATTGAGTGTTACATCAAATACTTTTGACCCATAAAAAGAAGTTGTGGCTTCGCCTTTTATATTATATTTTAGTAGTCTTTATCTTGCAAACTTCCTCATTTTCTAAATGACATTTTTATAAATGATGTGGAAAAACTACTTTTATGTAACATTTAAAATGTAAACTTTATGTCCTAATTTTTTTAACTATGCTCATCTTAAGGAAGAAGAAGTTTCTCCCCAATTGTTTACTTTTCATGAAGCTGTCTCACAAATGGTAGAAATGGAAGAACAAGTTGTAGAAGATCACAGGGCAGTGTTCCAGGTAAAGTAAGACAGGACCTTTCATCAAAATATTTCTGTTAGAAAATGAAGAACTTTCATAATACTTTGGATATTATTCTAATGTAAAAAATTACCATTGTGCATGTATTGTATATATGTGTTTGTAGGGTAGGGTATGTATATGGGATATTTTGAACAGAAAATGAATGGTGGTTACAATGTTTTTTTGTGCTATGATGAAAAGATCTAGTTTATTTACTACTGTTCTGCTTTATTTGCTTTCATTAGTTGTCCATTTTTAGAGAAGGGTTGAACTTCTGCCCTCCACCACCTCTTTCTCCATGTTAGGCCAGTTTATTTGACATCAGTAAGAAAAACTTCAAGGCGTTATCAGAACAGTTGAGGAAGTATCTTCCTTTGCAGAGGTGGAAGATTACTTTAGGAAAGGGAAGGTTATTACAGTGACAGATGAGTGAGGGGTGTTAAATCCCTGCCTGTTGCAGTAACTCGTGACGTACTCATCCCATTGTACGTTCAGCCTATTAAAAGCATTGTATGATTTACTGTATGATTGCCTTCCCCTACCCCTCACCTACTCCCTTTCTAACAAAATATCCTGGAGAGTGATACTTACGAGGAAGTGAAGGTAACATTTAGACATCATTATGGAGACTAAATATGTTCTGAGAAAAAGGTGAACAATAGCTCACTCTTTCTGTTGACCTGTGTGCCTTCTCTGATGTTTGAGAAATATTTATTTGTAAACAAATATTAATGTGACTCAGCTGTAGGCCATTTAAACACCTGGATAAAAGGCTCAAAAATTTAAGAGAACTATTTATTTTATAAGTTGAGAATAGGATATACCCTCATTAAAACTGTTACAGTTTTGGGATGCCTGGGTGGCTCAGTTGGTTAAGCGTCTGCCTTCAGCTCAGGTCATGATCTCAGGGTTCTGGGATCAAGTCCCGCATCGGGTACCTTGCTCAGTGGGGAGCCTGCTTCTCCCTCTGCCTGCTGCTCCCCCTGCTTGTTCTCTTTCTATCGCTCTGACAAATAAATAAATAAATAAAATCTTTTTTTAAAAAAAAAAGGAAAACTGTTACAGTTTTAATCAAACCCTTATTATGAGAATCTATTTAGAGGCCTGGGTGTTTAGATTAAATCAAGAAAGGACACTTGTAATTTAAGTTGTCTTAAATTGTCTCTGTCCTTTCGGAGCAAGGTGCTAGTCATACAAAGACCATCATTTCCCACTCTGCCATTTTATGATGAAATCTAAAAGGTCTTTGTTTTTTGTCAGAACTGGTTATTTTTCAGTTTCAATCCAGTATTCTTTTTATAATTTGATTTATTGTTCCTATGTACTGTGACCTGCCATTTCTCAAAATAGGGCTTTGTTTTAAAAGATTAAGTGGAGGGGCGCCTGGGTGGCTCAGCCGTTGAGCGTCTGCCTTCAGCTCAGGTCATGATCCCAGGGTCCTGGGATCGAGCCCCGCATCGGGCTCCCTGCTCCGCAGGAAGCCTGCTTCTCCCTCTCCCACTCCCCCTGCTTGTGTTCCCTCTCTCGCTGTGTCTCTCTCTGTCAAATAAATAAATAAAATCTTTAAAAAAAAAAAAAAGAAGATTAAGTGGATAGCTAAAGAAAAAAAATACTGGGGTGTGTGTATGTATTTTAATTGATACATATATGTACGTAATTTTATAATAGATATCTGTAGCTAAGTTGCTAATTCAGCCTGATTATACATAGTATAGTTATAATTAGTTGGGGCGCCTGGGTGGCTCAGTTGGTTAAGCGTCTGCCTTCAAAGCTCAGGTCATGGTCCCAGGGTCCTGGGATTGAGCTCCACATTGGGCTCTCTGCTCAGCAGGGAGTCGGCTTCTCCCTTTCCCTCTGCCCCCCAACTCATGTTCTCTACCTCAAATAAATAAAATTTAAAAAAAATAATAATTAGCTATTAAATTGCATTGAAAGCTAGAAAGACCTAACCAAAACCTCTTTAATTCAGAATGATCAGAACTTGTTCATGATCTGTATGATTCATGACATTGCTAGGAAATGACACTTATAAATTCCACATTATCTGAAATCACTTAAGAATGAATGGTTTCCTTTAAAACATTTATGAATAGTAAGTAGCTACTATTTAGTGATTTGTTTGACTCTTCTAAAATTGACTATCCATCGGTCTCTTACAGTTAAAATAATTTTGAAGACCTAGTGTTTAGAATTTGGGGTTAACTTTTGGTCCAACTACTGTGAGGCCCCAAATGGATTTGTAAATTCTACATGATTTGCAAGTTCTGGGCTACCATAGACCTCAATAGGTTGCTCAGTAAGCTTTATTATACCATTCTTCCCCAATTTTAGGGGTAGCTACTTAAGTTTTGAGAATTATTGTGCTCACTGATTGATAACATGTTTGATTCATTGCCTTCCCCAAGCCCTTACCCAGGGTAAAGGAAAAGTAGAAAAATGAAGTTACCTTGCTTGTCTTATCATATTTGTGTTTATGTTAGAATTTAAGGAAATATTTCTTAATTTTACTTTGTAAATAAAGATGTTTTATACTTATTAATATTTTAGAGAATACCATCTTAAGTATGCTTGAATATATTTAACATACATGAAATTTGTAAATTGGTTTCTTACAAAGAGGCTTATTGGATTGTTGAATTTTTGTCCTTTTAGGAATCTATTCGATGGTTAGAAGATGAAAAGGCTCTCCTAGAGATGACTGAAGAAGTAGACTATGATGTAGATTCATATGCTACTCAACTTGAAGCTATTCTTGAGCAAAAAATAGACATTTTAACTGAGCTGCGGGGTAATTCCTTTTTCATTTTAGTGCTTGAAATCTTCATCTTCATATGTAATTGGTGGCAGGATTTCATACTGCAAGAGGATATCCGAAATAAAATTATGGGCACCATTTAATACATTTCCAGAAGTATAAAGACAGACCAGTCATTCTGTTTTTTGTAAAAAAGAAACATGGAGTATCCTTTCAAGTGCTCTTTAGTTGTCTTTTTCTTTTAGGCATTTGAAAAGATAAAAGCATCTTATGATTAAAGAGGGAAAATGGATTTTAACAGATCTGTAAGTTTTATACACTCATTCAGATTTTTAGTTTGATAGGTCAGTGCTTGTCAGAATTATTTTGCTTAGATTAGGTCTATTCAGGACCATGCCTTCTGTAGCCTCCTATCTACACCTGTGTCATGTCTTTCCTTTGAAGACTTGTTTTAAAAAATCAAGGGGAAGGTTTCAAGACCTTGAACAACTCAAGACCTTTCAACAATTATTCTTCCTACTTTGTGAATGGAGGGAAGCATGTGACTTACCCACATGCCATGTCTTTTTGGCTTTTTAAGTAGCTTATCTGTGTAGCTTCACATTCACATTTATTGTATGTACTTGTTTCTGAGGCATTGGCAAACTAGTTGTCTCCATTTATATGTGAATGGACATCTGTGTATGTGTACATGAAATGCAATGTGAAACCAGATTGAAATTGCTAGTTCTTAGCACCAAACTGGCTAATTTATAAACTAGGTCCTGTGTGAAATTGGTTATTTGAAATCATATCGTATAGAGCCAGCAATGACTGTTTGCCCAATTCAGAATTGTTGGTACAAATGTAGAGTTTCTAGAACTTACTTTTGTTTTTCGTATTCTTCATATTCAAGCCTTGATTTAAAGTGTTTTGATCATTGTTCTTATCTGTCAGAACTCACAGGCAGCTTTTCTCTATGTATTTTATTCAGAACAGATCATAATGAATTGTAATTTTTTTCTTTGTAATATGTGGCATTCAACTTAGTTGTATCAAGTGTATCCATAACTTTGAAGAAATTACTTAATGTCTAGCTATTGTATTTTTTTAGGAAAAATTTTTTTTTTACCATCCAGAGATAATTTTGGTATTAACATAAGAAGTTTGAGAGTTTTTATCTTATATTAACAGGTACGAGATCCCGAGATCCTTAAATTTCTTTCTGAATTTCAGAAGTTAATTTTTAAAATATCATTGTTCTTTGGAAGAGGGGAAAGAAATTGAGATTCGAACTGATAATCTCGTTCTTTTCTCCCAAAGGCCATAACCTTTGCACCATTAATACATTTTAAGTTGGGTAATTGTTGAGGTGCTGTCCTGTGCATTGTACATTGCTTACCAGCATCCTTGGTCTCTATTGACTAGATGACAGTGGCCACTTGTGACAGTCAAAAAATATCTAGATATTATCAGATGTCGGGGGGGTGGTGGGAGAACATCACCCATGGTTAAGAACCACTGGTATAAAAGGAGATGAGATATTTCTCATCTTCACAGCTGACTTATTTGCCTCTTTCAATTTATTTACCTAGTTCTTATTCTTATGGGACTCTGAATTAATACATCATAATAGGAATTGTAAGACCAATAATATATTATCCTATAATCCCCCTTCCCCATTCCCTTTTACAATCCCTAATAAGGACAAAATGACATTTCTTTTTAAAAATTCAACCATCTTTTGAAATTTCATGGCTTAAAAAGGTAAAATAGGCATCAGGAGTAGAAATTTCTTAATATTGAGGGAAGAAAAGTCTATTTTACAGTTTAATAAGATTCAGAGGCACCTGGCTGGCTTAGTAGGTAGAGCTGTGACTCTTGATCTCAGGTTTATGACTTTGAGCCCCACGTGGGGCATAGAGATTACTTAAAAAAAAAAAGACTCAGTGTTTTTTTGAACATGACTGTACACATTTAACACACATATATAGCCTGTCTGTACTCCAAAAGGAATTCAAATAAACTAAAATTCAACACTGTAAAATGTGCCAAACAGAACAGAAACCTGTTGAAGATAATAGAAGAAAGTTATTTTCATGAATCCTTAAATAATTAAACTGTTGCTATAATTGAGTATTGTGTTTAGTTCTGAGTTTCTGGACAACAAAAAACAAAAGGAAAAATCCTGAGTTAATGCTCTAAAGTAAGGCAGCTGACTTGATAGGACCCATGAAGTTGTATACTGTATTGCATGCAATGCAGTACTTACTCTCTTGTTCTTTTCTTTTTTCCAAGATAAAGTGAAATCTTTTCGTGCAGCTCTACAAGAAGAAGAACAGGCCAGCAAGCAAATCAACCCGAAGAGACCCCGTGCCCTTTAAATCAGCATTTGCTGCTAAAGGATCCCCAGAACCCACACTGCTGTAATATACAATGGTTCAGCTGTAAGGGCCATTTGAAAGTTTGAAATTTTAAGTGTCTGTGGAAAATGTCTTGTCCCTTCACCTGAATGACATTTCAATTTTGTGAACCACTCCTTTGTCTACAAAATGCTTCTAGTCGAGGAGGCACAACCAAGATTTGGGAATAGTGAAGCATTTTGTTTCATTTACCCAGATAGTGATTTACTTTTGGAGATCCTTGCCAATTGTATTTTCTGTATGAAGTAAGGTTGTGGACTTGATCCAGCGGTGAAGAGTAGGGGGAAGCCACAGCATTTCCTTTTAACTTGGTTCAATTTTCGTAGCAAGACTGAGCAGTTTTAAATCCTTTGCGTGCATGCATACCTCATCAGTGATTGTACATACCTTGCCCCCTCCTAGAGACAGCTGTGCTCACCTCTTCCTGCTTTGTGCCTTGACTAAGGCTTTTGACCCTAAATTTCTGAAGCACAGCCAAGATAAATTACATTCCTTAATTGTCATTGTAAATTACCTTTATTGTGTGTACATTTTTACTGTATTTGAGACATTTTTTGTGTGTGACTAGTTAATTTTGCAGGATGTGCCATATCATTGAATGGAACTAAAGTCTGTGACAGTGGACATAGCTGCTGGACCATTCCATCTTGTATGTAAAGAAATCTGGAATTATGATTTTAAAACCAGATAATGTGGTTATAATTTTCTTAGCATTTTCTTTGTAAAGAACTAAAATATAAACTAGTTGGTGTATAATAAAAAGTAACGAAATTCTGAGAAGAGTTTTATCTTAGGATAATACATATATATGCAGTGTGTTCTCCAGTGTGGTATTAACAGGACTAATAGTGCAATTTGATCCTTACCAATACCATTACTTAAAGTGTCCATTAGCACCCCAAAATGTACCTCCTAAATGTACTGATAAAGGAAATTGGCTTCTGATGCATGAATATTTACATGTACACTGAAAGTAGTCCATAATAGAACTTAGTTTAAGCCAAGTGTAGACAGTACATAACTCCCTTGAGAAAGAATTAAGCTAAAAGAGGGTTGACTTTGCCTCAAAAGGCAGATCGAACCCAAGCCCCATCCATTACCTAAATGTGTGATGTTTCATCATTATTTGGTGAGAATCACCAAATTCTCGCCAATAAATTGGATTAGGGTATGCTGCTTTTTAAATGGTGGCACTTATTTTTACAGATTGCTACTCCAAGGAAGAAAACTGGCCACTTTTCATGTAAATATTTTGTTAAAAGATCTATATATCTCTCTAGGAGTTTTCCCTTAGTTCCTAGGATAGAGTCCAGGAGTAGATTAACAACAAAAAGTCTCCCAAGGATGTCTTGTTTTGATTTACTCAAAGGAACTACTGCTCATTCATTTGGGCCAAAGGGAAGCTATGAATAGAGAGTCACATGAGCCAGATTCCCTACTTCATTGTTCATAGAACCCAGAGGGTAGTTGTGGGAAATCCTAACACCATGGTGAAATGCTCCTCTGTAAACTTGAAATCTAGAACAAATGTAGATTTTCACAATGTGCTTATTAATAAATGATATCTATGGAATGAGTTTTAGAGATAATTTACTTCAGTACAATCACCTTTGTTTTGGAAGGGACTCAGGTTTTCTTGCAGTTGTAAGATATGTTCTTTTGTGGTATTTCAAAGAGAAGAGGAAGAATGGAGCAGATACTATTGACCTTGCAGAGGTTGCTTAAAAAAGTAGTTTTTGAGGCTAACCAACCTTCAGAGGGCAATAAAGAGATGTGAACTTGCTCATTTTAAAGCACAACAGATTACTCTTTATTAATTAAATAAGATGGATACTATCTCTGGAAGGTCTTATATTCAAATATGCCGCCTTATACTATAATGGCTTCATTCTGATCAGTAATCAAGGTCTTTAGAAAATTAATACCAGAAAAGATCTTGGTGGTATAGTCCAAACCTTCAGTTTTACAGATAGGGAAAACTGAAGGCCAGAAAAGGGACTAAAACTCAGTAGTTCACAGGGGAAGAGGAAATAGAGGGAAAGCTGAATTAACTCTTAAAGTTTTCCTATAAGTGTAGAGATGGTACAAATGAATTTTGCAAAGTAGTTTTGTGATATTAAAAAAACCTACTCTTGAGGTATATTTAATATTTATGTAACAAAAGTGGCTTGATGCAGCTATTATTTAAAGAATAATGAATTTTTTGGATCTGGGTTAAACATTCTCAGATTTCTTGAAAGCTGATATTCCTATTAATAAGTAATTATTTTATTTATATAGGAGTGTTCTACTATATCACTTTGAAGCCAGATTTCAAAAAAATCTGTTTAGGTAAACAACTTCCTAGGTTTACTCAGTGTACCTATGTTAAAATAATTTGGAAGCAGTCTTTCTTTTAAGTTAGGTTTTAAAAAAGTCAGTTATCAAGATATTTTTATTAATTTCCTTATATAAATAAAATAATCAGGTACTATAATTCTTTATTAAAGGACATTAACAACGCTTAGTATTATATTGATAATGATTTAAACATAGTAGCTAGTTAAGACTTGTTTAGGGCATCTATTGACATTGTCAACTGGCCATTTTAAAAATAGCTTAAAACTAAGCATCAGTATATGAAAAGACACTGGAACTTTGTTTTCCAGAAGTCACATGAATACTGAGAGCCTCTAGTTACGAGAAAATGGCTGGTTGAGATGTTTATTTGTTTTAAATAAGTTGAAGGGCAGAATTTGAACTGTAAAGCCAGTTTTGATTTACAAAACCCTTTGAAATTTTGTTAAACTGTGGCTTTCCCCCAGAAAACACATACTATCTTATAGTTCATTTCATTCCAGCTGAGCATGCTCATTTCACAGTTAAGGAACCATGCCCAGAAGTCATATGCCTGGCACCACCGCATGGTGGCGGTAGCGGACTCACGTTTACCCAGAACCCGATGGAGCCTCTGCTGCTACAGGACAGCTTAGGCATAGGCAGTGAGTGAAAGAAGCTGTGTAAGATAAACAGAGAAGAAATGAGAGAAGCAAAATAAGCAGTTGTTTTATTGTGCACATGAATAAAAAGAAATCGTATGGGAAATATGTGACTGAGTTAAGCATGTTTTAACTTTTTTACTATTTGAGGGACAAAGGCCTACACAGGTCCTCATATAATATATAACAGAAAATAGAACAGTAACATCTTTATACAATAACCTGTTAGAAATGGTAAGTTTAAGTGTAAAGTTGTGCGTGCCTGCGGCTCTTCAAGATTATCATGCGTAGATTGGACCCTGCCCTATGTTAGATATTAAAAACACACCACAACCAAAAAACACTCGGGTACTTAGAATTGACTGACTTACTACCATGAGAATTCAGAGTAATAAATGGTGACAGTAGTAGTATTAAGTCAAAACTAGTCAAGCACATAGTGTTCCAGGGAAGCAAAGGCATAGTTCATCTTCTCAAATTATTAAAAATACGTAATTCCAGTTTCTTGTTCTTGAGTTTGGAAACTTCTGTTTTCCAGACACCTAAGAAAAATGTATACCTTCTGCATTGAATCCATGTAGCAATCTGAAAAAAGAAACCAAAATGAGATGGTATTGAAAGGTAATTTATTGCACATAATAATGCATAGTTCCTATACCACGAATTCCAAAACAAACACATCAGCAAACCTCTGAAGCCCACCCACTCCTAACACTAGTCATTATAGAAACGTCATTCTTCAATTAAATTTGCAAGATATATATTGGTTAAAGTCACATTTTCTTGCCTCTTTTGTCACAGCCTATGTGTCTTAAGTTATGGTGAATCTGACCAAATTATCTTAGACCTCTACTATCCAGACATAAGAGCTCACTGGCGCTTGTTCTGTTTCAACATGGTAAGTGAACAAGAAGCTGTTTGGAACTAGAGACAGAAGAAAAATGAGTGGGTCATCTTAATGTTCACTTTTCCCTCTCTGGGCTCACTATTACTCAGGTTCCAATTAAGTACTTAACACATTGCTTTTCTCTCCATACCTTTGTTACCTATTGGATGCTAATTAGCAAACTGCATATGCTTAATAACCTTGAAGAAATTTGGTGAGAATTAAAGTAAGCTGAAATATTTCTATATAGACCGGAGATGATTTTCAGGATGGCCCACAGGAACAGCTGAAGATGGATGAGAATGTTTGAAAAAGGAAGACAGGTACTTATGAGTGCTGCTCAACTCCTAGGATTAACCTCTGAGGAAGACTCAGTAGTACTGCTAGCCTGCCAATATAAAATATAAACCCCATCTGTCTTATATGGAACTGTGCTGCCAGCTTAGAAAAGTCAAACCAATTACTTGTATAACAATCTACCCTCATTTTTTATTCAGCTCCTAGAACAGGGACGTTCTAAACATGAAATGACTAAATAGGCAAAAACTGTTCAGTAAGTGATAGTTTATTAGGAAATCAAAGTGTTAGTGCTTAAAAACAGTGAGTATAGGTAACTGAAGGCTTATTCTGCTTTCATAAGACTAATCTGCTTAATTCAAGGAAAACATTTGGGTCTGCACTGCCCCATTAATTATGACACCCTTCTTTTATTTTAGGTGTGTAGAACTTGCCTCAGTCGACAAAATAAGTAACTATATTCTTAAACCAGTTAGAACTGAAAACCAGGTATGATTGTAATTGACATTATTTCATGTGTAGGATCTATTTAACAATAACTCTTCCCAGTACAGAAAAAGAATGAGATTCAATGACATGTGTTATGCTGCTTCTACCTTACAGGCTACTTTGAAGACACACACTATTAAGACTAACTATGAATGGGATTTGGGGGAGGAGGCTGAAGGGGAGGAGCACACATACCACAACACACATTGACACAGAGGCTGTCTCCAGGCTCGGACTGTTCTTTATTACTGTTCTTAAAATGTTCATTCTGCTGCAGCTAACTAGCCTCCATCTTCTACACCAAATACTATTCCATACTATGGAAGTGCTATGCAATAACCCCAGGTAGCACCTTACACCGCTTAAAAGCCTTTAAATCTCTAATCGGAAGGTGTCACAGTAAAGAAATGTAAACACTTAGGAAAAAAGAACAATGTAATTACCTGATGAAGTCATCTATGTCCATGGAACGGGCCCGCTTGTCACTAAAACCTGTGCTGGTTAGGATTTGCTGTATTTTATCTGCTATGCTGAAATCTTCTGGTATTATCTATCAATATAAGATTCAGAATAAATGAACAACATATCTTTAATGAAGTCATGTTGGCTCTTTTTTGTTTTTTTTTTAGTTCAGTAACTGATAAAATAGTCCCCTTTATCTGCTCACGGCAGTCTGAAAAGCCTATTTTTGCAGATCAGACTTGGACCTCTAATTAAGTGGTTAATCTTCAGCACATACCAAATACTCAGAAAACTTTGAGTTAAACCTGTATACTGCCCTTTTTCTTAAAAATTCTGAAATAGTTTCAGGAGTAAGGTACTTCATATCAAAAAATAAAGCTATAAACTGAATTTTACAGCAACTGTTACTCCTTTAAAAATATCTTACATTTTCTTGGCACAAATTTAATTTTATCAGCCAGTTTTTCTCAAAGAGATGACCTCCAACCCTGGGGAATATTAACTATTTCATATCTCACATCCTTCCTCCAAAGATTTTTCTTAATCCAGTTTAATATTTTCCTACCTAAGCAGTTGTTTAATGACTTTGTCCATAAAAAAGAAAATGAAGGTAGCAGTATGATATATTAAACCATACAAGATCTGAGTCCAAAAATGCAATGGAAATTTGCTCTTATCTCTCTGCTCTGTTTAATTAATTTGAAAGAACTAGAAAGTTATCAGACATCACAGTTACGTGTATGGCTACGTGTATGTGTGCTGACATACAAAATTGGTTAAAGAAAATGTTGCACAGATAATAAAGAGGCATGAGGCTTACAACAAAAAATCTGCTATTCAGCCTATACTTTAATTATTTCAATTTCTGGGTATTAAAAAAAGTTACTGAGAAAATGGTAACTTTAAATTGAATTGCTACGTGAGCAACAAGGCAATTCAGAGCATAGCAAATGGTACATAATTTGAGCTGAGCAAGCTACACATGCCTAAAGCTTTGGGAAAATTATGACTCAATTGAATTTCTTTTTATGTCTAAAAACAACTGTCTAGTTAAAGAAGCCCAAGTGGAGTAATCAAGGCCACTCGGATCTATTCCAAGAATACACAGTAGTATTGACCTATTAGAGGTCAAGTTAAGGTTGTGCTAGTTACACATCACTTTTAAGGATCCTATGGAATGTACCAAATTAAGAATCAAGTGATGAAAAATGAAAAGAAGTAGATGAACATTTTAAAACAAATCGGAACCACAGAGACAACAGAAATATTTTTTGCTTACAATATTATGGATCGAACAGTGAATTCTGTAGTTTTTTTCCAACAGCTGTTGTACTGCGCTTGACCTATAGCATAAAGAAGCGATATTGCTATTATTCCAAAATCAGAGATTATAATTTCCTTTCAGTTTATTATAAAGTTAAGTGTATGTTCCATGTAGGAAAATTAAGGGACTAAAAAGGCATTGAGTATTAAGAAACAATCACAAACTAGTTATATTTAAAAAGTAAAGTTCTAATAAAAATCTCTGAAATTCTTAACATCACCTAAATTCAAAACATCACCTAAAAAAAAAAAAAGGTGAAATAACGGCTTTCAGAACCTCTTTTGCTCTTGGGCTTCAAATTGCTATTTAAAAATATTTCCAAGTTAATAAAATTGCATGAATTTTTCACAAGTGTTGAAAAATGAGACAGATGTGTGGTTTTTGTTTTTTCCTGTTTTGCCAAAAAACCTGATGTAATTCCAAATTCCAGGAACTTTTTTTTTTAAATTTTTCTGCCCCCCCCCCCCCCCCAAAGAACAAAGTTAGTGAAAAAGGAAAAGTGTGTCTGGACATGGGTAATCTTTATGCTTTAGGGTATCTGTTCAGGATAAGGACCAAATTCTATCACTTAGCACAGTTCCTACAGCACTGGTCGTCCTTCCTATATCATAAATGAGTAAAATACTCACTTAAATGCAGCAGAGAGTGTCTTGTTTTTCCTAACGAAGGTGATCCTTACTAGGCCATCCCATTCCTGAAACAGAAGATGGATCATTTCTTAAAAATATCCAACCTTGCCTATGTCTCCTAGGATTTGTCTTTTAATATATAAAACTAAAAGAACCTTCTGGAGTGACGAAAATATTCTGTATTTTGATCTGGCTGACCCATGCAAAAAATACGATATGTACTTGATTTTTGGCACTTCTGTCCACCTCACTGAAAATTTTATCCTCAATTTTAAAAATTAGAAAAAAAAATTGTTCCACATCTGAACAAAGAACACTGTGACATTTATTTAAATCAAAGTACCATTTTCAAAAAACATAATTCAAGGGGTGCCTGGGTGGCTCAGTCCTTATGCGTCTGCCTTCGGCTCGGGTCATGATCCCAAAGTCCTGGGATCGAGCCCCGCATCGGGCTTCCTGCTTGGCGGGAAGCCTGCTTTTCCCTCTCCCTCTCCCCCTACTTGTGTTCCCTCTCTCGCTGTGTCTCTGTCAAATAAATAAAATCTTTAAAAAAAAACCATAATTCAAAACAGACATGATTTAACAGCCTATGCAACATACCTAAACCACCCTACAGGAGTAATTAACAAACCACTCCATTACCAAGAACTGACCACACAATCAAGTTTTTATCCAAAGAGACTGCAGTATGGTTTTACATCAAGTGATGCAACTTCTCTTTTTAAATTGCAGAAATATGAATTATGATTAAAAAGTGTTATTCATAATATTGCTCTAACAACTACCTTCATTTTATCTTGTTTTCTAAGTCATACTCAAATATTCTGTAGCTATACTCGATAGCAAACTGCAAAGGCATTCCAAGCTGTACTTTTTTGCAAACATTTTCCATGCTTTATTGTGCTCTTCACAATGATCTTACATCCAAATATTCCATCTACTCCCAACATAGGGATGTCATAATTAGCATTTTCCTGTCTGGACATTTAGGTTAACTCAGTATTTTTCTGCTGCTAGAGACACACATCTTCCAGCTTGGTCTTTTTTTCCTCCTTTACTGAACGATCTAGTACTTTAACCTCACCTGAAAATTGATAGGTGGTGGTGGATTCTTAGGTTCTATTCTTACAACACTGGATTCTACCTTGGGTGGTGGCCTGAAGTTATTCTTTCCAACCTGTTAATTAGAAAATAAGGAGTCCTCTCAAAAAGAGTTTTAAATTAGTAATCAAATATGCTTTCCTCACAGAAGGCACAACTAGATGCTCACGGATGAGGTAAGCACATTACTTCACTAACAGTCACTTACTTTCATCAGATGGTCCACACGTGCTAACAGCTGTGTATTGATTGAGAGTCTGCAGTATAATTTATCTCCAGGCTTTGCAACTAGTCTGAGAGCAAATTCTCTTTGAAACATAAGTACAGCACATCTGAAGAGATAGTAGAAAAGGAATAAGGAAAATGGTTACTTTTAACTATAAAGGTATTTCAACTTCAATTAATTTTCTTGGGTGGGAAATAGAACAAAGAGTATCTGTGGTTAATGAGAATTCGTTCAGCTGATTAGAAGGCAGAACACTTTCAGCTTCAGCTTTATTACCACAAAATGAGCCAGCTGGCTTTTCATTTTATAATGACTACACCACTAACTCCTTGCACATGTAAGCCCTCTGTGTTCAGATAAGCACTAGTCCATTATCCCTTCTAGGGGAAAAAACAAAACAAAACTCAAAATCAGCTCGGCAGCCCAGTGGGATTTATGGGGAAGCAAACACCCTTATGGAAGAGCTGATGCAAGAGAGACAGGTTGTGACACTGGTGTCCTGATTTCCCAAGTTAAAGAACGTGGACGTTGGAAAGCAATGCAGAGGCTTTTTGGAGACTCTTGAATAGGAAAAGAGCATCTTCAAAGCTGGGCTTTGACTTTGAAACTTTTTTGACAACGAGTCACACTAAGAAATACATTTGACATTGCAACCTATGCCACAAATATCTGTACGTATATGTTTTATGTAACTTAAACAAAAGTTTCACAAAACTGTAATCACCTGGGCCACATACAATGAATGCCCTCTGATATACTCTATTCCATGTCATTAAAAAAAAATGGTCACGACTCAATAAATTTATAACCAGTAAGGGGTTTCTGAATTGCAGTTTGAAAACCCCTGTTATATAATGTGCCTAGTGACTAGTTCGGAGGCTGTTGAGACGTAAGGTAATAAAGAGTCTGACCTGGACTAATGGCAAGAGTATTAGAAAACGGGGAAAGGCCATTTGGTCTCAGAAGGAGGACTTACACTGTACCTCCCCCCAAAGCTCTGTCAACTGAATAAAAAAGAGAGAGAAAGACCTCCACACAAATACATATTTTCTACAAAACACATTCTCCAATAGTTTTTTAATTGAATTAACTATCATCTTTGGCTGTCTCTGTTCACGGCCTAAAATTTGGCAGTAATTTTGGTCTTTTTGTCACAAACCTGAAAAAAGGTCGGTGCAGCAACAGCTTGAAGACAAAGGGGGAAGAGATCTGTAAGAGAATTAACTAGTTATTTCTAGGAAAGACACATCACAGAAACATTTTGTATAATGTTCCCAACAATTTGAAAACACACCTGATATGGCAAATTTGCCACACAAGCATCAAAGAATGGTAGATCTGTTTTCAACACATCACCCACCAGTACCTGAAGTTTGCTGGCCAGAGGCCTAACAGTAAGAAAAAGAGCAATTAAAAGAGTACTGTTTCATGAGATTGAAATGCACTTTAATCCTATCATGCATACTCATACTCACGTGCCCTGAACTCTTTTGTGAAGTTCTGCTACTAGCCTTGGGTCAAGTTCACAGGCAATTACCTACATTAAAAAAAAAAAGTATTTGGGGGTTAATTACGGAGCATAAATCTTGTTATCTCAATCCTAACTCCTACATGATTAACATGAATCAAACTTTTTTCACCAATTCTACCTCCAATTTTCCTTCAATTCTACTCTACCATTTCAAATAACAAAGAACACCATTCAGAAAAATAGACTGTGCTCTGAGTGGCCCCTGTTCAAATGGCTCCCACTCTTACCGGGCTCTGGTAAGGCAGTTCCCTCCATGTGCCCCTTGAGGCCTTTGGACGGTAACTGTTTCCTGCTGTTGCTAGCCCGTGGGTATTCCAGTAATGCCTACTGGCTCTCTTAATCCCATTCCTACATTTTGGATCCATTCAACTGGAAACTGGGTCAGCCAGAACACACAGAAGCCACCAGCAGCGGCCAGGTGGCATCCCAATCTCATGGTGCAGCTCTTTAGATCTCCTCCTCTAGGTTCCAATACTCCAGCCTCCTTGCTTTGTCCCCCGAGCCTAGAGGTGGTAGCTCCTCTTTGTAATTATTATTTTTGAGCTACCTCAGTGTTCCCATTTTATTCTTTTAGTCATCTAACAACAACGTAAACAACTCCCTATATTAAATACCCTGTATTGAAAAATCAAATGTGGTTTCTGTTTTCCTTTTTTTTTTTAAGATTTTATTTATTTATTTGACAGAGAGAGACAGCCAGAGAGGGAACACAAGCAGGGGGAGTAGGAGAAGGAGAAGCAGACTTCCCGCGGAGCAGGGAGCCCAATGCGGGGCTCGATCCCAGGACCCCGGGTTCACGACCTGAGCCAAAGGCAGACGCTCAACGACTGAGCCACCCAGGCGTCCCTCTGTTTTCCTGATTAATACATCCCATATTCTCTTTTTTGTAATCCATTTTTTGAAATGGAGATATAGTTGACATAACGTTATATTAGTTTCAGGTGTACAACATAACATGTACATAATGCAAAATATGTATATATTGTGAAAAAGTCTAGTTAGCATCCATTGCCACACATATTTATACATAAAATATTTTTTGTCTTGTGATGAGAACTTTTAAGATCTACTCTCTTAGCAGCTTTAAAATATACATATGATACTGTTGCTAACTATAGCGACATGCTGTACATTCCATTCCCAGGACTTACTCATTTTATAACTGGAAGTTTGCATTTTTGACCACTTTTATCCATTTTGCCCGTATTTGTTAAGATAAAGTTGTTAGCAAAGTATTAAGGGTTGCTGTTAAAGTAACAGCAATTAATTAAAATAGATTTCTATTTGTAAACCAGGTGAGCTTGCTCACAGTCATTTCTGATACCAAAACACAAAATTCCCTTTTTACCGTTTTTGCCTTTTCTAGCAACTTTACAGTCATATTGCCAGTTCCAGGTCCAACTTCCAGCACCACGTCCGTTGGTCTTAAGGCAGCCTGCAAGCACGCACAACCACTTTAGCTTTACTGGCACATCTGAGCACATCATTTATTTTACATATTTATTTACACATTTATTTTATCTTTGCTCAAAAGCACGTGGTTAAAGCGATCTTATTCTGACTCCACA
Source organism: Mirounga leonina (assembly GCF_011800145.1). Taxonomy (NCBI): domain Eukaryota; kingdom Metazoa; phylum Chordata; class Mammalia; order Carnivora; family Phocidae; genus Mirounga; species Mirounga leonina. Next base: position 37,492,506 of record NW_023270426.1, read on the forward strand.
TCTGTGAGATTTGTTCATGATCTATGTGCTTGACAAAATTTTCTCATTAACATTAGGTGCAAGTGAAAATCTGTCATCTTTCCTAAGCTGGGGCCATAGTTAGGAGTCAGAAAACTTTATAGGAGTCAGAAAAGCAGGAATAGCAGTTCTTTCTGGGAATGGCTTTCTGTCTTCTACCTCAGAAATGACTCCAACAGCATCTTTTTACCAACTCTTATTATCAGTAAGTTCAAACAAGAAGGGACTGCATATGATGATCTTGCCTGAGAATCACAGCATGTTGTACTGGGATTTCTCAATTTTCAACCCATGTATGGTTTCAGGGATAGGAATACCTAGAAATTGTACAGAAACCCGGGTGTTTGTATGGCACAAAGCTGCAGTGTTCTGTGTGCACAGCTTTCATCAGATGCTCAAAGGAAATCCATGAGCCAAAAAGGTTAAAAAATTAGGCCCTTGTTTGGCCAACAACACTACGTCAAGATGATAGAGTCTCTAAAGATGTAATGTTCTCTCTATGGCTCCAGGATGCCTCCTTTGTAACTGAGAATGTAATCTGTACCACATATATTTCATGTTAAGGCACTCAGTCATCCACAACAGTAAGAGAAGATCCACGACCCATGCCAGAAGAATACTCCAAAGGGTTTATATGAGGCACTGGATTGTACCATGTAAATTTCTCTGTGGAAAAAACTTCCTAAGCTGTCATCATGACATCTTTTTAGGCTCTGGAGTAAATAAAAACTAACAGTGATAGATGGTGTCTAGAAAAAAGTGATAAGGAATAGAAAATAATCTGGGATTGAACAAGTACAAACGTCCAGCTATGAAGTAAATAATCTACAGAAAGAATTTGGAGCCTGGGGAAACTCAGACCCACAGAATAAAGCAAATCCCGCCGAAGTCAGCCTATGAATCCCAGACAATTCTTCAATTCATTCTACAAATATATAGAGAGCATCTATTTTGTGACAGACATCCTCTGTGCGCTGAAGTATTCCTAGGAACAAAATCAATAACCCAACAACTCTCGCCTTTTCTCTTCCACACCCACCTTATCGATAATGCTGTTAACAATGAGAGGATTTTTCAAAATGTGCTGCCCAATCCCCGTGTTGAACATGAGTCCTGGAAGAAAACACGAAAGAGCCTTAATTTCCCAAGGAAACGTAGACCTTAGACCGGTCCACAGAGAAAGCAGGGTGGCTGGGGTTAGATCTCTGCGCCGAGAGCCACCATCGAACGTCACGCCTGAAGCCGAGATGACACCCCGCTTTAAGTCCACCCCTCCTGCAGGAAAGGAAGGCAGAGGCGGCGCAAGGCCTGCCGCCGGCGATCCGGGAGCGCCGCCGCCACCGGCCTTACTGTCCCGGCCCAGATCTGGGTCCGTGTCCCCGAACAGGTCCTGCCGGATGATCAGACCTGAACACAGCCCCCTCCCGGCTGTCCCCACCTCCCGCGCTCTTCAGCTCCCGGCTCTCTTTGAGCCGCTCGCGGCGGCGACCGCTCGTCCCCGACTTGATCTTCGGCATCACCGCGGGTTCAGACGCACAGGTTTGGAGAGCAGAGGGGACCAAAGTCGGCTACCCAGCGCCACACGTTGGAACTCCCACCCCGGCACTGCCGGCACCACTCCCCGCCACGTGGGGTAGGGGCGAGGGCCCAGCCCCCGTTCGCCGTGGGCTCCGCCCCCAGAGAGGGGACGGACCTTGGAGCCCCGTGGCCGCCGGGAATTGTAGGCATGAGGAGGAGGAAGCCCTAAACTCGAGAGACTACGGATCCCAGAAGACACCGCGCCGCTGATCCTGGCTGTTTGGATTGGCTAGTTTAGAGTCGGGGTGGGGCCTCTCGCCCGGGTCGGCGCGGAGTTGGTCGGGTCAGTTTTGGGGTGGTGCTCTCGAAGATGTGGAGGCGGTTTAAACTATATCGTGCTGTTAGGAGTGTAGATGCTTCGTCAAGCCAGGTGCTGGGACCCGCGAAATCCAAAGGTTTCTTTCTGTCCTGTGCCTCGCTCCCGTTTTCCAGCAAACTCTGGGGTGGGGAACCGAGGATTTGGGATAAGGAGCTTGCGCCCTTGCGCGAGTGACTTCGCTTCTTGGGTTGGGGAGGACCTCCGAGAAGGTAACAGATCCTCACTTCCCCTAGGGCTCCTAGTTGCTTTGCTTCCTTTTGTGCCATTGATTCATTCCCCAAACGTTTATCGGACTCCAGCTGCGATTAAACACTACTGGGTGCTGTAGATTCAAAGTTAAATAAGAAACTGCTCTTCCCAGAGTCTATTCTATTGAGAGAGAGAGAGAGAGAGGCAGAAAGTCCGAAACGCTGTAAATGTGGGTATAAGTTTTTGTGTTGGGTTTTGTGGTAGGACAGTGTATCCGATTGTAAGCTCTGTGTGTACAAGGTCCACGTCTGTTTTGCATGCCGGTGTAACGACTCTCAGTTTTTAATTTTTCAGTGTGTGCTCTGTTTTCTTCAGGAAAGTTTCTTCTGTTTGGATTACCAAAGCTGCCTCTTCCTCGAGCAACTAGTATGTGTGCATCGCCAAGCCTTGGTCGTTCTTTGCTGTAATTCTAACTCAGGAAAAAAGTCATAACTTTAGTAACATCTTCAACTACTTATTTCATTCCATTAATCGTTATTTTATTACACAATTCTGGAGAACCTATGTGTTCCAGGGACTGTGTCAAATATTAGGAATAAAAAGATGAACATGAATGATCACTGCTTTTAAGGAACTTGCTGTCAAGAGAGGGAGACATGCAAGTTATTATAATGATAACATATTTGCTGTTACATGCCAGGTAACTTTGGGTACATTATTTCATTTAATCTTTTCAAACAGTTGTCTGAACTAAGTCTTATCATTATATCCATTTTACAGATGAGGCTGAAGGACAAAAATGTTTAATATTTTGCTCAAGATCACACAGTAAATGACAGCTGCATCTTGAACCTACGTCTGTATTCCAAAGGTTGTGGGTTTTTAAAAAAAGGTATGATGATGATTAGCACAGTGGCTAATATTTGAGGAAGTTGGGGAACATTTTCAAAATACAATAGTTGAGTGGAGTCTTTAAAGGACAAACAAAAATTAGCTAGGGGAAACTTGGGAATTTAGAGGAAACCGTAGTCACGAAGACAAGATATAAAGAAGTTGAAGGGAGACAATGAAACTTGGTATAGCTGAGGAATAAATAGGAAAGGTAAATAGGACCTTACTACAAAGGGCCTAAAATGTTATGCCAAGGAGCAGTGGTGGTCACTGAGAAACCAGAATAACCATTTTGCATTTTCTCCTCCTCTCCAGGCTCTGCGAATTGCCGGAGATCACACAATAGTGTAGGTAGGAGACATTCATGGACTTCACTTTTAACTCTTGCTCTCTTAGCTCTAGCACTCTTCTTGAATTTTCTCTAATGTCTCCCAGTCTCCATAAAAGATCTTTAGACCTGCTGGATTCTTCTCAGGCTCGTTTCCCCTTCCACCTCCCCAGTTCCCTCTCAGCAGAAGACCTTGCCTTTTACTTCACAAGAGAAGTGCAAGATCACCTCAAGGACATGCTCATCTTCCTGGGTTACTGTTCTACACTCTGAGCAAAGCAAAGTGGAACTTTCTTTCTGGTGGGGAAAAACAGACATTCTGGTAGGTGGTGATGAGTGTGCAGGGAAAAGTAAAGCAGAGGTGATAGAGATCAGCAGGATGGGTGGGAGAGGCTATTTTATGTAGCATGGTCTGGCAAGGCTGCCATGATGGAGATAATCTGATCAGAGACCTGAGGACACAAATCTAGAAGTGACTCACACCCTGGCAGTTTCTGCTATAACTAACTGCAAGACAGTAAGTGAGGAAAGCATGAAGGTAGGAGACACTGTGAATGGAAGTACATGGCACAATAGAAGGAAAGGGGTGCAGTTTTTGTTAGGAGAATTCATATGCACAGGCCAGGGAGAGCTTGAAATTTTGGAGTGGGGAGATAGTTCTACTAGTTGGGGGAAAAAAAAAAGGTTTGGCATTAAACTCCTAGGTAAATTGGTGTCATAGTTTACTATTGGGTACTGCAAAATGTAAGTCCCCTTTGCTTTTGCTGAAGAGTGAATAGAGTAGACAACAAAGATGGAAAACCAAATGATATTTTTTTAGGAGTAAAATAGAAAGACCCTCCTAGAAGAAGCCACATGTTTTAAGGCACAGAAAACTAAATGACTAAGGTGAGTGTGTACATTTAGCTTACCTAGAATCTAAATTGGTGTTTGTCCATATGTGAATCTTGGACCACCTGCATTAGAAATACTGCAGCACATGTTAGGGCTGAATTGTATCCTCCCAAAATCTATCTGTTAAAGCCCTAACCTCTTGTACCTCACAATGTGTCCCTATTTGGAGTTAGGACTTTTAAAGAAATGATTAAGCAGAATAAGATCACTAGGCTCGGCCCTAATCCAAAGACTGGTATCCTTATAAAAGGAGGAAATTTGTATACACAAAACACCAAGGGTGTGTATGCACAGAGAGAAGACCTTATGGGGACGCAGAGAGAAGGTGGCTGTCTAAAGCCAAGGACAGAAGCCTTAGGAGAAATCAACCATGCTGACACCTAGATCTTCAATTTCTAGCCTCTAGAACTGTGAGAACTAGAGGTTAGAAACTGTGAGAAAATAAATTTCTGTTCTTTAAGCCACTAATATCATAGTCTGTGGTATTTGATATGGCAGCCCAAGCAAACTAATATAGCACATAATGAAAACTCACATTTACAAGCCCTCCCCTGAACATTTTGGATCAGAGTAGGATTGGGCCCTGGCAGATGCATTCTTAACAAACCCTCTAGGAAATTCTGGTGTACACCACAGGTAAGGATTCATTACTTTCTGCACTAAAATAAAGTAGATTGAGGAATTTCTACAGAAAAGAAGATGGGGAGGGTTACCGTCATTAGTATGGGAAACTTGTTCTTGTAATTGGGATCCCTTATTATTCTGCCCATATTCACCAATTTTTTTTTTTCTGTTAGTATCAAGGCGACATTCAGAAGTGAGATAATATTGGGTGCACCATGGATCCATAAGTCCTAGAAAATTATGTGACACTAGGTTATGAGCTGCATTAAAGACATGAGCATTGGGAATTTATGCTGGAATGTATTTGAGTTAACTTTGCGGCCACGAATGGCTTTGAATTAAATAATTTTATACTTCTCTGGTTCATGTTTATCTCCTTTGTTAATTAAAAATAATCATTTTTCAATTTGGATTGCACAGTGGATTCATTGCCATTCTTATATTTTTTGTTTTTTAATGTAATAGAACTTGAAAAGGAATTATAGTAACATTTGCTTTGTTAGAAGAGGCTCACTTAAAGTGACAGCCTGCCTGAAGTGATAAACATTGTAAATGTGGCAGGAAATATAAAGAATAACAATAAAATGTTGTAAGCATTTTCTTGTATAAAATATAGTTCCTTAAAGACTTTTAATGTATTGAAATGTCATAAAAACATCAAGAATGTTTGAATTTCACACTTTTAACATAGATTCACTAACAGAAATACTGTGTTCTTTTGAAAAAGGAATATAATTCACTTGAACAAGATAAAACAAAATCAAATTGAAATATAATTAAATCAACTGTTTAATTTGATTAAAACACTGGAGCATTATGATTGTGCCAATATCCAAATCTAAATGGTAAAATGAAATTCTACGTTACAAAACCGGACAATTTCAAAGAATACCTAGTGTCTTAATTTCTACTATGATGTCTAAATCTTAACATAAAAATATAATGACACTTGGGTGAAAGAAGTTACATACCTTTAATACTTTGGGCAAGATTATAAACATGTTCTAATTTTTTTTCAGATCATTATAAATGCTGTCTTAAGGTATTAAAATTAATTAAGAAACACAATTAAGTTCTCTGTTTAATACCAGCCTGAGTCTAAGCATTGTCAATGAATATCTAATATCTAATAATTGATTCTCCCAAAAATGTCTGTCAGATAAATGTTTTCATATCGCCGTAAAATATCATGTTACAAAATGAAGCTTTTGAAGCTTTACAAATACAACCAGAAATAAATTATCGTACTGAGAATACTAATTGTGAATTATAATAGAGCCTATTTTATATTTTAATTCTACATTTATAAATATTATATTTTTTATATTATGTTTTATGGGCATTGAAGTACTTTTCATGCAATTTGATTTTCAGTGAGCCCCTGGCAAGTTTGTTAGGGCAAGCACGATTACCCTGTTTTACACAGGAAGAAACTGAGTCTCACTGAGATTAAAGGCTCAGGGTCCTTCAGGTAGTAAGCAGCAGAGGTGAGAAGAGTAAGCCTGTGCCAGCTTACGCAATAGGCAGTCCCACCTGCTGCCATCTGTGAACTCTGTTGGTCTCTAGTTCTGCTGAATGTGGGCATTACAGTCCATTGCTCTCATCACTGGTGGGGTGGCTGGGAAGCAAAGTATACTAGCTGAGTCATCCTAAATAGAATTTAAATCAATTTTACTTTTTTAAAAAGATGTTTATTTATTTCAGAACAAGTGAGAGAAAGAGAGTGCACAGAGGGAGAGGGAGAAGCAGACTCCCTGCCGATGAGAGGGCCCAACTTGGGGCTCCATCCCAGGACCCCAGGCTCATAACTTGAGCTGGAGGCAGATGCTTAACTGACTGGGCCACCCGGGAGCCCTAAATCAATTTTATTTTTTAATAACAATCTGATGTGTTTCATTATAAACAACATACACTGTAAACAAAATAACAAAGCCAAAAATCTAACTTGCAGAAATTTTGGAAAATACAGAAACTAGGAAGAAGATAAAAAATTTACCTGTAATCACTCTATGCTGAGATAACCTTTATGAATATTTTGACATATAGTTGTTTTCTTCTATTGTTTTAACAACACATATTTTTACATAATTGAAGTCTTGCAACTTACTGTTATTTTTTCATAAAATACAGTGACATGAAAAGCACTTTCCCAAGTTGTTATACAGTCTTGTTTATTAATATTGAAAGTTGCTGCAGCAGATTTTGTCTTGTGAATGCATAAGAGTTTATTAAATCATTCTCATACCATTGTTGTAAAAAACAGAGCCATACACATTTTAGTGCATACATGAAAAATATTTTCTATCTTTGGATTATTTCCCTAATATACATTTCCAAGAATGGAATTATTTAGGCAAACTGTATGGACATTTAAGTCTGGGTATATATTATCAAATTATTTTCTAAAACAATAATCAACTTTTATTCTTACCAGTACAAAATGAAAAGATGCTAATTTCACTGTAAAAAAAACCATAGGTAGAGGATATTCTTATATCCCAATTCCAAACTAGAAGTTGTTTTATTTTTCCTTATTTATTAAAGTAATACTTAAACATTGCAAAAAAGTTTAGATGATAAAAAAGGTTTTAGAAAATGAAACCCATCACTCAGAATTAACTTCCATTAATGTATTGATAGTTTCCAAGACTTTTTGGATATATTAGACTCTTCTCTTGCTTTTACCTAACTAAATATGAAGGACATCTTTTAATGTTAATGAATATAAGTCTACATCACCATTTTTAATAAGTGGATAGTGTTCTATTATATAAACTTACCATAATTTATGATCTTTATTGAAAGACATTTGTATTGTTTCAAGTTTTAAAAAAATAATAAACTGAATCTGCTACAGATTATATTACCAAGGGCAGATCAATTAGTTTCTCAAAGACTTACTTTCCTAACCTGGTAAGCATCTGATGAGTTAATGGATCAGCATCTAATGAGAGCTCTATTATAGAGTTGGCCAAGACCCAGCTTTACACAAGTTGCAGTATTAAGTGAAATGTAGCAAATTGGAAAGCCTATGACTTTGGAACACATGTTAGTTTTCTCTTGCTGCTGGAAAAAATTCCCACAAAGTAGTTTAAAAACAACATGAATTTGGGATGCCTGCGTGGCTCAGTCGTTAAGCATCTGCCTTCGACTCAGGTCATGATCCCAGGGTCCTGGGATTGAGCCCCACATAGGGCTCCCTGCTCCTGGGGAAGCCTGCTTCTCCCTCTGCCACTCCCCCTGCTTGTGTTCCCTCTCTCGCTGTGTCTCTCTCTGTCAAATGAATAAGTAAAATCTTAAAAATATATATATATGAATTTATTATCTTAAAATTCCGAAGGTGAGGAGTCTAAAATCCTCTGCAGGACTCAGTTTCTTGCAGAATTTAGGAGAGAATCTGACTTTTCCAGTTTCTCTAGGCTGCCTGCATTCCTTTACTCATGGCTTTATATCGCTCTGACCTCTACTTCAATGGTCACATCTCTCTCTGACACGCCTGCCTCCCTCTTACAAAACACCGTTGTGACTACATTGGGCCCACAAGATAATCCAGAATAATCTTCCCATCTCAAGATACTTAATGTAGCCATATCTGCAAAGTCCCTTTTGCCATGAAAAATAATATATTCACAAGTTTGGGGGATTAGGATGCGGATCTCTTTTATCCTACCAACTACAAAGCATATATCTAAATTTGAGTCTGGATTCTTCCAGGTAAGAATTTGAATGTTTAATTAAAGCTTTCACAGTATCGCTATTAGCATCAACGTAATGTATGCAATAACAATATACACTGGTTTTATACTAAAGATGACCACATTCTCTCAAAATTTGCACCACCTATCCCCCAAGGGCAAATGCACCACCCTGGCTCGAAACCGCAGCCACAATGGGCATTGTGAATGTGTTAACATGTCAATAAACACATGCCAACATAATTTCTAGTGGCCAATTTGTAATTTATTATATATGCATGTATTATGATTAGGCATTCCTTTCTTGGTGGTTTAGATAACTTTTTATATTTTTACTTTTAAAACAGCCCTTGTGTGATAAATACCCTTGTAATGTAGGTTTTATGGTTGCCTGGTTCAAATCCTAACAATGCCCCTTACTAGCTGGGTGACGTTAGGCAGATTAGTTGAATTCTCTATGCTTCAGTTTCTTCATCTATAAAATGGGCACAATAAAAAGCACCTCATAGATTGTTTTGAGGATTTGTATAAATACGTGATTCATGTAAAGATCTTAGAATTGTATCTGGCACATTCTAAATGTTCAATAAATGTTAATTATTATTCTTGAACCCTCACCCATATCTTTACAACTTCTCTTTCTGAAGAAAACTTAGGTTATTAAGCTAGCTAGTAGCAGAGGGGGGCAGAAGTGGACTTTTCCTTTTTAATCTTTCCATTCTTCCTACAGTTCTGGAGTAGAGCGCCCAGCAAATGTAGGACTTAAAAAAATTCAAAAACAAATTTTCGCGGGAGGGTTGACCGATGAGAGAATAAGATTATTTTAATAACTCTCCTCAGCTGAGACGGACCCGTAAAACAATACAGTTTAGAACAGATATCCGGAATTGCGAAGAGAAAAGGGTTCTGATTCAGTCAACCCAGGACTCAACCGATCCTTCTGGTAGTGGGGCTACGCGGAGTTAACGCTCCCATGGTTACAGATCGGGCTGACTCCAGGCTTTGCGCTCTCTACTGCGCAAGTGCAGACAGCTGATTTAGCCCCCCGGCGCCTTCAGTTTCGAAGGGGAAGCCCCACCCCCCTCTTCTGCCGTCCTCCTATCGCCTTCTCACTTTGCCTCTTCCACGCGTTCCGGGGGTCTGTGACGCAGTATTCCGGCGTCCGCGTCGTTTGGAGCCGCGACGCTGAACATGGCGCGTTCCTAGAAGCCGCTTTCGGCATCAGTAGGCGGCGGCGTGTAGATTGGAAGCGTGGGGCGCGGGACCAACCGACTTCGCTTCGTGTTGGGGAGTGGAAGCGGGAGAGCTGGGCTATTCCGGACCGAACCAAACGGTGAGGCCTGAGAGCCACAGAGCGCGCGAGTGGAAGGGAGGTGTGGGTTGGGCGGCGGAGACCTGAGAGGCGAGGGAAGAACGTGGGTCAACCCGCAGACGAGGAATTGCAGTAGCGCGGCGAGGGCGACCTGCAGGCTTGGCTCTCTGCGTAACCCTAGGAACCACTAGGAGCTGGGGGCTGGCCGAGTCAGCCCGGGGGCTGGGGGGTAGGCTTGGTCGAGGAGGAATCGGGGTGCAGGGAGACAGGGACTGGGTGCCAGATGAGAAGAGCATAGGGTGCCCATTGTGGCTGCATAGGGTGGTGCATTCGCCCTTGGGGGATAGGTGGTGCAAATTTTGAGAGAATGTGGTCATCTTTAGTATCAAACCAGTGTATATTGTTATTGCATACATTACGTTGATGCTAATAGCGATACCGTGAAAGCTTTAATTAAACGTTAGACCCTTGCCTTTAATGTACAGGTGAAGGAAGTTACACATTTTCAGAGGGGAGCAGCTTGCTGAGGTATGGCCGCCAGTGCTCAAGCCCAGCGACTTCTGCAGCTTTATATTGGGGGTATTTGTGATTCAGCAAAACTATTTTGAGGCCCATTGCATTTGTCATTCCTCATTCTTTTGTTACATAGTGGGGAATGAGGAAAGTATTATTTGGAAGTGACTTGACTAAATTAGGTAGAAGTGGTAAATTGTCTGCTGGTGCCAAGATTGCAATTGACATACCTCCTCCCCACCCCAATATAAGCGAGCTCGGTTGTAGTGAAGTGTAGTGCCTTTGAGAATTGGTTATTCCTCAGAAGAGGGTAAGAGCAGTTTACAGCCATAATGTTTTTTCTTGGATAGGGAGTTCACTCCATTTTAACGTTATTTTAAACTTCTCTCTTCAGTTTAGAGCCTTCAGGTTTAAGGGGAGAGTGACTATAAGGCTTCCGTTGCATGACGCCTTTTCTTTTATCTTTCATCACTGAAGATTACTTTGAAATTAGAATGAAAATCCCTGTTGGTTGTGATAGGATTGTGGAATTTTCTCCTCCTGTAACCTAGTATAGGGAATAGTAGAAACAGTTTAATTATAGCAATGGTTTGTGGCCGTATATTACAGCCCTAGGTCAGCTGGGCTGTCTCTGTCCTAGTTACACTTCCTAGAGCCGAAGAAAATTCTCATCACAAATGAATTCAATCGTGGCAATAGGATCGGAGGTTCTAAACAAATACATGAAGATTATTTGGTAATTCGTATAAAAGTCTTTAAATTTTGTGACATTGAGAATGTGTTTGCATTCAGGATCAAACCATAATGCAAAAGAACCCTTGTAGGCATGTGGCAGTTAAAATATACTGAAGACTTTTCCAGAGCTAAGTATGTTCTTGTAGATATAAAAATATTTGTGTTTTGAGAAAGGTAATATGATTAGATGGATTTTGACCTTTGTGTTGTATGTATGTTCATATATGTGTGCGTTTGTATTTATATCTGTTGTCGAAGTATAGCTGATGTACAGTGTTATATTAGTTTCAGGTGTACAGCATGGTGATTTGACAGTTCTGTACTTTATGATGTGCTCACCATGATAAGTGTCATTACTGTCTATCACCATGCAGTGTTGTTACAGTATTAGTGACCATATTTCCTGTGTTGTATTTTTCATCCCTGTGACTTACTTATTTTATAACTGGAAGTTTGCACCTCTTAATCCCCTTCATCTATTTCTGTGCATTGGTATTTAATCTTGCTTCTCCTAATATGGTGTTATTGATTCCAGTATTACTCATTTCTGTCTTTTCCTATCTGCATCATATGAGGACTGTCATCAAGTTAACTTCAGAGTGTTTTAGGGAATGGCAAGACATACTTAGTGCAGGTGTGAGTCTGGAGTGTTGTTGTTCAGTTTTCTAAATATCAGGCTGATTGGGGCGCCTGGGTGGCTCAGTTGGTTAAGCCACTGCCTTCGGCTCAGGTCATGATCCTGGAGTCCCTGGATCGAGTCCCGCATCGGGCTCCCTGCTCGGCGGGGAGTCTGCTTCTCCCTCTGACCCTCCCCCTTCTCATGCTCGCTCTCTCTATCTCATTCTCTCTCTCAAATAAATAAACAAAATCTTTAAAAAAAAAATATCAGGCTGATTACAGATAAACCCACAATTAAAAGCTTTGTAGAGCTTGTGCTGGATCAGTGTTCGGCACTCTTGCTACTCAAAATGTGGTGCATGGCGTCACCTGAGTGTTTGTTCAAACTGCGCAAGCTCGGGCTTAACCCCAAACCTAATGAATCAGAACCTGCATATTAACAAGCTCTCCAGAAGATAAGAATTTATATTAAAGTTTGAGACACACTACTTGGTTGGGAAAAGTTGGAAGACTGAGGTCATGCATAAACCTGCATAAAAATCATAACATTTATTTTGATCTGAGGCAGTCTTTTGCTGATTATCAAGTCTGATATATCTGGTTGAAGAAACTGAGACCCAGCAGTGGTAAGTGACTTGCATGAGGTCACATAATTCATAACCCAGGTTCTGACTTACTCCAGTGCTTTTCTTTTGCTAGTTACTTCTTTATTAAAATGGAACTAAAGTATTCATGAATGAGAGCTAGGTATTCATTCCACAACCAACATTTATTGAGTAATGGAGAAGCAGCCCAATAATTCTGTGTGTTGCTAGTAACTGCTCTTTCCAATATGAACTCACCACCTTCCCTCCTTACTCCTTCATGAATGAGATCACTTCTTCACACATTGGTGGGAACACTTTTTGTCCTCTTTCACCTGTAAACAGGTCTACTTCTGTCTCTTCATCTCTGGTTGTGCTCTGAGTTTTTTCTCCTCAGGGACAATGTGTTATATTAGTTTTCTAGGGCTCCTGTAAGAGAATACCACAGACTGGGTGGCTTAAGCAATGCAAAATTATTTTCTCACAATTCTGGAAGGTGGAGCCTTTTCCAGAGCTAAGTATGTTCTTGTAGATATAAAAATATTTGTGTTTTGAGAAAGATGATTAGACGGATTTTGATCTTTGTGTTGTATGTATGTTCTATATGTGTGCGTTTGTATTTATATTTGTTGTTGTTGAAGTATAGTTGACGTACAATGTTATATTAGTTTCAAGTGTTCCAGCAGGAGTGATTTTCTCTGAGGCTTTTCTCCTTGACTTATAGATGACCACCCCCTTTGTGCACTAGAATCTCTGGTGTCTCTTTTTCTTATTAGAGTACCACTCATATTGGATTAGGCCCCACTCTGATGACCTCATTTAACTTAATCACTTCTTCAAAAATCTCACCTCCAATACTGAGGGTTCTGGGGTTTTGGGCTCCAGCATGTGAATTTGGGGGGAATACATTTCAGTCCATAACACTTAGTTAACTCTTTTTTTACTCTTAAGTGGCACTAACTTATTAAGGTTTAAACACACTTATCTTAAATACACTCTCTTCACTGTAGATTCCTCTTCAGTTTCATCTATAATTATTTCCTTTGAATGTCTGGAAGAGTTACGTGTATTCATTTTCTCTGCCACCTTATTACTCCACCCCGTATATTGAAGTCTGGCAATCCACTGCAGTCACTGTTGGGTGGTGGTTACCATTGATCTCTTTGTTCTGAAGTCTAGTAGTATCTTTTTCACCATTTGACATTTTGAGTAGTTTTACTCTTTGAAATTCTCTTATGCTTCTGTGACCCTGTGGTTTCCTTATTTTCCTCTTGTGTCTTGGCCAATCTTTCCTTGGTGTATTTTTCTCTCTTTAACCCCTTCAGATGCTCCTTTCACACTGAGGCATGGTCTTCTGCTCTCTTGTCTCTGCCTGCTCTTGAATGGTCTTATCTCTGGTGACTGCAACCACTGTCTTTATTTTGATGACTAGCAAATCTTTGTCTCTTTAGCACAGATTACTCTTCAACTCTGACACACTGTGGTTGTCTTAAGATACCTTAAGTTTAGCTCAAAAATTACGTATCTCACTCTTTCTGAAGTTCCTTCTCTTCCTCCTGTGATCCTTGTCGGTCATTCAGTTGGAGATATCCTAAATCTTAACTTTTCCCTCTCATTACCCTTAAGTGCTGCTCTCCCCCCCCCCCCCCCCCGCCCCAGAATTCTAATCATTTACCAAATCTTGTTCTTCGTCTTTCATCCATTTTTCCCTGCAGCAACCATCTTGGTTCAGACTATCATTATCTGGACTTTTGTGTAAACATTCTAAATAATTTCCTTTCTCCTAAGAATGGATATCAATCCCTCTTTACCCTTCCTGTTTTTACAGGCAGATTGTAGTGTTTTTCTGCAGTCTTTCCATTCAGGCTTTAGGATTAAAATCCAGACTACCAAATTTAGGAAATATAGACCTTAGTGATTTGGACCTAGCTTGCTTTTTGCTTTTTTTTTTTTTTTAAGATTTTATTTACTTATTTATTTGACAGAGTGAGCACAAGCAGGGGGCACAGCAGGCAGAGGGAGAGAGAAGAAGCAGGCTCCCCATTGAGCAGAGAGCCCAACTCGGGACTCAATTCCAGGACCCTGGGATCATGACCTGAGCCAAAGGCAGACACTTAACCAACTGAGGCGCCCAGGCGCCCCTGCTTTTTGCTTTCTTTTGCTGTTTTCTGCCTCACGTTACTCTGTCATGCTGAACTATTTGCAATTCTTCAGAAGTGTTAGAATGTTTTTTAAAGTTGAGACATTAATATGTTGTGTGTCTTCTGCCTAGAATGTACCCATCATCTGTTTGACAGACACCCATAACATACTCGTTTGGATAACTCCTTCTCCACTTTCATGACCCAGCATAAACGCTGTTTTGTCCCCCTTTCCTGCCGCATCAGGCTTTCCCCAGCCTGCTTAGGCTGAGTTACGTCTTCCACTTAAGTTCTTCTGAAACAGCTTTGTCATCTTTTTTCCTCTTGAGAGTTGAATGCCAAGATTATTTTGTTTTGTTTATTTGTGATCTGATCTACGTTCTGTATTAAGCCATCTCCTGCTGTAACCAAAGGGATGGAAGATCAGTATACTGGTCATCACTTGATACAAGTAAGGAAGGTGACCTGAAGGTTCCATTTACTTTTCTGGTCCCTGTGCAGAGTCATGGTCCAGACCAGTGCTGTGGTCCCCACTGGATAGTGGTCTGGGTTCTCTTTTTTCATCTTCATAGCCAGTCAGTCAGAAGTGGATTCACATTAGAGTTATGGAATAGAGTATGATTACCATCTTTCCAGGGAAAGACCTTGAACCTGATGTGGATTTGGAGTTAGGCAATGAACTCGAATCTCTCGTGCTCTTGTGATGCAACTTTGGGAAGATGCTTACTCTCATGTCTGGAAGCACGACAAAGTAGGTGAGGGTCTTCCACATGTGTGCAGAGCCCTCCTTGCCCTGGACGCCACTTGACAAGGACCACCCCAGCTGAGCCCTGGACCGACCTAGCAGCCTGGAAACCCAGGACCCAGCCAGTGCTGCCATCTTCGAACTGAACTTCAAAGACTCGTATTATTTTATTTTTTTTAATCTCTCAGAGTAGTGGCTGGCCAGTAGAAGCGCCTTCTTTGTTGAGTACTGTGAATGCAAGTTGAATTACCAGAGAGTTGAAACAAGGTGGATTGTTACATACTCTGGAGGTGAGATTGAGTGGGCTTGAAAAGTCAGAGATGGGTTCATTTTTGTGACTCGACACAAGTATAAGCAGAGATTGTGATTTAGTGATTGAATTCATTTATTTAACAAATATTTAGTCGTTGCTTTCATATGTGCCAGGTACTTTTTTAGATTCTAGCAATACCTTTGAGCAAATTGAAGTTCCTGGTCTCTGGATCTTAAGTTCTAACTGGGGGAGTCAGGACAATAAACACATAGATATTAGAATGTCAAGTAGTTAAAAGTGTTATGCAGAAAAATTAAGAAAGGTATCCAGACCAGAGGGATTCTGGGTTGAAGGGTCAGGTAGTTTAAATTTGGTGGTCAGGGACAACCTACTTGATGAATTGATAACTTGAGCAAAGACTGAATTGAAGTTAAAGAGCAAGACGTGCAGATATCTAGAGGCAAGAGTTTTACAGTCAGAAGAAACCAATTCTACAAGATAGAGTTGATGTATCTATTCCACTATAGATGGACACATCTTGTCTCTTATTTCTTATTATAGACAACTCCCAAGATGAGCCCCTTTACCCTTGTCTCCCTGTAAATCAGTGTAGGAGTTTCCTTGGTTATAACACCAAGTGTGGAACCGCTGGGTCATAGGATACACCATGTTGGGTCATAGGATACACACACACACACACACACATTTAAGTTTATTAGAGATGGCAGGATTGCTCTCCAAAGTGGTGGTACCAATGTATACTCTTAGCAGCAATGCATAAGGGTCTTTATTTCCATATGTTCTTGCTAGTGTTGAATATTTTTGGACTTCTTAATTTTTGCTAATCCGATGATTGTAAAATAATAGCTTTGTTTTTTAGATTCGTGATAACCAGTAAGGTAGCACGTCTTTTTTTTAAGATTTTATTTATTCATTTGAGACACAGAGAGAGAGAAAGAGCATGAGCAGGGGGAGAGGCAGAGGGAGAAGGAGAAGCAGGCTCCCCGCTGAGCCAGGAGCCTGATGTGGGGCTCGATCCCAGGACCCTGGGATCATGACCTGAGCTGAAGGCAGACGCTTAACCATCTGAGCCACCCAGGCGTCCCTTCTACCCTTTTGGCTTCTTCTGTTCGTGAATTATTTATTTATACCCTTTGTCCAATTTCTTTTGTATTTCTTGTTTGTTGGTTATAAGGGTTTATTGTATATTCTGTATAATAATTCTTTGTTTAGTCATTTAAAACATCTTCTAAGTTTTACCTCATTAATGCCGCCAGTGGTATTTTCATTGACTCCATTAATTTTGGTTTTCAGTTTTTATGTAATATAATTTAGCAGGAAATTGAGCCATAGTCTCGATGTTGTATTTTGGTTCTCAAGTCTAAAACTAAAAAAAAAAAAAAAACACATCAGTTAATATCACTTGAGGTATTAATGGACAACACTGTAATCAAAATGAAAAATGTGGTAGTCAGTAGAGTGTTGGGTTGGCATAGACCTATAAACTAGTTCTAGAAATGTTGCTAATGAGGTTGGGACTTTAGAGAAGTCACAATTTATCTCCTTAATCTCTTTGGGACACAGTTTCTTAGTCAGTAAAACAAAATGCTTAAATCAGATATGCAGTTGACCCCTTACTAATATGGGTTTGAAATCTCTGGGTCCACTTATTGGTGTATTATTTTGATACAGTATTGTACTGTAAATGTATGTTTTCATCCTTATGATTATCTTAGTATTTTCTTTTCTCTAGCTTACTGCATTGTAAGAATACAGGATATAATACTCATGACTTAAAAAATATTTTTTTATTCAACAGTTGATGTTATTGTTAGGGTTTCTCCTCAACAGGCTATTAGTTAAACTTTTGGGGAGTCAAAAGTTATAGGCAGTGTTTGAGGGTCAACTATATTTACTGCTTAGAGAACTGATATTGATAAATGGCGCGCACGAGTAGGCGAGGCGGCAGGGAAAGGGAGAAGCAGGCTCTCCGCCGAGCAGGGAGCCTGACGTGGGCCTCCATCTCAGATCCCTGGGATCATGACCTGAGCCGAAGGCAGACCTTTAACCTGAGCCACCCAGGCGCCCCGAGGATAAGCTTTTTAACTTTTCCTGTCAGGAAGTACTCAGTCATGAGGGACACTTGTGTACACTGAACAGGCAAGAGATTTATTGTAGTTTATCAATGCCATTTTACTAAAACACATTTGGGTTTATTGGACTGGACTTCTCTTACAGCTGTCTTTTGGTCCTGTTTACTGCCTTCTTAAGTACTATATAGTTTACCCATTTATTTCCCTGTCTCCGCCACTAGATTATACTTTCTCTAAGGGCAGAGATTTTTTTGTCTTTTTAGTTCATCGATACGTTTGAAGTGCCTAGAATGATACTTGGCATTTGTAGGTGTTCAATAAATACTTGAATGAATGAATGAAGAAAAGTGTAATGATAAACTGAGTAAATATCAGGAAGTTGATTAGAGGGCACAGGATTAGAACAAAGGGTGTTAGATATTCCCAGTAAAAGGTACTGCTAAATTTTGGTGCCTTGATGTGCCCCCTTTCTTACTTTTTTTTGAGAGAGAGAGAGTGGGAAGAGGGGCCGAGGGAGAGTAGAGAGAGAATCTTCAGGCTCCACACCCAGGGCAGAGACTGACACAGGGCTCAATCTCGTGACCCTGAGATCATCACCTGAGCTGAAATCAAGAGTTGGATGCTCAACCAACTGTGCCACCCAGGGGCTCCAGTGTGCCCCATTTCAGTAGCTGAAGATACTGATTGGACTGTTCATTCATTCAGTGATTCCTTCATTCATTGCTTTCCTTTTTCCTTTCCCTTCATTTTTTTTTAATCAGCCATTTAGGAAGCATACTGTTTACTTTTGTAGTATGTTTGGTAGATCCTTCTCTCTTTACTGTGTTGTAATTCCTGTTCTTCCAGAAAGATTGTTGTTTCTGTGAACTCTTTCTGTTTGACCTTTTCTTTCTTTCTTTTTTTTTTTTAAGGTTTTATTTATTTATTTGAGACAGAGAGAATGAGAGACAGAGAGCATGAGAGGGAGGAGGGTCAGAGGGAGAAGCAGACTCCCCGCTGAGCAGGGAGCCCGATGCGGGACTCGATCCCGGGACTCCAGGATCATGACCTGAGCCGAAGGCAGTTGCTTCACCAACTGAGCCACCCAGGCGCCCCTCTTTTTTTTTCCCCTTAAGTAATCTCCATACCCATTGTGGGGCTCACATTCATGACCCGGAGATCTGGAGCTGCATGCAGGAATTTGTAGGTCCTTTGAAACTCTTGATTAGATAGGATATTTTAGCAGCAGAGAAGAGAAAGCAAGGAAATATCTCTTCTCTTCCTTGTTACATATGTATTGTTGAATATCTTTTATTCCGAGGTAGATCAGTCTTTGATAGTCTGCATGAAGTCTCATGGGGAATGCTTCAGTGGCCCTGGTGATTCTTTAACTTGAGGGCATTTGGATCTGTGGAAGCATCTTTAGTCAAAATCCGTAGGTAGTGTTATTAACATGCTGTATGTAGGGATGTTAAACCACCTATAATGTGTGCACAGAGAAGAATTTTCTGGTTCAAACTGAAATGGCCTCTGTCACGAAACGCAAGTGAATCCGAATGGTGCAGTATGGATTTAAATGGGGCTAGTATCTTTGGAATCTCCTTGGTTTGTGTCACAAGTCTTACGTGCTTTCATCTTGCTTTAGTTTCTTGAACCAGTGGTCTTCCTTGTTCTGAATTAACATCAGTTTATGGTTGTTGATACTCCAGCCACTTGTTTTTCATTTCTTTAGTTCCTTCCTTGTTTCTTGCTGACTTTAGCATTTACATAGTCAAGGCACTTAAAAAAAAAAAACCAGCTTTATTAAGATATAATGCACAGACCATACAGTTCACCCACTGGAAGCGTCCAGTTGTTTTTAGTGTATTCGCAGAGTTGTGCGAATGTCACTACAGTCAATTTTAGAATATTTTCATCAACCCTGTGGAAACCACATCCCAATCAGCAGTCACTCCACATTTTTACCCAATCCTCCAGCACTAGACAACCACTTATATACTTTGTATTTTTATAAATTTGCCTGTTGTGGACATTTCATTAAAAGAGTTACCATGTAGTCTTTGTGACTGGCTTCTTTCACCTAGCGTGATGTTTTCAGGGTTCATTTGTGTTGTGGTATGTTGCAGGATTTCATTCCTTTTGATTGCCAAATACTGTTCCTTTGGATGGAAATACTACATTTGAGTTGTTTTCATTTTTTGCTATTATAATGTTGCTATTAACATTTTTGTACAAATGTACAACAAATGCAGACATAAATCTTCACTTCTCTTGGGTATATACCAAGAGGTAGAATTTTTGAGACGTTTGATTAACATTTTGAGACACTGACAGACTTTTCCAAAGTAGCTACACCACCAGCAGTGCATGAGAATTCCAGTTTTTCCACATCTTCACCAATATCTTTTATTATATCTTTTTGACTATAGCCATATTAGTGGTTTTGATTTCCTTTTCTCTAATGGCTAATGATGTTAGGCATCTTTTCATGTTTATTGACTGTTTATCTTTGTAGAACTGTATATTTAAATTCTTTGCCCTTTTTTTTATAAACTTTTTTTTTTTAGAACAGTTTTAGGTTTACACTAAATTGAGAAGAAGGTACAGAGATTTCCAATATACTCCCTGCCCCCACACATGCACAGTCTCCTCCATTACCACCATCACTTACTGTAATGGTACATTTTTTCACTAAGATTGAACCTACTTTGACACATCACAATCAGTGCTTCATTTCCTTAAGGGTTCACTTTCAGTGTTGTGCGTTCAGTGGGTTTGGACAAACGTATAATGACATATATCCATCATTATAGATTATTTTCACTGCCTTAGAAATCTGTGATCTGCCTAATTTTCTCTCCTCCCACCCACCTGATCTTTTCATTGTATCCAGTTTTGGCTTTTCCAGAGTGTTAGTTGAAGTCACACAGTATGTAGCCTTCTTAGATTGGCTTCCTGCACTTAATAATAATATATTTTAGTTTCCTCCATGTCTTTTCATGGCTTGATAATTTCTTTTTAGCACTGAATAATATTCTCTTGTCCGGATGTACCGTAGTTTATTTGTTCACCTACTGAAGGATATCTTGGTTGCATCTAAGTTTTGGCAGTTACGAATAAAGCTGTATAAACGTGTGCAGGTTTTTGTGGACATAGTTTTCAACTCATTTGGGTAAATACCAAAAAGTACAATTGCTGCATTGTATAGTAAGAGTATATTTACTTTTTAAGAAACCATCATATTGTCTTCCAAGGATATTTTGAATCCTTCCAACAATGTCTGAGAGTTCTGTTGCTCCACATCCTCGCTGGCATTTGGTATTGTCCGTGTTCTGGGTTTTGGTATTCTAATAGGTGTGTAGTGCTATCTCGTTGTTGTTTTAATTTGCATTTCCCAGATGATGTATGATGTGTATCTCATTGTTTTAATTTTCATTTCTTGATGGCATATGATATATATCTCATTGTTTCAGTTTGCATTTCCCAGGTGACATTTGATGAGCATCTTTTCATATGCTTATTTGCCATCTGTGTATCTTCTTTGGTGAGGTGTCTGGTAAGGTCTTTGGCCCATTTGTAAATTGGATTTTTTTTTTAATTTCAAGAACTCTTTGTATATTTTGGATAATAGTCCTTTATCAATTGTGTCTTTTCAAAGTATTTTCTCCCAGTTTCTGGCTTTTCTTCATATTCTTTTGATACTGACTTTTGCAGAGCAAAAGTTCTTAATTTTAATGAAGTCCAGCTTACCAGTTATTTCTTTCATGGATTATGTCTTTGGTGTTGAATCTAGAAAGGCATCACCGTACCCTGGAAAACCTATCTAGGCTTTCTCTTATGTTATCTTCTGGGCATTTGATAGTTTTGTGTTTTATAATTAAGTCTGTGATCCACTTTGAGTTAATTTTTGTGATGTGTGTAAGGTCGGTCTGGATTAATTTTTTTGAATGTGGATGTTCAGTTGTTCCAGCGCCGCTGGTTGAAGAGACTCTTTGCTCGATTGTATTGCCTTTACTTCTTTGTTAAGAAGCAAAGGGGTCTTGGTTAAGACCCCTTCAGGGTTGTCTAATCTGTTGCATTGATCTATTTGTCTGTTTTTGCCAGTACCACACTGTCTTGATTACTGTAGCTTTATTGTAAACCTTGAAGTTGGGTGGTGTCACCATTTTACCATTTATTTCTCCTCTGGTTCTTTTAAACTGGAAGTCAAGTCTGGAGTCTTGATTAGATTTTTTTTTTTAAAGATTTTATTTATTTATTTGACAGAGAGAGCATAAGCAGGGGGAATGGCAGGCCAAGGGAGAGGGAGAAGCAGGCTCCCTGCTGAGCAGAGAGCCTGCCCCAGAGAGTCTGACGCAGGGCTTGATCCCAGGAGCTTGGGATCATGATCTGAGTTGAAGACAGACACTTAACTGACTGAGCCACCCAGGCGTCCCCTAGAATCTTGGTTAGATGAAGGTGGATTCCGTATTTTAGAGGTGAGGTTGTATATTTCTTATTATATCACACGGGGAGGCACTTAAGGTCGAGTTGTACAGCTGTTGTTGATACTAAGTTTGTACTGTTGGTTGAGCTGGTGACTGACAGATATCAGCATTTTATTTTATTTTTTTTTAAAGATTTTATTTATTTATTCATGAGAGACAGACAGAGAGAGAGAGAGAGAGGCAGAGGGAGAAGCAGACTTCCCGCGGAGCAGGGAGCCCCACGTGGGACTCGATCCCAGGACCCTGGGATCATGACCTGAGCCGAAGGCAGACGCTTAACCATCTGAGCCACCCAGGCGCCCCAGATATCAGCATTTTAAAGGTCTGTTTGTTTCTTCACTGCATTTAGCAAGTAATCTATTTGAACACATTGGGAATATTCTGTTCCTAAAAGTTGTTCTTTCACTTAATGGTTTTAGCATCCCTTATTGATCATGCCTGAATAAGTTATTTCACTGGGGGAACCTTTTTTGATTTTGAAATTTTTTTTGTTCCATTTTTACCATACACCTTTTTTTCCCTAAGTCATTTCACTCACCACTCTAATATTTAATAGTGGTGTGGAGTTATTGTTTGTGTGGCATGTTTTAAAACAAAGGACAAATATAATGTAGTAGAAAATCATCATGGCTGAAATTAAAGTCATTGAAGGCCTGAGAAGTCTGTCTGTTGGTGACAGGCAGGGGTGCTGAGTTTTCCCTTGTCTACTTGTTTGTTTTTATGAAAATTAGTAAGTTTCCAGCTATAGGCACGTCTGTATATCTTTGGACTTTGGATTTTTCCAGAATTTGGAAAGTAACTTCCAGAAATGAGCCTAAGAAGTCCAGTTATGGAGTATGAGTATTTTTAGGCTCTTGGTCACTTACTTCTGGGTTGCTTAGACCTTAATAGTATTAAAGACTACAATAACTCCAGTAATAAATTGAACTGACTGAATTGTAAAATAGTGAGGTGAAGGGCCTGTCCTTTTAATTTGCACCTTCTCCTTATTCTTTTTTTTTTTTTTAAAGATTTTATTTATTTATTCATAAGAGACAGAGAGAGAGAGAGGCAGAGGGAGAAGCAGGCTCCCTGCTGAGCAGGGAGCCCGATGTGGGACTCGATCCCAGGACCCTGGGATCGTGACCTGAGCCGAAAGCAGACGCTTAACCATCTGAGCCACCCAGGCGCCCTTCTCATTATTCTTAGAGAAAAAAGAACATACATTTAGATTTTGAATAATTCTCTTCTGTAGTTTAGTTCAGAACTAATAAAATACAAGCATTTTCACCTCTTGCCTATGCATTTGAAGTTATGCACATTAATGAAAATCAGAGCAACCTCAATGTGTACATTATTAATTAGGAAACCTAGGTATTCATTCTTCTAACAAGGTAGAGGATTTTTCTCACTACGCACAGACATCTGTACAGCGGGGACACACCTGCGCTTCTACTGGGAGAGACTTGCTTCCCTGGCCTTCAGGCTTATCTGGTGACGGTTTCCGTGAAGATCCTTTCAAGTTCTTTGAGAAATACCTTTAGCTCTTCCCATGAGTTAGTCAGTGTCTGTCTCTTCCTTACCGTCCACCACTGCCCTCCCTCCCCTTCTTCTTCTCCCTTTGTCATTCTCTGTTACTCTCAGATCTTGAGGTTTTCTTGGAGACAAGCTATGTATCTGCTTCATTACCAAGTGAAAATAACAGTAGCAACCCTATTAAATTTCAGCATGCTCATTCCAAAAAAGGGTATTGAGGGTTGCTGGGTGTACCACCCTCTAAACTGACCACCAGTAGTTAGTAGTCTTGTATCTTTTATCCAAATGAAGTTTATTTCTACATTCTTACATTTGAATGACTCAGTACATTTCTCCCTGTTCTTCAGTTCTTCATTGCCATTGCTGTCCTTTCAGAAGAATTCTACAGTTGAGTACTGTATGAATATTTACTCCATAGAAAGCATGATCCTTTTAGATAATAATGGATTCAGGAGTCTTTTTGACTGTTTCTCCAGGAACCTATCATGTGAGAACACGGTGTGTTTGTAGGTGTTGGGGAAGTCGGGTGGTGTGGTGAAGCCCTTTTCTATTCTAATACAGAGAGCTTGTGTCCCAGAGATTTGGTTATCAGGCCTCCCTCTGCCATGTCCTAGTTTGCTACCTGACCCTGGACAACTCTGTTGATAGCTGTAAGTTCTTCCTCTTATAAAACAGTGATATTATTCCACATTCTGGATTTGCTTTTATAGTCTTGTTATGGCATCTTTAAAAAATTTAATAGGCTCTAGCAATGTAGTATTTTAAATAATCTATTATAGGTCTGTCATTCCTGAATCGTTATTTTTGATGATGCATTTAATCTGCAGTTTAGGAACTGATTGCCCTTTAAAGTTTCCTTTATAAGTTAATTAGCACTTAGTAATCTTTCCAGTAGAAGGTCTAAATGGTGGTTTCTTTCTCTGACCTAAAAGCGTTTTACTCATTAGATGAACCACTCATGGTATTGTTTCTGTGGAGGAAATACACTCTGGATTCCAACCAGTATTCCAAAATCTTACTTTTTACAGTTTGTTTTAATGATTAGAATAGTTCTCTGCTTCCAACTTCATTATCTCCCAGAATTTGGGTAGAGAAAGGGACCTTTCTGGTTCTTACCATCCTAACAACGATCATAGTGCTTGGCACAAAATTGCTTCTCCAGAAATATATGAACAAAGAGCTCACTCTTTGTCCCAGGCTGGATGGGCTTTTTGGAAACAAGGTTCAAAAGCGGGGGGCGGAGGGATAGGGTATATGCTTCTATGGAGGACCTGGATGGAGCAAGATACTGGAGGGAGGTAGAGATGGAAACTCTCGCAGCTTCGATTAGAACAGGTGAATGGTCAGTGTAAAGCGAAGCATAAACGATACAAATATATAGACTTAAGGATTGCCTTGCTGAGAAAGTCCAGACAAGTGTGAAGATATGTGTGTATGTGAGTGCTCTGCACAATTTTTGCTGTAGTTAAAAATTTCTCTGGAGGTTGACAATAATCAGTGATCTTATTTTTCAAGTAGTAGCTCCTAAAATGTTAAAACCAATAGGTGAAAGAACATCTGTGGGGGAACAGAATATTCCCAATGTGTCCAAGTGTCACCCGTAGATAATTTGCTAAATGCAGTGAAGAAATAAACAGACCTTTAAAAGGAAGAGATCTGTCAGTCACCAGTTCAACCACGGACATGGCCTTTTTCTTTTTTCTTGAAGGGTAGGGTTGGGTGGGGATGAATTCTGGTAGAACCTTTTGTCTATTATGTTCACATGTTCATATATTCACATGTTCTTCCACTGGCTTTTTTGGTACACGTATAAAAGTCAAGACCCTTTTTTTCTCCTAGAAGGTCATACATGATCGTTCCTGCCTACTTCTTCAACCTCATCTGGTTCCATTTTCCCTTTTTCTCATTAAGTGTCAATTATACTGGCCTTCTTAAGTTTGTTTCTAATCCTGAAGCCTTGTTTTCCATTATTTTCCCTGTCTGTCTGGAGCTCTGCTTTCAGATCTTTGCATGCCTGGGTCTCTTGTCTTTCATGTCTTTTGTAAATGTCATTTAAGAGAAACCCTTCCTGAATAACCAGTGGAAACTTGCAGTTGATGTTTAACATGATTGTATTTTTTCATATTACTACCTCTGTTTTTTTTCTTGCCCTTTTTTTAAAACAGAAATCACTTCTACTAGAATGTAAGTGTCATGAAGCCAGGGAAACTGCTTTGTTCGCTGCTTTACTCTCAGCCCCTAGAACAGTGCTTGGTACGCAGCAGGCTTTCAGTAGTTTTACTGAATAAATCTGTTAATTAGCTGCCATGTGGTTCAATGTAAACTACTCTTTGATTCAAAATTCACCGCTTTCCTTTATTCACCAAATACCTGTTCAACAAGCATAGATCATGGATCTTGTTGGGCTCCTGGGACTACAAAGCTGTGGTTAGATATCAGTTCTGTCCCTCAAGGAAGACAGTAGTAGATACTGATTAAGACCAGTGGCTTTGGTGTTCAAGTCTAAGCCCTGCTATTTTGTAGATTGCGGCCTTTGCAAGGTAAGGTCTCTGATTCTTCACTTTTCTACTTAAAAGATGGGGATAATAGTATCTACTACACAGAATTATTAGGAATAAATAAGTGAATAAAGAAAGCATTTAGTACAATGCTTGGCATATAATATATATGCTCAGATTTTGGTGCTTTTAAAAAATTTTTTTATTTTAGCTGGCTCCTCTTCCCCTTATTGGGGAAGAATCACTGAATTCGTGTTCTTTATGTCATAATGGTTCCTTATGAGAGCTGCAGATCAGTGCTCGTCTACTCTTCCTCTGCAGGAACGTGTAATAGAAACTGCTGTACATTTTGTCATCCACTGCATTCGTTGGACTTTCAGATGTACCTCAGTTTTAGATATTCAAAAGTTGTGCTGCTCAGACTTTGGAAGTTAGAATTACCTAGAGAACTTACTAGGAACTTAAAAATTTTTGACCTGCAGCCTTTGTTTTCACAATGTAGGTTTGGAGAGAGAATTGAGAATTTTTATTTCTGGGATGTGTTGCTGGTGTTGGCAGTCCTTGGACCACACTTTGAGTAAGACTTTTCCAGACTTATGCTAATATAGTAGCCAATAGCTGCATGTGGCTATGGAGTACTTGAAATGTGGTTAGTTCAAAATAAGATATGCTTTGGGGCGCCTGGGTGGCTCAGTTGTTAAGTGTCTGCCTTTGGCTCAGGTCATGATCCCAGGGTCCTGGGATTGAGCCCCGCATCAGGCTCCCTGCTCAGTGGGAAGCCTGCTTCTCCCTCTGCCTACCACTCCCCCTTGCTTGTGCGCGCGCGCTCTCTCTCTCTCTCTCTCTGGCAAATAAATAAATAAAATCTTCAAAATAAGATATGCTTTAAGTATACACAGGATATAAAATACACAGGATTTTGAAGACTTAGTATAAAAAAAGCACAGAATATCTAAATTAGTTTTTTCAAAATATTGATTATATGTTGAAATGATAATATTTTGGATATATTGAGTTAAATATGATATAATCTTAAAAATAATTCCACATATTTCTTTTCACTTCTTAACACGATTGCTAGAAAATGTAAAATTGCACACATGGCTTGCTTTTGTGCCTTGCATTGTATTTCTCCTAGACAGAAAAACATACTGCCTCTCTCCTTAAAATACCTTCTAGGGCCTCCATAAAGTAAATTGCTCTCAGGTAGCCTGTCTTTGAAATCATACATGACCAACAAGCCCTCTAAATTGAGTGTAAATCCATTCACTTATTTTCAAGTGATAGTGAACACAGATTTAAATTGTTGAGGGAGCTCCCAGTTAGTGAGGGAGGCACTTTACAAGGTATCCTCCTCAGTTCTAAAATACAAGAACAGACTACCAATTTAAAATCTCCCCCTCCACCTCCATTGCTAATTGCTAGTATTTTGTCTGATTCTAGTTATTGTGTCCTAGCCCTGCTTTACTAACATAGGCTTTAGAATGGTTAGTTTTCCTTGACAGGTGTAATACTTTGGGTCATTTCTTGTTGAGTCAGCATTTGGGACCTTCCGTTTTCATTAGTTATTGCAACTTAATTACAACTCTTAGGAAGTGTTTGCTTTGGCTATGTTTATGGATTAATGACCTTCAGACTTTTACTGTCTGGAACAATTTTCAGTTTTAGATACAACTACAATCACAAAGCTAATTCTCAGTCACTTCTGCACTGAGGTTTATTTTCTGTCTACTTTTAGCTTTTAATTTTAATCTTATATACTTCATATAAGTGTATTGTGAACAATTAGACATACTTGGGTAAGTATACAGTTGTATACTGTTTTGGGGGTGATTAGGAACAATGCTAGAGAATTCAGTAAATTGCTAAATGAACTTTTAGAATGGCCTCAGATGACCTGGTATAGGATTAGATGATACAACTCTTAAGATCCTTTCTAACTTAGGGCTTCTATTTTTATATTATATTTTGTATTTGTTGACTTAGTCCATTTTTTCCCCCACAGTATTTCTTGACTATACGTTTGTCTTTTAACTTATAGACACATATTTTTGGTGGCATATAAGATGATGTTCTGAGGCATTTAGCAATGAGTCAAAGAACTTCTTTTTCATTTTTCTTCTTTTGATCTTAACTAGGGATATAGTGGTTAATTCTTTTATAACACTTATTAATCTCCTTAAGACAGAAGGCATTGTGCTTAGTCTTAGGCAGATGGTGATACTCAATCAGAATTAAGTAGCTTTGGGTTTTGTGTGTGGGTTTCTTGTTTGTTCTCCGTTTACTATTACCTTCTATTTATGGGACAATGAAGGCAGTTTCCATCAGAAATAAATTGATTTGGGGATGCCTGGGTGGCTCAGTCAGTTAAACGTCTGCCTTCAGCTCAGGTCATGATCCCAGGGTTCTGGGATCAAGTCCGCATCCAGCTCCTTGCTCAGCAGGGAGCCTGCTTCTCCCTCTGCCTGTTCCTCCCCCTGCTTTTGTGCTCTCTTTCTCTCTCTGACAAATAAATAAAAATTTTAAGGGCGCCTGGGTGGCTTAGTTGGTTAAGCGACTGCCTTCAGCTCAGGTCACGATCCCGGAGTCCTGGGATCAAGTCCCGCGTCAGGCTCCCGGCTCAGCAGGGAACTCTGCTTCTCCCTCTGATCCTCTCCCCTCTTAGGCTGTTTCTCTCTCTCTCTCTCTCAAATAAAATCTTTAAAAAAAAAAAAAAAAATCTTAAAAAAAATGATAAATTGATTTAAGCAAAAGCGATTTGAATTACTGGAATTTTAGAGTATCGGTGATAACATAGTAAAAATAGAAATCCAGCAGAAACGTGAAGAGTAGGTGAATGATTGAAGTATGGGAGTAATTCAGAACATTGACGCTTTTTCTCTGTGTTACTGTTAGTTTTTTATGTATGTTTATTCAAGTATGTTAACGTATCGTTACCAGGTTTCCATGGATCTCAATAGTGCCAGCACTGTTGTTCTTCAGGTCTTAACACAGGCCACCAGTCAGGATACCGCTGTGTTAAAACCAGCAGAGGAGCAGTTGAAACAGTGGGAGACACAGCCAGGTTTCTATTCAGTGTTGCTGGTAAGTTGTTCTAAAATAGTTTACTATTATTTTTAATAAAATGAGACACTATTATTTTAATTGTTCTAAGAATCTACTTGTATTGGTGGTTTACTTTAGTGAAACTGATCTAAATGTCATTGCCACTGCCATTTATTAATTCAGGGCGTGACTCTTGAGGGTGTTGAAATGTTTGTTGATTGTTGAATAAAAAAGTGAGCAGGGTATTGGTTGTTTCTGCTCAGAAGGCAGCACTGTGCTGATACTCTGTTTTAGCATGTTAATGCTGACCTCAGGGCTGTACGTAGTACACTTTCCTGTTTTGTCTTCATTCTTGCCCCAGTTAATTTATGTTGTCAGAGTTGTTCAGGTCTCCCCATGCAGCATCAGTTTGGTCTACCTTGCTCACTGTGTTACTTCAAAGCATGGTTTTCTTTTGCCCCTTCTAAAAATTTCATTTTCTTGACACATTGGTCTTTTCCTGGGTGAAAATGGAAAAGAGTATGGTAATTAACAGTATATGCTTTAACTAAACTTTACTAGGAGTTCAAAGCTTTTGGTTAATCAAAATTATTTTCTCAATGCCAGAATAAAAGAATGTCTTTTTGTATTGAGGGTCTTTCTGATTTTTTTTTTTCCCCTGACAATTTTAGAATTCTGGTTAACGTTTGAGATTTGCTTTTGGCAAGGGCAGTGAGCTACCAGTTGGATCACAAACTGATTGAGTTTTGGTACTGGGTTGCAAATGCAAAGTAAACTGTTCACTGTATCTTGTAAAAATAGAAAATTGTGGAAGTTGACAGACGTGTTTTTTTACTTCATGGCTAAAATATTTGAGTTATTTGGTAAACTTAAGATACTGGTCACGTCTAGAGTCATACTTGATATTCTGAACATAACATGCAGTTTGGGTATTTGGCTTTGTAGAAAAAAGGTAAAAAAAACCAGATTGAATAAAAAATTTTTTTTTCTTTAGAACATTGATTTTTAAAGATAAAGAAAATATTCTGTCCTTATTTGGATAATCCCAGTATCATGTTTGTAAAATTTGGGTGCAGTATAAATCTTTAGAATATTTCTGAGTATCCTTATTTTTCGTATGCTTTTTTAAATGAACATGCTGTATAATTAGCCTTGTGTTTTTTTTAGGCCAAAATATAAAACATTTTGGTGTTTCTTACTTTGGTTACTCCTGGACCTTAAAAAAACCAATAGTCTTTTAACTATTGACTTTTTGTGCATTGTATGAATTATTAATAATATTAAGTGCCTAAGCCTTTTGTTTTTATATTTATTAACTCTGCTTTTCTTCTTAGAGGGGTAGTAAAATTGCTTTAGATGGAGTAGATTGTATTTATAATAGATGGAAAACGTTAAGTTAAAGGCAGGAATTTTTAATTTTTTCCTCAACTCACTGTCTTGGCACTTTTAATCTGTTGTAGCCTTAGCTGTTCTTTTTAGTTTGGAGGTCCTGAATTTGTACATTTGATCCTCAGATTTGTGTTCCAGTCCTATTGTTCAAAATACTTAAGGAATATTTCTACTTGGATTTACACCTGCAGCTTGACTTTCCTTGGTTACCCAAGTGCAGCTGACACAGGCTGATATCCACCATCTTTCCATAGTATTCCCACATTACCTCCATTCATTTGTTCATTTGCTCCATGGATATTTATGACAAAGTCTGTTGTGGAAGGTAGACATGTTAAGTGTTAAAATCGAATGTGATTAATATGGTGGGAGAAGACCATTCTTTGCAAAGACAACCCAAAAGAAGGTCTCCGACTTCGTTGTCAGGGGTGTTAAGGAGTAAGTGGGCATTACACAACTATCCTTGTAATCTTTTTTTTTGTGTGTATGTACATGATTTTCTAAAAATGGAATTATACATACCGGTTTTTAGATAGTTTACATGCAGTGTTTTTTTTATAGTAAGGAATATATATCTACATCATTGTTTTGATTTTGAGGTTTTCTCACACAAGGTTGTGTTTAAGAGGTCACCTCTGGGATTTGAGTTGTTTTTGGTCTGAGGTGTAGTGCAGTTTCAGTCAATTAACATATTCCTGTGTTTGCTATGTACCCACTATTTTAGGTACATTTTTTATAAGGAAATAAAATACTTTAATTCTGTTTTGGTCATGTTTTAAATTACAGTGTTAATATTTGTTTTATTTTTATTTCCAATTACAAGTATGTTATAAATTTTTGATAATGTTAATAAATTTTTGGTAAAAATGTGTAAAGGTCACAGAACAATTGTAATTTTCACCTTGATGATTAAGATCTTGTTGCATGTTTAGCTTGCACAGTCATTTTTATGATCTCCCACTGCTCTGCAAAACAAGGACTGCCTGTATTTGGGTTAATGTTCTGCTGCCATACTTATTTGTAAGCATAATTGTTTTGATAAGGAGGATACTTTGAAATGGTTTATTTCATAGCATGTGCTAAGAATCCAGGGGTTTTGACTCCTTAGAATCTTTGAATATATGCTTTGGCGGGTCTATTTTTTTTTTTTTTTTTTTAATTGAGAAGGTGTTTATTTCAGTGTTTTGTACGTGTGTAGGTTGTGATACATGATTAGGTTTGTTTGAGTTTAATTTTTTATTTGGAAAATTTTCAAACATACCTACAGGTAGACTAGTTTAATGAGTCCCAGATATTTATTACTCAGCTTAAAAAATTAACATACTTCTACCAGGTATGCTTTCTCATATGAATTGTAGAGCTATAGATACTTAGAATATATAATCTCTGTAGTGATAAAATTTAAGTGAAGCATATAAAGTATTATCCGTACTTTAATATCGGTATAGTAATTTAACTTATGACATGTTCATTTTAATACTATGTTTTTTATTTACAGAATATTTTCACAAACCACACTCTGGATATAAATGTAAGGTGGCTTGCTGTGCTGTATTTTAAGAATGGAATTGATCGTTACTGGAGACGTGTAGCGCCTCAGTAAGTTCCGTCACTCTTCCTTTCCCAGTGTAATCCTTTCCAGATTCAGGGAGGTATAAGAACGTTCCTATTAATCTTTATTCTTTACATGGCAGGATGCATTTGTGCTTATTTCAGCACACATACTAAAATTGGAAGTGCAGGGAAGGTTAGCACGGTCCCTTTGGAGGGTGACATTCATGTTCGTGAAGCATGTGATATTTAAAAGAAAAATGTGTTAACTACTGAAGAAGTAAAGTGTTTTGCATAAGTCAATGTTCGTATTATTGCTTTTCTCCATGAGTTTTTTTATTTGGGGAGGGATATTGGGGATTTCTTGATGTCCTCTGCTTTTGAGGATATCTAATATTATGGATACAAAACAAATGCTGAGTGAATGAGTCATGTTGAAAGAAGTCTTTTTTTTTTTTTTTTTTTTTTTTTTAAGAGAAATATGAGGTTAGTTAGGAATTTGGAAAAAAGTCATTGAGAAGGAAATCCCAGGTCCTTTCTGAGCCAGCTGGATATTAATTTCCAAGTCTTTTGCATAATTTCCTTTGTGGGTGGGAATGGGGTAGTAGACATTTGTAATCTCATCAGATTCGGTTGTAATTGCTCCGTAGATGGTTAAGCGAACAGATTTCTCTTAATAGTTAATTACATGTTATATGATTGATGGAAATGCAATGTAGACATGACTCTGGAATTTCTTTGATAGAATATAGTGAACTTTGCCAAAAAAGTAACATGGTCTTTGTTCTCCAGTAGATGGCACTGTAGCTCTTTATGTTCTTATATTCGTAAGTCCTTTAAAAACCATAAACCTGTCAGAGGACTTCAAGGTGCATATAAAATATGCCCTTGAATAATATCAGAAGCAACTAGAATATTTTAAGGCTGCACTTAGGATACTGTAATGTAAAGCAAACCCTTTGTCTTATTTTAGAATTCATAAGTATTTAGTGATGAGCAATTGTGTGACTGAGTTCCTGGAACCATCACAGCAGTGCATACTTCTCTCCTGCTGTGTCCAGTTACATTTTAGATGGCTTCCAAAGTGCAGGGAGCAAAGATTAGTTACAGAATTCATTTAAATATAGCACACTTAAAACATCTGCTTGTTTGTGTTCTTGTCTAAGTTTCATCTTATGTAGTTCATGCCCCACCACTATTTTCATAGAATGAGGATTAATTTAAGCTTATATATTATTACTATATACAGTGCAACTTTAACTGGGTCCTAATTAATTAGATACTCTACAGTTTCTGCTTGGAGTATAGTCTGAATTCATCTAATGATAGTATGTGCATGAAATTAAAGGTGCAGTGTTAACTTTTCTCTAGGTTAATAGCTTGTTTAACATGTACATATTTTTTTGCGTATTCACTATCTTGGTAGCTAATCATTGTATTATATTCTCTTATTGGTAGCTAATCATTGTATTATATTCTCTTAGTTAAAATTATGAAAACTCTTGAACCTGGCTTCCTGACATAGAAGAAAACTTGAATTTCAAGCTTGAAGCAAAAGATTTTGGTAGAAAACATGATTTCACGGGTACGGCACAGTTATAAAAGGATTTAAGAGATCCTTTCTCATGGGAAAGCACAGACTTGCCTTAGGCATTCATTCTTTTCACCTGAATGTTAATCTTGTTTGCTCATTTGTTTACTCGCTGTTAAGGTTTAAAGAAACTTTTACGGAAGTGTAATATAAAACATAACTGAAAAAGTGCACAAATGGTGGGTGGAGTTAGAATGTTGGTAATGTGGCCACATCCGTGTAACTACCCCATGGAACTAGGTGGAACATGACTGGTGCCCTAGAAGCCTCCCACCTGCCCCTCACAGTCACCTATCCACCCTCTCTCCAGCAGCATTTGAACATCTCTCACTATTTTGATTAGTTTTTACCTGTTTCTGAACGTCATAAAAATGGAAGTCTTATAGTATATGTTGTTTTTGTGTCTGACTTTTATTCAGGATTACACCTGTGAGATTTATCCATGTAGTTGCATGAAAAGCTCACTCTTAGCTACGAGTAAGACATTCCATTTTAGGACCATCACGTATCTATTTGTTCTGTTGATGGGCGTTAAGGTTGTTCCTAGCTTTTGGCTATTAAAAATAATGCTTCTTTGAAAACTCTTTTGGGTATCATATTGCACATAAGTGTGCATTTTATTGTCATGGATGGCCGGATGTATATTCAGCTTTAGTAGATACTATCACTTGGTTTTCAAAGTGTTAGTATTTGCAGCATATCAGTGTTGGCTTTTTGCTCCACATTCTTCTAGCACGCTTGGTCTGATCTGTCATTTTGGTAGCTTTCCCATTTTTCTGATGAACTATGAGTACCTTTTTCATATACTTATTAGTCATTTGGATGTCCTGTTTTATGAAGGGCCTTCCATTTGTACATAAAAAAATGGGTTATCTTATTGATTTGTGGGACTTTGTATGTATTTTGGACGTAGGTCCTTTGTTGAAACTATGTACTGAAAATATTTCCTCCTGCTTTGTCATGTGCCCGTCAGTTTCTTATGTTTTTAGATGAAGAGAAATTCTTAATTTTAATGAGGTTCAATTTAGCTAGTTTTATATTTAATTCTTTTGGGGCCCATTTACAAAAATTTTGCTCCTTCCAAGATTATGAAAATAATCTTGGTTTTCTGCTAGAAGCTTTGTGTTATGTTTCACATCTGTCTGAAAGTGATTTCTGTGTAAGGGGTGTATGCGAAGGAGGCCAAGCAGCCGTCACTCTTGCCCTGTCTCATTTCTGTGGTTCCCGTGTCAGGGATCAGGACTTGCACCTGGAACGGTCTGTGTTTGGATTCTCTCTTTTGTCCTCTGGCCTGTCTTTGCTTTAGTTGTTATACTTCCAAAGGCTTGATGTACTCCCTATTACTTTTTTGGATTTAATTTGCAGTGTTCTAGGTTTTTGATGTGGAAGCATAGATAATTGATTTTTACTTCTTATATATGCATTTAAAACATTAGGGCTTTTCTTGTAATCTTAGCTTTAATTCAGTTTTGTTACCATTCAGTTAAAAAATATTTTAAAATTCTTTCTGTGATTTCTTTTTAGACCCATGGGTTAATTAGAAGTATATTGCTTAATTTCTGGCATGTGGGGCTTTTTAGTTATTTTTTTTGTTACTGATTTCATTCTTTGAAATGTACTGTCTTGTTTAGTTATCTCAGCATTTGGTACTTTGGTAAATGTTTTATGTGCCCTTGAGAGGAATGTGTGTTTTGCTGTTGTGGATTGTAATGTTTGATATAGGTCAGTTACGTCATATTTATCACTTAACGCTATTCACGTCTTCTCTATCCTTACTGATTTTGTTGCCACCTTTTTCATCATTTTCCGAGAGAGGTAGGTTAATCTCCAGGTATGATTATGGACTTGGCTATTTGTTCTTTACATTCTGTTTTTGCTCTCCGTATATTGAGGCTATACTACTCAGGTCATATAAGTTAAGGGTCATTATGTTTTTGTGGAATTGACCTTGTCCTCATTATGAAATGTTCCTCTTTATTTCTAGTAATGTGTTTGGGCTTCCAGTTTAGTTTGTCTGATTTTAATACAGACACATCAGCCATCTTATGGCTGCATGGTATATCTTGTTCTGCTTTTTTCTTTAAGTGTTTCTTTGTTTTTCTATTTAAAATATCCCTTGTATAAGCAGCAAGTAGTTGGGTTTTGTTTTTTATCCAATTTGATAAATGTTGTCTTTTAATTTTAGTATTATGTTGATTTACATTTGTTGTAATTAGAGATAAAGTTGGGGTTAAAGCCATCATCCCCTAGTTGTTTATCATTTGATTTCCTCCCCCCTTTTTCTTTCCCTCCTTTGGATTATTCAGAAAATTTTTTGTTACTCAGTTTTTCCCCCCCCAGGGTTATTAAGACACTTTTATTACCCAAGTGATTTTTCTAGAGCTTATAATATGCATCCTTGACTTATTAGAGCCTAGCCTTATATTAGTAGTTTACTTTTTCTAGGTAACATAAGAACCTTACAATACTTTGACTCCATTTATGCCTTCCTGTCTTTTCTTTTTGTTGTGGTTGAATACTTTACAACATACTATTTTGTATTATTTTGCCAGTAGTATCCCTTTTTTAAAAAAAAATTCCAGTATAGTTAAAATATAGTGTTACTTACTTTCAGGTGTATAATACAATGATTCAGCATTTCTGTACATTACTCAGTGCTCATCATGATAAGTGTACTCTTAATCCCCTTCATCTTAATCATATCACCCATTCCCCCAACCTTCTCTCCTCTAGTAACCACCAGTTTGTTCTCTATAGTTAAGACTGTTCCTTGGTTTGTCTCTCTTGTTCTGTTTTGTTTCTTAAATTACACATATGAGTGAAATCATCTGGTATTTGTCTTTCTCAGACTGGCTAATTTGGCTAAGCATTATACTCTCTGGATTCATCCATGTTGTTGTAAACGTCAAGATTTCATTCTTTTTTATGGCTGAGTAGTATCTGGTGTGTGTGTGTGTGTGTGTTTTCCACATATTTATCCAGTGTGTGTGTGTGTGTGT
>NW_023270426.1:37529099-37532418 GCF_011800145.1 Mirounga leonina
TGTGTGTGTGTTTTCCACATATTTATCCAGTGTGTGTGTGTGTGTGTGTGTTTTCCACATATTTATCCAGTGTGTGTGTGTGTTTTCCACATATTTATCCAGTGTGCGTGTGTGTGTGTGTGTGTGTGTTTTCCACATATTTATCCAGTCATCTATCAGTAGACACTTGGGCTGCTTCTATGGCTATTATAAATAATGCTGCAGTAAACATAGGAGTGCAAATAACTTTTTGAATTAGTGTCTTTGTAGTCTTTGTGTAAAGAGCCAGTGGCAGAATTATTGCATCATATGGTAATTCTGTATTTAATTTTTTGTAGAAACACCATTCTGTTTTCTCTAGTGTTTGCACCAGTTTGCATTCCCATCAACAGTGCACAAGGGTTCCTTTTTGTCCACATTCTGGCCAACACTTGTTTCCTGTGTTCTTGATTTTAACCATTCTGACACGTATGAGAGGTGAAATCTCGTTGTGGTTTTCATTTGCATTTTTCTGATGATTAGGGATATTGAGCATCTTTTCGTGTGTCTATTGGCCATCTGTGTGTTTTCTTTGGAGAAATGTCTTTTTGTGTCTTCTGCCCATGTTTTGATTGGATTATTTGTTTTTTTTAATGTGTTGAGTTGTGTAAGTTCTTTATAGATTTTGAATACTAACCCTTTATCGGATATATCATTTCCCAATATCTTCTCCCATTCAGAAAGTTGTCTTTTAGTTTTA
Source organism: Mirounga leonina (assembly GCF_011800145.1). Taxonomy (NCBI): domain Eukaryota; kingdom Metazoa; phylum Chordata; class Mammalia; order Carnivora; family Phocidae; genus Mirounga; species Mirounga leonina. The sequence continues at coordinate 37,529,818 of NW_023270426.1, forward strand.
TTAATTGTTTCCTTCATTCTGCAGGAGCTTTTTGTTTTCTTGTAGTCCCAGTAGTTTTTGTTTTTGTTTACCATTCCTCAGGAGGAACATCGAGAAAAATTTTGCTATGCCCAGTGTCAGAGAAATTACTTCCTCTGCTCTGTTGTGGGATTTTTATGGTTTCAGGTCTCACATTTAGGTCTTTTAGCCATTTTGAGTTTATTTTTGGGATGGTGTAAGAAAGTGGTCCAGTTTCATTCTTTTGCACGTAGCTGTCCAGTTTTCCCAGCACCATTTGTTGAAGACGCTTTTTCCCATTGCACATTCCTGCCTCCTTTGTCAAAGATTAATTGACCATATAATTGTGGGTTTCTTTCTGGGCTCTCTTTTCTATTCCATGTGTCTATTGATCTATGTGTCTCTTTTTGTGCCATTACTATACCGGTTTGATTATTACAGTTCTGTAGTGTATCTTGAAACCAAGGATTGTGATACCTCCAGTTTTGTCCTTTTTCACATATTGCTTAGGCTACTTAGAATCTTTTGTGGCTCAGAACAGATTTTAGGATTATTTGTTCTAGGTCTGTGAAAAAATGCTGTTGGTATTTTGATAGGGATTGCATTCAGTCTGTAGATTGCTTTGTTGCTTTGGGTAGTATGGACATTTTGAGAAAATTCTTCCAATCCATGAGCATGGGATATCTTTCCATTTCTTTGTGTCCTCTTCAGTTTCTTTCATAAGTGTTTTATAGTTTTCATAGTACAGGTCTTTCATCTCCTTGGCTAAGTTTATTCCTAGGTATTTTATTATTTTGGTGCATTTGTAAATGGGATTTTTAAAATTTCTCTTTCTACTACTCATTATTAGTTTATAGAAATAGACCAGATTTCTGTATATTGATTTTGTATCCTGTGACTTTACTGAAATTTTTTATGAGTTCTAGTAGTTTTTTGGTGGAGTCTTTAGAGTTTTCTATGTTTAGTATCGTGTCATCTGCACATAGTGAAAGTTTTACTTCCTTACCAATTTGCAGGTCTTTTATTTCTTTTTCTTGTCTGATTGTTATGGCTGGGTCTTCCAGTACTGTGTTGAATAAAATTGGTGAGAATGGATATCCTTATCTCGTTCCTGATCTTAGGGGAAAAGCTTTCAGTTTTTCACCATTGAAGATGATATTAGCTGTGGGTTTTTCATAGAAGGCCTTTATTATGTTGAGATATGTTCTCCCTGAACCTATTTTGTTGAGGGATTTTATCATGAATGAATGTTGTGCTTTGACATATGCTTCTGCATTTACTGAAAGGATAATATGGTCTTTATCTTTCTCTTATGTCATGTATCATGTTGCTTGATTTTTTTTTTTAAAGATTTTATTTATTTGACAGAGAGACACAGCGAGAGAGGGAACACAAGCAGGGAGTGGGAGAGGGAGAAGCAGGCTTCCCACGGAACAAGGAGCCCCATGTGGGGCTCGATCCCAGGAACTTGGGATTATGACCTGAGCCGAAGGCAAACACCCAACGACTGAGCCACCCAGGTGTACCATGTTGCTTAATTTGTAAATACTGAAGCACCCCTGAATCTCAGGAATAGATCCTGCTTGAATTTGGCAAATGAATTTTTAATGTATGGTTGGATTTGGTTTGCTAATATTCTGTTGAGGCTTTTGCATCTATGTTCACCAGAGATTTTGGCCTGTAGTTCTCTTTTTTTGTAGTGTCTTTATTTGGTTTTGGTATTAGGGTAATGCTGGCCTCATAGAATGAATTTGGAAGCTTCCCTCCTCCATTTTTTGGAATAGTTTGAGAAGAATGGGTATTAATCTTTGCTGTGTTGATAGAATTCACCTATGATGCCATCTGATCCTAGACTTTTGCTTGTAGGGAGTTTTTTAATTACTGATTCAGTTTCATTCCTGACAATCAGTCTTTAAAAAATTTTGTTATTTCTTCCTGATTCAGTTTTGGGAAGTATATTTCTAGGAATTTATACATTTTTTTCTAAGTTGTCCATTTTGTTGGCATTTAATTTTTCATAATATTCTCTTTTAATATTTTGTATTTCTGTGGTGTTGGTTATTCTCGTTCACTTCTGATTTTGAGTCCTCTGTCTTTTTTTTTTTTCCTGGCTAGAGGTTTATCAGTTTTGTTGATCTTTTCAAAGAATGCACTCCTGACTTCATTGATGTGTTCTATTTTTTTTCCTATTTTTTTATTTTTATGTTAATCCCCATACATTACATCATTAGTTTTATGAAGTGTTCCATGATTCATTGTTTGTGCATAATACCCAGTGCTCCATGCAGAATGTGCCCTCCTCAATACCCACCACCAGGCTAACCCATCCTCCCACCCCCCTCCCCTCCAGAACCCTGTTTGTTTTTCAGAGTCCATCGTCTCTCATGGTTCGTCTACCCCTCCGATTTCCCCCGCTTCATACTTCCCCTCCTGCTACCTTCTTCTTCTTTTTTTTTTTCTTAACATATATTGCATTATTTGTTTCAGAGGTACAGATCTGAGATTCAACAGTCTTGCACAATTCACAGCGCTTACCAGAGCACATACCCTCCCCAGTGTCTATCACCCAGTCACCCCATCCCTCCCACCCCACCCCCCACTCCA
>NW_023270426.1:37537418-37793300 GCF_011800145.1 Mirounga leonina
GTGTTTGCAAATTCCTTTAGTTTTTGTTTGTCCTGGAAGCTTTTTATCTCTCCTTCAATTTTCAATGACAGCCTAGCTGGATATAGTATTCTTGGCTGCATATTTTTCTCATTTAGTGCTCTGAATATATCCTGCCAGTCCTTTCTGGCCTGCCAGGTCTCTGTGGATAGGTCTGTTGCCAATCTAATGTTTTTACCCTTGTAGGTTACATATCTCTTCTCCCGAGCTGCTTTCAGGATTTTCTCTTTGTCTATGAGACTCGTAAGTTTTACTATTGGATGTCGGGGTGTTGACCTATTTTTATTGATTTTGAGAGGGGTTCTCTGTGCTTCCTGGGTTTTCATGCCTGTTTCCTTCCCCAAATTAGGGAAGTTCTCTGCTATAATTTGCTCCATTATACCTTCTGGCCCTCTCTCTCTTTCTTCTTCTTCTGGGATTCCAATTATTCTAATGTTGTTTCATTTTATGGTATAGCTTATCTCTCGAATTCTGCCCTCGTGATCCAGTAGTTGTTTATCTCTCTTTTTCTCAGCTTCTTTATTTTCCATCATTTCATCTTCTATATTACTGATTCTCTCTTCTGCCTCATTTATTCTAGCAGTTAGCGCCCCCATTTTTGATTGCACCTCATTAATAGCCTTTTTGATTTCTACTTGGTTGGATTTTAGTTCTTTTACTTCTCCAGAAAGGGTTTCTCTAATAACTTCCATGCTTTTTTCAAGCCCAGCTAGTATCTTTAAAGTGATGATTCTGAACTCTAGATCTGACATCGTACTAATGTCCGTATTGAGTAGGTCCCTGGCAGTCGGTACTACCTCTTGTTCTTTTTGTTGAGGTGATTTTTTCCGTCTCGTCATTTTGTGCAGAGGAGAATAGATTAATGAGAGAACAAAATGCTAGCAGAGTAACAACGTCCCCAGAAAATATACTCTAAACAAATCAGAAAAGACCTGAAGCAGTGGGAAAAGAAAGGGAAAGAGAGAAAAAAGAGAAAGAAAAAAAAGAAAAAGATAAAGATAAAAACAAAAACAAACAAAACAAAACAACAACAACAACAAAAAACCAGAATGTGATCAAATATGATCAGGCTGGTATATAGATCAGTGCCACACACTAGATTTGGGGTGTATTTTGGTCTTTTAGAAGAAAGTGCCTCCCAAAATTTTAAAGAAAGAAAAACTTATATATGTACAAAAATAAGGGTTGCTATGATGAAGGGATGGAATATGACTGTAAAGATGGAAATTATAAAAAATTTTATAAAAGGAATTGATAAGAAGTTGTTTGAAAAAAGAAGAGGATTTAAAAAAAGAAAAAAAAAAGGGAGAGGATGTGATCAGGCAGGGGAATAGAAAACACCATATACTAGAGATTTAGGGTATATTTTAATCTTTTAGAAGAAACTATCTCAAAATTTTAAAGAGAGAACAACTTATATATATAAGCCAAAAATACGGGTAACTACTATGAAGGGATAGAATATGACTCTAAAAATGAAAAATAAAAATGTTTTTTTTTAAAGAAAGGGATTGATAAGATGTTGGTTGAAAAAGGGAAAAAGAAAAATTCAAAAAGAAAAAAAAAACAGTTAAAAAATAATTAACTTTGAAAGACTAAAGAATCATGGTAAAAAAGCCTTGAATTCTATGTGCAGTAGTCCCCTAGCGCTGGAGTTCTGCCGTTCTCATTGATTGGTAAACTTGGTCTTGGCTGGCTGTTCTCGCTGTTCTTCTGGAGGAGGGGCCTGTTGCCGTGGTTCCCAAATGTCTCTGCCGGAGGCGGAATAGCCCCGCCCTTGCCCCCTCCCGGCTAAGTAATCTGCTCGGGTTTGCTCTCCGGGGCTTTTGTTCCCTGCGAGCTTTCCGTACAGCTTTGGAGGCGGAGAGTGAAAATGGCGGCCTCCCAATCTCTGCGCCGGAGGAGCCGAGAACTCGGGGCCCCGCTCCTCAGTGAGCCCCCAGAGAAAAGCCGTCAGTCACTCCCGTCTCCCCGGTCTCCGGCCGCACTCCGTGCTCACCTGGCCTGTGACCGCGCGTTTCTATCTCTGGCACCCGACCCCGGGTGGAGTCTCCAAACCCAGCAGATCCCTGCGGTGCACTCCCGCGCGGCTCCCCCCGGGGGAGGAAGGTGAGTCTCCCCGGATCTGCCGCTTGTTGGGTCCCTGCTGGAGGAGCAGGGGCCCGACTGTGCCGCGGATCACGGTTTATGGCCACCCCGAGCTGAGAGCCCGCGCCTGGGCTCCGCCTCTGCAGCCGGCTTCCCTGCTCCGATCCCTGGGAGCTCTGCCACACTCAGGCACCCCCAGTCTTTCTGTGACCCCGAGGGTCCTGAGACCACACTGTCTCGGAGGGTTCCACCCCCCGCTTAGCCACCGGAGTGACGTCCCTCAGCGGAGCAGACTTTTAAAAGTCCCGATTTTGTGCTCCGTGGTTCTATCACTTGCCAGAAGCGCCGACGGAGGCCCCTCCCCCGCCGTCTATCCTCCCGAATATCGCCTGGATTCACTTCTCCGCACGTGGTACCTTCCAGAATGTGGTCACTTTTCTGTTCAGAGTTGTTGCTCTTCTTTTCTTCGATCTCCTGTTGAGTTTGTAGGTGTTCAGAATGGTTTTGATCCCTGTCCAGCTGAATTCCTGAGAGGAGACGAAATCCAGGTCTCCTACTCCTCCGCCATCTTGCTCCGCCCCCTATGTTCTATTTTTTTTTTAGTTCTGTTTCATTTATTTCTGCTCCAATCTTTATTATTTCCTTCCTTCTACTCATTGGGGTTTTTTGTTTGTTTGTTTTCTAGCTCTTTTAGATGTAAGGTTAGGTTGCTTATTTGAGACTTTTCTGGCTTCTTGGAAGTAGGCCTGTGTGACTATAAACTTCCCTCCTAGAACAGCTTTTGCTGCATCCCAGAGATTTTGGACCATTGTGTTTTCATTTTCATGTCTGTGTATTTTTTTATTTCTTCTTTAATTTCTTGGTTGACCCATTCATTGTTTAGTAGTATGTTATTTAACTTCCCTGTTATTTGTGTTCTTTCTAGATTTCTTCTTGTGATTGATTTCTAGTTCCATAGCATTGTGCTCAGAAAGGATGCCTGGTATGACTTCAGTATTTTTTAATTTGTTGAGCTTCTTTTGTGGCCTCGTAGGTGATCTGTTCTGAAGATCATGTTGCATGTGCACTTGAAAAGAATGTGTATTCTGCTGCTTTAGGATGGAATGTTCAGAATATATCTGTTAAGTCTATTTGGTCCAATGTCTCATATAGAGTCACTGTTGCCTTGTTGATTTTCTGTTTGGGTGATCTGTACATTGATGTAATTGGAGTGTTAAAGTCCCTTACTGTTAATTGTATTACTGTCAGTTACTTCCTTTATGTTAGTTATTAGCTGCTTTAAGTATTTCGGTGCTCCCATGTTGGCATAAATATTTACAATTGTTAAATCTTTTTTTTTTTTAATTTTGTTTATTTATTTGAGAGAGAGAGCATGAGAGTGAGAGAGAGAGAGCTTGAGAGAGAAAGCATGAGCTGGGGGTGGGTGGCAGAGGAAGAGGGAGAGAGAGAAGCAGACTCCCTGCTGAGCAGGGAGCCCAGTGCAGGGCTCGATCCCAGGACCCCTATACGATGACCTGGGCTGGACACAGACATTTAACTGACTGAGCCACCCAAACCCCCCTTGTTATATCTTCTTGTTGTATTGTTCACTTTATGATTGTAAAGTGTCCTTTGTCTCTTATTACAGGGTTTGTTTTAGAGTCTTTCTTGTCTGATACAAGTATTGCTACCCCAGCTTTCTTTTGACAACCGTTTGCATGATAAATGCTTTTCCATCCCTTTACTTTCAAGTGTGTTTTCAGGTCTGAAATGAGTCTCTGGAAGGCAGCATGTAGATGGGTCTTACTTTTTTATCCATCTGTCACCCCATGTCTTTTGATTATGGAATGTGTAGTCCATTTGCATTTAAAGTAATTATTGATAGGTATGTACTTATTGCCATTTTGTTACTTGTTTTATAGTTGTTTTTGTAGTTCTTCTCTGTTCCTTTCTTTTGCTTTTTTCTCTCATGGTTTGCTGGCTTTCTTTAGTGATAATACTTGTTTTCTTTCTCTTTATTTTATGCATGTGTATTACCATTTTATGATTCGTGGTTACCATTAGATTTATATATGATATCTTTTGCATATAGCAGTCTATCTTAAGTTGATGGTTGCTAAAGTTTGAACCCATTCTTGATTTACTACTCTGCTCTCTAGGTTTTAGGTATTTGGTGTCATGTTACATCCTTTTATTTTGTGAGTCCTTTGACTGATATTTATAGATATACTTAATTTTACTGCTTTTTTCTGTCGTACTTTTACTCCTACTTACAGTCTTTCTTTTTTACTCAGAGTCCCTTTTAACATTTCTTGTAGGGCTGACTTAGTGGTCATGAATTCCTTTGTCTGGGAAACTCTTTATCTGTCCTATTCTGAGTGACAGCCTTACTGGATAGAGTGTTCTTGGTTGCAGTTTTTTTTTTTTTCCTTTCAGCATTTTGAATATATCCTGCCACTTTCTCTGGCCTGCAGAGAAAAGTGTACTTACCTTGTACGTAATTGTTTTCTTTTTTCTTGCTGATTTTACACATCTCTCATCACTGCTTTTTGCCATTTCAATTAGCATTTGTCTTGATGTGGACCTTTTTGGGTCATTTCTTCTGGGAGCCCGCTGTGCCTCCTGGATCTGGATATCTCTTTCCCTAGATTTGGGAAGTTTTCAGCTATTACTTCTTCAAATACATTTTCTGCCCCCTTTTCTCTCTCTTCTCTTTCTGGGATTCCTATAATGTGAGTGTTACTATGCTTGCTGGTGTCAATGAATTCCCTTAGTCATTTTCATTTAAAAATTTTTTTCTTCTCTCCTGTTCACCTTGATTGCTTTTCATTACTCTTCTCCAGGTTGCTGATCCATTCTTCTGTTTCCTCTAGTCTACTATTTATTCCATCTAGTGAATTTTTACTTTAATTTATTGAGTTCTTCATCTCTGCTTGGTTCTTTTTTATGTTTTCTATCTCCTTGTTAAGAGTCTCACTGAAGTTCTCCACTCTTATCAAGTCCATTGAGTAGCTGTGATCATTACCTTAAGCTATCAGGCATATTACTTATCTCCATTTTGTTTAGCTCTCTTGCTGTGATTTTGCCCTGTTTTTTCAGTTGGGACACATTCCTCTGTCTCCTCATTTTGTCTAACTCTCTGTGTCTCTTTCTCTGTGTTAGGAAAGTCAGCCACCCCTCCTGCTTTTGAAAATAGTGGCCTTTTGAAGAAGAGATTCTGTATTGCCCTTTAGTACAATTTCTCGTTCACCGGAACCTGGCACCTCAGTGGTGTCTCCGATGTGTGTTGCATACATTCTCCTGTTGTGACTGAGCTGTGTTTGCCTTCAGTTCAGTCACCTGCAGTGGTTCTATTTGCATGTTGTGGACAGGGTTTGGTATCTTTGTATTTAGTGGGCCAATATGGGGCTGCCTTGGGCTTGAGTTGAGGTAGACCAGGCATTTGTCAGAGATTTGGTAGCACCAAACTTCAGGATGCTCTTCCTGGGTTTTCTCTGTGAAGCTTTTGTTGCTAGGTGGGGCCCACAATCAGAGCAGATGTCTGCCCCCAATCTAGTGCTGCGCTACATTCAGACTGTGTGTGTGGTTATCTTCTCCGCTACTTGGGGGAGGAGTCTCTTTGTTCTAGTTCTGTGAAAAATGTTGTTGGGATTTTGAAGAGAAGTGCATTCAGTGTGTAGATTGCTTTGGGTAGTATAGACATTTTAAGAATATTTATTCTTCCAGTCCATGAGCATGGAATGTCTTTCTATTTCTTTGTGTCATCTTGAGTTTCTTTCATCAATGTTTTGTAGTTTTCAAAGTACCAATCTTTCATCTCTTTGGTTAAGTTTATTCCTAGCTATCTTATTATTTGGGAAGCAGTTGTACATGAGATTGTTTTCTTAATTTCTCTTTCTGCTGCTTCATTCTTGGTGTATAGAAATGCAACAGATTTCTGTATGTTGATTTTGTATCCTGCGATCTTACTGAATTCATTTATCGCTTCTAGTAGTTTTTTGGATGAGGCTTTTGGGTTTTCTGTATATATTATGTCATCTGCAAAGAGTGAAAGTTTTACCTTTTCTTTACCAATTTGGAAGTCTTTTATATCTTTTTTTTTCTTCTGATTGTTCTAGGTAGGACTTCCAGTACTGTGTTGAAAAAAAGTGGTGAGAGTGGACATCTATGTCTTGTTTCTGACTTTAGAGGAAAAGCTGTTAATTTTTCCCCATTAACAATGATGTTAGTTGTGGGTTTTTCATAGATAGCCCTTATTTTGTTGAGGTATGTTCTCTCTCATTCTGTTTTGTTGAGGGTTTTTGGCATGAATGGATGTTGTACTTTGTCAACTGGTTTTCCTGCATCTATTGAAATGATGGAAGGGTTCTTATCCTTTCTCCTAGTGATGTGATGTATTACATTGGTTGATCTGCGCATATGGAACCACTCTGGCAACCCAGGGATAAATCCTACTTGATAGTGGTGAATGTTTTTCTTAATGTATTGTTGAATTTGGTTTATTGAAATTTTTTGCATCCATGTTCATCAGGGATATTGGCCTGTAGTTCTGTTTTTTTGTAGTGTCTTTATCTGGTTTTGTTGCCAAACAAATTCTGGCCTCATAGAATGAATTTGGAAGTGTTCTTCCTTTTCTGTCTTTTAGAATAGTTTAAGAAGAATAGGTGTTAACTCTTCTTTAAATCTTTGGTAGAATTTGCCTATGAAACCACCTGGTCCTGGTCTTTGTTGGGAGTTTTTTTTATTGCTGACTCAATTTCTTTGCTGGTTATTGGTCTGTTCAAATTTTGTATTTCCTCCTTTTCAGTTTTGGTACTTTATATATTTCTAGGAATTTATCCATTTCTTCTATGTTGTCCAATTTTGGGGCATCTAACTTTTAATATATTCTCTTATGATTGTGTTTCTGTGGGTTGATTGTTATTGCTCTTCTCTCATTTGTGATTTTCTTTATTTGAGTCCTTTTCTCTCTTGATAAGTCTGGCTAGAGGCTTATCAATTTTATTAATTTTTTTCAAAGAACCAGCTCCTGGTTTCATTGATCTGTTCTATTGCTTTTTTTTTTTTCTTTTTTTTAAGATTTTATTTATGTGTCAGAGAGAGTGAGTGCGCACAAGCTGGGGGAGCGGCAGGCAGAGCAGGCAGAGGGAAAAGCAGGCTCCCTGCTGAGCAAGGAGCCCGATGCAGGACTCAATCCCAGGACCCTAGCTAGGATCATGACCTGAGCTGAAGGCAGACATTTAACTGACTGAGCCACCCAGGCATCCCTTTTTTTTTCTTTTTTAGTTTCTGTATCAGTTATTTCTGCTCTAATCTTTATCATTTCCTTTTTACTGCTGGTTTTGTTTTGCTTGTTCTTTTTCTAGTTCTTTTAGGTTTAAGGTCAAGTTGTTTATCTGAGATTTTTCTTGCTTCTTGAGGTAGTTTTGAATTGCTATAAATTTCACTCTTAAAACCACTTTTGCTGTATCCCAGAGGTTTTGGACCAACGTGTTTTCTTTATTTCATTTGTTTCCACATACTTCTTTATTTCTTCTTTTATTTCCTGGTTGAGCCATTCACTGTTTAGTAGCATGTTATTTAACCTCCATGTATTTGTGGTCCTTCCAGAATTTTTCTTGTGATTGACTTCTAGTTTCATATCATTATGTTCAAATAATATGTGTGCTATGATTGCAATCTTCATGTATTTGTTGAGGTTTGTTTTGTGGACCAATATGTGATCTATTCTGGAGAATGTCCTGTGTGCACTTGAAAAGAATGTGTATTCTCAGGGCACCTGGGTGGCTCAGTCGTTAAACATCTGCCTTCGGCTCAGGTCATGATCCCAGGGTCCTGGGATCGAGCCCCATGTCGGGCTCCCTGCCTCCACAGGAAGCCTGCTTCTCCCCCTCCCACTCCCCCTGCTTGTGTTCCCTCTCTCGCTGTCAAATAAATAAATAAAATCTTTAAAAACAAACAACCTCCCTTAAAAAAAAAGAATGTCTATTCTCTTGTTTTAAAGATCATTTATTTATTTGAGAGAGAGAGCACAAGCAGGGGGAGGGGCAAAGGGAGAGGGAGAAGCAGGTTCCTTGCTGAGCAGGGAGCCTGATGCAGGGCTGGATCCCAGGCCTCTGGGATCATGACCTGGGCCGATGGCAGACACTTAAACAACTGAGCCATCCAGGCGCCCCATATTCTGTTTTAGGATAGAATGTTCTGAAGATGTCTGTTAAATCCCTCTGTTCCAGTGTGTCATTCAAAGTCATTGTTTCCTTGCTGATGTTCTGTTAACATGATCTATCCATAGATATAAGTGGGATATTAAATTCCCTTACTATTGTATTATTATCTATTAGTTCCTTTATGTTTGTTATTAACTGTTTTATGTATTTAGGTGCTTGTATGTTGGGTGCATAAATATTTGCGATAGCTATATCTCTTGTTTGATTGTTCCCTTTATTATTATATAGTGTCCCTCTTTGTCTCTTGGTTCATTTTTTGTTTTTAAGTTTATTTTTTCTGATATAAATATTGCTACTCTGGCTTTCTTTTGACATTCATTTGTATGATAGATATTTCTCCATCCCCTCACTTTCAATGGTGGGAGTCCGTTTGGAGTAGTTCTGGGCCCATTTGGGGCTCCTTGCCCACTGCTAGGCTTGTAGCACTGCTTTGGATGGGCTTTAGCCAAGTGCATATTGGAGGGGCAGGTACTCAGGAGAATACCAGGGTGGGGCATGCTCTTAGCAGGTTAGGTGGGGAATGTTGGTGCTGACTGGTTCCAGCATTTGTCTCCTTATCTAGGCTGGGGTTGGGAGGGGAATGGTGCCTGCCAGCTCTTTTGTTTTCATAGACGTCTCCCAAAGTTCCCTCCCTGCCTCTCCATCACAGGCTTTGTGATGAGTAAACAAAAATCTCTTTCCCAGGCACTGTAGATGTTTTTCAAATTGCTGCTTCTGTGCTGTATCTCAGCAGGGCTATTTGTTGTGCTTTCTCTTTAAGGGCAGGGACTCCCACCTTCCCAGCTTTCCCAGGGCCTAGTCCACTGATTTGTAATGTTCCAGGTGATAAGTTCCACTGGTCATTAGGCCTCATTGGTTTTCAAGAGTTATGGGGATTGATCCTCCCTGTGTGTGTCCCCCATGCCTGGGGTTTGCTTCTCTTCCCTCTCTGCACCGGTCTCATCCCTCCCTCCCTTGGACAGTCTTGCAGGTCCGTTTTGCTCCTAACCATCTCTTTTCCCTTCCTACCCTCTTGAGTATTGCCTGTTCTCTACATTTAGTTGTGGAATCTGTTCTGCCAGTCTTCAGGTTGTGTCCTGTGTTACTTACCCAGATGTGGGTATTACATAGTTGTGTGCATGGGAAGGTAAGCTTAGGATCCTCCTCCTCTGCCATCTTCCCCTGAAAAACCAGCAGTATTTCTTTTTTTTTCTTTTTTAAGATTTTATTTATTTATTTGACAGAGACACAGCAAGAGAGGGAACACAAGCGGGGGGCAGTGGGAGAGGGAGAAGCAGGCTTCCCGCCGAGCAGGGAGCCTGATGCGAGCAGGGGGCTTGATGCGGGGCTCAATCCCAGGACCCCGGGATCATGACCTGAGCCGAAGGCAGACGCTTAACGACTGAGCCACCCAGGTGCCCCAGCAGTAGTATTTCTTTAAATTTATCTTCCTGGAGTTCCTCATTTCTTTCATTGGTATTGGGTTTCCATCTGGATCGGATCCATTTGTCTTCTGCCAAAGAATTGCCTTTAGTACAATTTAGAACACCCTTGAAACTAGAAGTCCATTTTTTCTTTCCCTTTCTCTCTCTTTTTCTACCTTTTTTTTTTTTTTAAAGTAAGTTCTACACCCATTGTGGGGCTTGAACTCATGACCCAGAGATGAAGAGTCAGATGTTCTACTCACCGAGCCAGCCAGGTGCTCCTAGAAGTCTATTTTTTTCTCATATTTTAGTCTGGAGATTTTCCACTGACATTTCTTCAAGTTCATTACCTTTGTTTTGCTCCCCCCCCCCCCCCCCCCCCCCGTTTTAAAAATCAGTTCTGGGATTTCCCTTTGGTATTTTTTAAAAAACGAATTCCACCTATGTGGTGAAATACTATAGTTTTCACCTATTTTCTTGACCATAACCATAATTTTTTTAAGTGTGATTTGGTAACTACAATTTTTATATCTCCTGTTTCTATTCGTGTTTTGATTTTAATCATTTTTACCTGGTTTATATTGTACGTGATAAGTTTTGGCTCAGTGCTAAACATTGTTTAGGGAAAATTTGAGAGGCTTGGAATTTTGTTTTTTTCACCAGAGAGAATTTAATTTCTTCCAGGCAAGCAAATACAGTATGACTTCAACCTTGGTTTAGTTGAGGGTGGTCTCTTTCTGGTTTACTGTTAATCCCAATTTTTAGCCTTCTTGGGGTTTCAGCTGCAAGCTTTGGGTGTTTACCCAAAGTATTGCCTTGTTGGCCCTGAGCTTTAGTTTTTGTCTTTCCAGCCCTAAGACCTGGTGAAATCTCTTCCTTGCTTATTAGTCTTGTAGCTGCTGCTCTTACCGTGATTCCTTGTGGGCAGATAACCTCAAGGGGAAATGTACTGGTTCAGCACAGTTCCTTTCCCTTCTTTCTAAGACCCCTTGCAAGTCCTGGCTGCCTACATTGTTTTTAGATGCTGCATTAGTTTTTTAGGTCTGCCATCACTAACTACCAGATACTAGGTAGCTTAAAACAATAGAATTGTCTTCTCTTACAGTTCAGAAGTATAGAAGTCTAAAATGAAGATTCTTGTCAGGGCTTTGCTTATTCTGGAGGTCCTAGATTTTTAAACTAGTTGATTTCTAATAATTCTTTCATCCCAGATATCCTCTGATTCCTGATTCTCCATAGAATAACCTCACTCAGATTTTATAAAAGAAGTCAGTGGAAGACTAATACCTACTCATACACATTTCTTTTAGCAGCGATTAATTTTTTTTTTTAGGCCAACTATTTTTATATCAATAAAAGCAGATGTCAAAATACCACATTTCTTACTTTGGATTTGTCTTATTTCCTACTGTTTACTTTTTTGTGCTTCATATTTATTCAGTTGTGAAGGAGTTTTATGCTTATGAATTACTTGATGTGCCAATATTATAAGTAATGGAAATAATTCTGTTTGTTTACCAAAACTAATCAGAACCCCTCGTTTGAAAAGCTTTTTATTGTTAAAATTCAAAATAGTGTTTACCAGTGTTTATTGTTAGTTAGCATTCTTTTGCATAATAAATAAATCTTTTTACAGTGCTCTCTCAGAGGAGGAGAAATCTACTTTGCGTGCAGGGCTAATCACCAACTTCAATGAACCAGTAAACCAGGTTAGTGAGAAAACGAATGCCAAGTATTCTTTCTTTTGCCTTACTTTTTACTTCTTTCCCAAACTAATTTTGTTTTTTGCATTAAAAATGATACTTCATAATGTCCATTTGTGATGTTTATGGGTTTTAAATTCTGAGATTCAGTTTGAGGTGTTAAGAATTTTGGTTATATTTGGCTATTGTTTTAAAATTCACTAAGATACACACTATTGGAAGCAAGTCTCTATATATTTGTAGTCTTAGAAATTAATTTTAATGATTTATGTTATTCCCACCTCCTTTTTTTAAACTACAGGATGTCTTCTCTGTTTCCTTCATCCATCACATTTTCTATTCTCACTGTGTACTCTGAGGGGGTTAGATAATAGATTATACAGTTCAATTTTTTTCTTTCCTCTAGAGTGCGATTTTTCTTAAAAGAGTAAGTTTTGCTTACGGTTACAAATCTTAGATTTTTACAAGATACTATTATTACACTTAATTAATTTGACTGTTTAAAAAGTATTATATCTTTAATATTTACTGTGTTAGCAATTAAAACAAACTTAAAAATATTAATTGAAAATAACAAAACCATTGATTGTTAACATAATAGAATTTTTAAAAATGAACCATAGCTCTTTACCCAAATATTTAGTGAGAAGAGTAGCGTTGTGTTTTTTTGCATATAGCCATGGTGTCTGGGTATTTAAAAGAAGACATCTAGATTTTCATATCTGCTTCTTCAGTTACTCTGTTGGAATGTATTATTTTGGGAGAAGTTACATGAAGAAAATCTAGCTTCACTGATGAGTGAGGGAAAGGGAGGATCTCATAGACCCCTGGAAAGTTCTTAGACCCATCCTCTCTTCGGAGGATTCATAGACCATACTTTGTGAATCACTCTTCAGTAAGCAGTTTTCAGTGAAATTTTATTCACTTTTGTCAAATGTCTAACTAACCAAAAGGTAATTTTCAACTGTGAATGCATTCCTTATCTGCTGATTTGATTTCATATGTATATTTCTGATGATTTTTTTCCCTTTAGATTGCAACTCAGATTGCAGTGCTGATTGCAAAAGTTGCTCGATTGGACTGTCCTAGACAGTGGCCTGAACTTATTCCCACTCTTATAGAATCTGTGAAAGTCCAAGATGATCTTCGACAGCACAGAGCATTACTTACCTTCTATCATGTTACCAAGACTCTGGCTTCCAAACGTCTGGCTGCTGATAGGAAATTGTTTTATGATGTAAGTGATTTAAAATAGTTAGATTTGATTATGAAAACTGCTACTGGTATAAAAATGTCTGTGGTTTTACCCTTCTAAATATTTTAATCAAAGACTATGAATTCTTTCCAGTGGACCTAAAAGCTTCAGAATAACAGATAACATCTGAAAGATTTTAAACTGCATAGTGATACAATAAGATTGCTTAGTTGCCAG
Source organism: Mirounga leonina (assembly GCF_011800145.1). Classification (NCBI taxonomy): domain Eukaryota; kingdom Metazoa; phylum Chordata; class Mammalia; order Carnivora; family Phocidae; genus Mirounga; species Mirounga leonina. Next base: position 37,550,269 of record NW_023270426.1, read on the forward strand.
TAAGCAGGGATTGGTTGGTAGAGAATGGTCTGAAGGCAGAGACTCTTTTGAGGCTTTTGAGGTTCAGATGGAAAAAAGAAGCTGTGATAAAGAGAACATTTATGAGGGATAGAGTTGAAATATAGAAAGTTAAATTTGACATTCTTGGGTAATTGATGCATGTAGGGCAGATGTAGGGAAGGAGTCTGACATAACTGGTGGGTGAGACCCTTTATTGGGTGTTTTCGCACCATTTGTTGAAAAGAGTTTGCGTTTTTCATTCACTTGCTTTGACATTTTTGTATTTGATTATTTTCACCTTAAAGTAGTAATTTTCATTTTGTTCAGCCTAGTGTTTTGGACTGCACCATGTAACACTGATAAGTCTCATAGTATTTTTAACAGTGTTCTTGTTTGCCTTTGTAATCCTCACTTTGAGGATATAATTTGGGAATCTGCATTTCTAATAGGCTTTCCAGGTAACTCTTACATATACCAAAGCTTAAGCCAGAATCACATTAGGTTCTCTACTTTGAACCCAGTTGGTTTAAATAGCCAATATTAGGTTTATCCAAGGATGTTGAGTGTAAGAGAAATTCTTTTTGTTGAAGGTTGCTTTTTAAATCCTTGTTGCTTTTGCTTGATAACCAACTAGGATTTAGGAAATGGACTGTTGATTCTTTCAGGTCTTTCTGTGAATTTCTTGCTGATTTTGCTCGACTTTATCTCCATCTTACACTCTTCTCCTTACTTTTATATTGGCTCTTTTCCCAAGTCAAATGTCTTGAAGGTTGAGGGTTGCAATTATTTTATGAAAGAGTACCCTTCTCCAGAAATCTGAATTCAAAGTTCAGCTTTCTCAAGTTGTACTCTCCTAATGTGTTGCTTCAGTTTTTAGGTATAATTTATATTTAGCCTAAGCAGTCTTTACGAATCATATCTAATCAGAGGCTGTATTCTGGATAGCTTGTTTGAGTTAGCTTTCTGAGCCCTTCAACTTTCTTGGTCAGTTTTCTTGTAGTATGAGGAGGCTGTTTCCTCTCTGTACACTGTAAAGTATAGGTCTTCCTAGCATCTTGAGCATACTGTTTATTCCATAGTGCTGACTTAGAATTGTTGACTTATCTGTCCGAGATCCACTTCACTATGAGTTTCATGAGAGAGAAATTTTAGCCTTTATTGTTATAGTCTTACAGAAGAATGCAGAGAAGTGGGTGGTGCTCAGTAACTGTCAGTTAAATGAATAAGTTGTGGAGGAGACTTGTTCTTAGATACCTTACAGATTTCAAAGTGGCGTAGTATAAAAGAGCAGGAATTTTGGGAGGATACGTAAAACTTAAGATACCTGGAAAAAAATTCAACTTAGCACCTTTCAATATGGATTGGAGTAGCTGAACCTGGAAACACGGAGCATAGTAGAGAGGGGAACACGATCATGTCTGATGGGTTTAGTGGGGTATGAGATATGTAGTTGAATTGAAGGGAGTATATATAGGAAGACATGATTATAAAAAGCAGTTTCGCTAGTTAATAAAGTAGCCCCTATTATTTTGGTAATCTGAAGTATAGGAAAGTTCTTTTAAAAATATTTTTACTGTGATGCTAAGATGGTCTTCATGTACTCAGTTAGTTTCCCACCTAAAAGTGTAAAGCCATAGTTGAGCTAGTTCTTCTAGCAAAGTAGTGCAGTGTACACTTAAAAGTAGAACCTGCTGCTCAGTGCAACCCAACAATTTCTATATCCTCTTTTTCTTTCACATTAAAATAAATTATGTTCTTTTGAGGGGTGGCTCAGTTGGTTAAGCGACTGCCTTCAGCTCAGGTCATGATCCTGGAGTCCCGGGATCGAGTCCCGCATCGGGCTCCCTGCTCAGCGAGGAGCCTGCTTCTCCCTCTGACCCTCCCCCCCCTCATGCTCTCTATCACTATCTTTCTCAATAAATAAATAAAAATCTTTAAAAAAAAACGGATTTTTTTTTTTTTTTTTATAAAACTATGCTTTTCATAGAAACCTGAATATAAAAATATTGATGTTAACTGTTAAAGGCTAAGTGATGTTAACTGTTAAGGCTAAAACTTAGAAATTTTAAAAACTGAACGGTTGATGATGAATAAATTCCCACTGAACAGTGTGTGTATTGTTTGCGTGATAGGGGTAAAAGGAACTGAAGCAAGGTGAAACCGCATTACAAGACCCTCAAACAGCATAGGTTTGAACTGTGCAGGTCCACTTATACACAGGATTTTTTTTACAGTACAGTTCTGTAAATATATTTTTTGTATTATTTTCATAGTAACGTTCTCTTTTTTCTAACTTTATTGTAAGAGTACAGTATGTAATATATATGATGTACAAAATATGTGTGTTAATCGACTGTTTATGTTACCAGGAAGGCTTCCGGTCAACGATAGGCTATTCATAGTTAGGTTTTGAGGGAGTCCAACGTTATTCACAGATTTTCAACTGCGTGTGGAGGTGGGGATTGCCCCTAACCCTTGTGTTGTTCAAAGGTCAGTCACACTTCAGAATAGTCTTCCTGATGAGTTAGTGTGTTTTCTAAATGAGCTAACAAAATGGAAACCACATAGCTACTTTGAGATGGATTGGTTAGTGCTAAGATCACTCAGCCTTATAGCAGAGACTTTCACACTTAGTCTTTAGAAACCTCTAACTTCATGATATCCCTAGGGAAAATTTCCAAATAGTTGAAATTGTGAATGGTAAATGTGAGTATACCAAGGTGCCACTTACATGGTATAACTCTAGCCTTCAGGATATTATATTGTAGTGAAATTTACTTAAAACATAAATGTGTATTTTGTTTTGTTTTAAAGATTTTATTTATTTGAGAGAGAGAGTGTGAATGAGAGAGAGAGTGCAAATGAGAGAGAGAGCATGAGCTGGGGTGGGGGGAGGCGGAGGGGCAGAGGGAGAGGAGGAGAGGGACAAGTGGACTCCCTTCTGAGCAGGGAGCCCAACATGGGGCTCGATTCCAGGATCCATGGGATGACCTCAGCCAAAGGTAGACACTTAACCGACTCAAGGCACCCAGGCACCCCATAAATGTGTGTTTCTAAGCAAATCATTAAATAGGTGAAATAGTTTGTTTTCAGTTTTGTTTGGGTGATTCTAATTGCCTCACTAAATGCATGTTGATCCTAGATCTTGTCTCTTGCTCTGCAAATTTTATATTGGCTTTTAAAAACACATTTTTTAAAGAATGGCTTCAGATTTTACAAAGGGTCATTTCTGCTATGAGCCTCTGTGGGGATTTGAGCTTGTATGTGTGTGTCTAGGCTTATATTAATAGGAGGGGAAGAAGAACCTTTTGGTGGGAACTTTTAAGGGAGGAGAGAGACTCATTGGGACTAGCTTGAGCCAGGAGGAAAAAAAAAAAAGCTGTGCACTGAGCAGAAGAGATTTTTAGTATAGCATGGTGCTTGTCTTTTCTATAGTATACAGACTGTTACTTGGGTCCTAGGAAAAGGGACTTGGAAAAAGAATAAAAACTCAAAAAATGTATCACTAAAATCTCTGTAAGTTGCTCATGAAGGAGTACTGTTTCTTCTATCCACATGACAAATACTGGGTTCCTATTCTGCCAGTCACTGTATTGGATGCCTGAGACACAGCTGTGAACAAAGATAAGGTCCCAAGTGGGGAGGAGGGTAGTTTGACCTTTTCCTTCCCCTTCATGAATTGTGATTCTTTGGATACAGGAGAGCATCATTTAGGCACCAGAGGCAGAACACAGGTCTGTGGCTGTGCAAGGATTAGAGGACTTTAGGGATCTGTAACATGGGCCACAGTGTCCCTCCTGGGCCTGAGCTGTACCAGTGGCAGGTTTGAGAACAAAATGAAAACGAGGGTTTACTAAAAGATATGTAGGTAACAGATGCTACCAGTCTTTAGGAATGTCCTTCAGTGAAAATAAATAAATATCAGTTGAGAGACTTTGGCAGTTTGATTGGAAATTGTTTTTGAGATAGATCTTATACCCACCAGAGCTTCTGTCCTGAGACATTTTGGCAATTTGATATATATATGGTTCAATGGAAACAAATATATATTTAAGCTTTGTATTAAAGCAAAAACTGATTACTACCAAAGTAACTACCTTTTTGTTATTAATAACATACAGGCGTTTTTTAAATCTTACTTTTAAATTTTTTTTTCTTTTTTGTATCTATTTTTTTAAATTTTTAAATTAACATATAATGTATTATTTGTATCAGGGGTACAGGTCTGTGATTCATGAGTCTTACACAGTTCACAGTGCTCACCATAGTACATACCCTCCCCTGTCCTTGTTTTAAAAATTTTAAAACATAGAATGCAAATGAAAAATATAAACTGCCATATATCCGTCACTTAGATTTAGCAGTTAACATTTTGCTGTTTTTGTTTTTTCACTTTTTTTCCTAAGGTGTTTTAAAGCAATTTAAAGATTTAATGATATTTTATCACTAAATACTTGAGTATTCATCTGTAAAAAGATACTAATTTTGTTTATAATTTTTTAACTTTTATCAAACCTAAGAAAAATAAAAATAGTGATTTAGTACCATTTAATACTTTTAGCAGATTTTCTACATTATTCTCAAATATATTTTAACAAGTGGTTTGAGCCAGAAAAATGAATAAGGTGGGTATGTTTGGTCAAGTCTTTTAAGTGTCTTTAGAATAGTATTCATTTCCTTCCTTTTTTTTTTTTTAATGCCACTTGGTGAAAGAATTGGCTGACCAGTCTTACAGGATTTTGTACGTTCTACATCTCTTGGTTATGTGTCTTGTTGATGAGCTTGAGGTCAGGCAGGTTTGACAGCTATAGATTATGGGTAATATTTTGTGTCCCACTGTTAGTGATGAATTACAAGACTTTGATTTAAAACTTTCTCAGTTTGTTTCTTAGGAGAAAATTGTGAGAACCACGATATGGAAGCTAAAAAAGTGTAAGGATATTTTAAATGCTATGAGAAATAAAACTTCCCGTAATGGTTCCTTTTTGACAATCAGGGAGTGAAGTCTTTGCACTTATCGGTTAAAATCACTCAGCAGTCAGTGGGTGGCAGTGTTTCTTCTGGTTTAGAAAAATAAAATGCAAGTATTTGTGGTTTTTGTGAACCAGTACCTAATGTGTTTCATCAAATAGCTTATTTTCATATTGTCTCACTGAATTGTCTTCCTTTTCCCTCCACGTTTTTGAGAGGAAAATGTAGAAGAAATATTTTTATTTCGTGTACTTGCTTCATTAAATAATGAAGCTGAGCTTCATTATTTTCCCTTTTCCAGCTGAGCTTCTTCCCAAATTCCTGTGGTTTCTTCCTTCATTCTCTTGTCTTTCTCCTTTTACCGTTGGGCTGAAAGGGTAGCGCCATTGCTTATTCTTCATTCTAACCATCTCTGTTTGGGTAGAGGCCTTTCGTTTGTAGGCTAGCTAAAAAGAACTTGAATTAGAGCTTTAATGTCCTCAACTAGGTGCTTAGCTCCAGAACTGAATACGAGACAAAGGAGAATGTCAATTAAAAATTTCTTCTGGCAATACTACTGATTCTTTCTTGATTTTTGCCTCAAATGCTGTATGCCTTCATTCAGCAATACCTGCCATTTGCCATGTTACTTAGGTGCTTTTCATATTTATAGGACTAATTAAAGTGGTGCTTTCATACTATTAATTTTCAGGGCCAGCAAGCAGGAAGAATTAATAAAGATCTAACTTTGCCCTTAATGTCTGTAACTGTTATGGCATTTTTTTTTAAGAAATGGGGATGAAAATTTCAAAAATTGCTGAAAGTTGCTTAAGGTAGAATGGAGAGAACCTTTGATTATCTGAATTATGGGACTTTCTTAAACATGTTTTAGAGTGAAATGATAAATGGAAAAGAGGACGATTTTATGGAGCAAAATGGAATTTTACTACAATGACTTTGATTCCACCATAATGAAAAACTTCCTTTTCTTCACTTTTGTGACAGTAAGAACCTTTGGTACAGTGTTCACAGATGTTCTGTGGTATATTTTGTTTATTTTGTTTTTTGTGTTGGGAGTCAGTGGGGAGGATTTTATGTTGGGTATGTGTACTATAATTTACATTGTGCATATGCAGGTGGTGGAACTCTGTGAAGGGTTATTCTCCTGGTAACAGAAATAGTGCCTGAAAAAATTATAACAACGTAGTTTTGCCATTTTGCTAATGTTATTGTAAAATACCTTGAAAATAAATCTGACATTTTTTTTGTTAGGTAGAATGCAGCAGGAAGTTACTCACAGAAGAGGTCTCAAATAAGGCAGTTGAAAGCTCTCAGCAGAAGGAAGGAGGGGAAGGGACAAAAGCCGGGAAGGAATGTGTTTTGTCTTGCAAAACCAACAGTTCTGGCCAAGGAGAGGACCAACTACGTGTTTCACTTGAGAGCCCCTTGCTAGGTGTATCTCCCTTGTTAGCCCCTACATGAGCCAGTTTGAGCTGGATTAGAAGTGAGGACCTGTGCAGAAGCCCCCCTGAGTTGTCCTGAAGTTACCTTTAGTTCATTATAACTCTGAGGTCTCCTCCTGTGGGCAGAGTTTTCATACATAGGACGTGTGCACTAGGAAGCATGTTGACATGCTAGGCAAGCACAGTTGAACCAGAGTGCTTATGTGAGCTCCCTGCTCCTGCCCCCTGATACACTGAATAAAGGTTTCCTGTACTAACCTCACTGAGAGAGAGTGCTTTGAGAGCTATCTCCTTGTCTCCTTATTTGTAGCAAATAATACAAAGTTCTTTGCTTTCAATACTTTCTTGGGTTGTGTTGTATTTGATGCACCCCTAGCGGTGAACCTCCTGAGTTCAGTTATGTTATGCTGGTGATTTAGGATGGTAGATTATCCCTTACAAGTTTTTTTCTTCAGCTGGTGTCAGATTCCATTTGGTCAACTTTTTTTCTCAAGCTTAATCTTACTTTTTAATTAAGGAACTAGGGAATGGTTACTGTTGTTTTCTTTATTGCATCTGGCATGCAGTGCTAGAGGAGTGCATTGAGAATTAGATGAAAGGCACTGTGACTGTTAGGATTAATGAATGGGACTTGCTCCAAATTTTATATACATACAAAGATTGTATATTTATATATGAACAATGTTCAATTTATATTAGCTGTCTTGCATAGGTACTCCATGTAAATAATAGAACAGAAGTTCATGTTTTTCTGTTGAGTGTTGTACAAAGGAGGGTTGAGACTTAACGGAAGAATTTGTTAGGTGAGATTCTCATTCAAACAGTTTATTGCATCCATATTAGCAGCAGTATTGATCTTGGTGAGTGTGGGGCAGTTTTCCTTTTTATTGTTATGGAAAAGAAAATTCTACCATTATTGAATTGTTACATAACTTTTGGAGAACAGGATTTGCTATATTGATTCTGAATGTATAGGGTAGTATCTACTTTGTATTTTGGTATTAAAAAGTTTTAACAGAATTTATACAACTAATGTTTGTTTCTTTTACCAAATTACTATGTAGTTAATTGCTACATACTATATTAAGAGGCATTAGAACATAGAGGTTAAAAATGTAAGCTCTGAGCACCTTCCTTGGTTTCAGTCCTGTCTCTTTCTCTTGCTAATTACACTCTTTGCTCTTGGGCAAGTTACTTAACCTTTCGACACCTCAAGTGAGCAGGGAGTCTGATTGTGGGGCTCCATCTCAGGACCCCGGGGTCATGACTTGAGCCGAAGGCAGATGCTTAACTGACTCAGCCACCCAGGTGCCCCTGAAACAAATAGTTTTAAGAAGGAGATGTGAAGGAGGGCTAGAAAGTAAGTTGTAAGCAAGAGACTGCTTTAGAGTATAATGGTTTTCTCTTCTTATTTGAAATTGGGGTATGTCTCCCCTTAGATTTTATTTAATGTGTATGTATAAAATGGGTCTAAAAATTATGGCCAGGGCTATAGACTTCAGTTTATTTTGTTGAAATATTTGCTGCAATAGAAATTATACTTTAGTTTAAAACTTTGCTTTTAGGTCTTATGTATCATTACTACTTCTTCCCTGCCTCTAAATCTCTTTCATTACTTTCTTGGGTTGTGTTGTGTTCGGTGAACCTCCTGAGTTCAGTTATGTTATGCTGGTGATTTAGGATGGTAGATTATCCCTTACAAGTTTTTTTCTTCAGCTGGTGTCAGATTCCATTTGGTCAACTTTTTTTCTCAAGCTTAATCTTACTTTTTAATTAAGGAACTAGGGAATGGTTACTGTTGTTTTCTTTATTGTGTATGGCATGCAATGCTAGAGGAGTGCATTGAGAATTAGATGAAAGGCACTGTGACTCTTAGGACTTTTAGGATTAATGAATGGGACTTGCTCTTTCACTTTATTCTGGCAGACAAAAGTTTGATGATTTACATGTTTGGAAAAGTATAGGATGCTCTAACTTACATTTGCCAGTAAGTGTAATAAAAATTAAGTTGATGAATTTTTCCAATTCTAGATGTATATTTTAGCCTCATAGTCTCAGAAAGGACTTGATTTACTAAGAAAAATATTGAAGTTCACTATAGTCCTAAGTAAAGCTTACACATTTTTTAAAGTGTTTTTTTTTTTCTTCAGATTATATCCCTTCTGATTAGAATGAATATTTGCTTCTCTGTTACAGTATTGTTCCCTAGGATGATACCAATTTTAGACCCTTAACTTTTTATGATATTGCTGCTTGCTGTAATAAGGTATTGAGCTAATTATCACTACTGTATTTTGACTATCATGAAACATTAAGATTAAATAATATAATTTGATTTTACTTTCTAATATATTCCATGTGTATTTGAGAATATGCTGAATTTATTTATTAAGTAGTCATTATACCTGTTTTAAGCATATGCACAAAATAAGGGAGAGCCAAAGCTCTGATCAGTTAGTGAATACAGAAGGCCTTTTAGATTTCGACAGTTTATTATTTATTTTGGACAGAGAAAAGAAATTAGACACATTGGTACCAACTCCCTGTGATTTTTGTTCCACATACCAAAAAGAATGACCAAGGCAGTATGGGCTGAATGACTCAGGTGCAAATTGTGGGATGCCCCATTGCTAAGGAGCCTCTTCTAGCCCGTAACTAAGTGGTTTTTTTTTTTTTTTTTTCTGCAGCTCTATTTTGAAGGGGGTGGGTCAGAGAACTTTATATCTCATCAGAACCCAGGAAGTGAGGAGGTGAGCAGGAGATGGTCTTGTAGAAGTTCCTTACAAGCTTTCCATTTCTTGTTTTCCAGGAGGATTGTAATATGTTCTGCTGATACTCCTATTAGTTGTGTTCAAGTCTTTGCCTTTGTGGCCTATGTAGATACATGCAAAGTCACCAGGGGGATTTGGCAAAGCTCTTTTCCTACACCTGTAAGCATAGACCATTAAAATTATTGAATTAAAATAATAGAAATGGGATTTTTTTCATAGAAGTTTTATTTATAGGATTGCATTTCTGACTGGTTTCTGATGCCTGAAATTACTATAAATCCAGTGTTTAGTGAAGATGATATACTCTTATCTGGAGTAAGAAAAAGCATTCTAGAGTATGCTAATGATAACTAGTCATTCATGTGTACTTTTTTTTTTAAAGATTTTATTTATTTATTTGAGACAGAGAGAATGAGAGAGAGAGAGAGAGAGAGAGAGCACATGAGAGGGGGGAGGGTCAGAGGGAGAAGCAGGCTCCCTGCCGAGCAGAGAGCCCGATGCGGGACTCCATCCAGGGACTCCAGGATCATGACCTGAGCCGAAGGCAGTCGCTTAACCAACTGAGCCACCCAGGCGCCCTAATGTGTACTTTCATATCATTTTTATTTAAATTGAATGGCCATGTAGACTCAGCTGGATTGCTCTTAGACCTTCTGGAAAAACAAACATAAAAAGCTGAAGATACCCCTGGAAATGGTTCTGCCTCAACCTGGGTGGCAGAGGCCAACTGCATCCCAGTGTGAAAGTGAGGTTTGTAAATATCAGTACCTATTAGGAAATCAGCCTGACAAGCATTGTGGTTTGTATGTTCCTGCATTAAATGCCTTAAAACCATAATGGGTAGAACCGGCAGAACACAGAAATTTGATTCTTTTGTAGTAGTATATTATTATTATTATTATTATTTTTAAGATTTTTATTTATTTTTTGACAGAGAGACAGCGAGAGAGGGCACACAAGCAGGGGGAGTGGGAGAGGGAGAAGCAGGCTTCCCGCTGAGCAGGGAGCCCGATGCGGGGCTCGATCCCAGGACCCTGGGATCATGACCTGAGCCGAAGGCAGACGCTTAACAACTGGGCCACCCAGGCGCCCCTTAGTATACTATTTTATATGTTATACTCAATGACAGTCTGTCACTGTTTTAAAAACTGAATGTTGCAGCATATTAGTGGAAGAAAAAAGCTATAATAGAAAATGTCAGACTGCAGTGCAGGCATTAGACTAAGTACTGTTTCAAGAAAAACGAGTATTTCAGGTGTGTATATGTGTGTTCACAGCAGCAGCAGAAACGGTCCTTGATACTGTACGTTCTGTCTTAAAAAGTTTGAAACGTGATAAATGACTTAACTATTTCACATCTCATTGAAAATGACATTAAAACTGTAATTAAAAACGGACCTAAAAGTTGAAATGTATTACTCTGTAGATCTCATTGATTACTGAAATCTGTGTTTTTTATGAACAAATTTGTTGATATTTCTTTGCAGTTAGCATCTGGAATTTATAATTTTGCCTGCTCTCTGTGGAATCACCATACAGACACATTCCTTCAACACGTTTCTTCTGGCGGTGAAGCTGCAGTTCTAAGTTCACTAGAACGAACTCTGCTGTCATTGAAAGGTACTATTAAACTTGGTATGTTCATTTTTGGAAATGACATACCTCAGAAGAATCAACAGATAGTTCCTCTGATGGATTATCTGCTCTCACTTGCCCTGGGAGAGTATGTGGTTAGTCTCTCCCTCACATACAAGGCCTTATTTGTGGTTGGTTTTTCGTTAGTGAGAACAGCCTTTCCTCAAGGAATTTGTGGGATAAAAGTGTGGGATAGTTTTATGTTATAGTCACATTTCTGGGGTCTCGGGGCTCTGAATATGTTCCTTTCAAATATTTCTGCCTTTTTTTTTTTTTTTTTTTTTTGCTTCTACTTTACACTTCCCTTTCTGGGCTCCTGCCCTTATCATTGCTGTGCTAACTTCACTAAACTTCAGTCCTCAAGTGTTCGTTGAGCTCTGTCTCCCAGGTCTGTTTTCCATGAGAACTCAGCTTCTGTCTTTCTTGTTTGTACGTCAGGCTCACTTGGATTTTAGAAGGTGCTTGATGGCATGCCATCTTAGCCTGTGTTTTCCTGTGCTTTGCTTGTAGGGATCCCTTAGCATAAATTTCTATTTTATCTTCCCCGAGCTGGTTACCTTGACAAATATATTCTGAGATTCCTTTCCTTTACAGAACACTCATGCTTGGCTCATTCTCTTTTTCTTCCAATCTTTCTCCTCTTCTGGTGCCTAGGCTTTTTATTAGTTTGTATTTCTTAGTTTGAGCTCAGGCAGCCTTTAGTGCTCTTTCTGTGGCTCATTTTGCATCCTTTGGCTTTACTTATAAGCCCTTTTGTCATACTCCTCTTCGTACCGTAGGATACTGCTGTACACTCTTGGCACTGCTCTCGTGCATCACTTACCATTGATCAGACAGTGGATGCACAGACTTCAAACTGTCAGCACATTTTGGTGAACCTTGGAGACAAAAGCGTGAATGAATTTAAGGGACTGCTGACAAGTAAAATTCATTATACAGGTGGTTGGTTATATAAGTGAGTGGAGATGGTTTTGTCAACATCCTTAAGGACGAAATTTAAAAGGATTTAGAGATAAACATTTATCCAGAAACTGGTATAAGGTTATGTGTACAAGACTTGTGTAAGTTCTGTATTTAATGATTAAGGAATTTTCACTAGTGCTTTTAATTGTGGTTTTCTTACCTTACTGATTTCAAAGAGTAACTCTGACAAAAAGGATGCAGCACTAATCTACATTAGCCTGATTTTAGCTTTCCAGTACTTCCTTGTCTCAGGGTCTTAGGTACACCGTAGCATTTCTAAGATATCTTGACCTGGAAAAATCCCATAGCATTTCCTTTTAAAGTATTTGTTCTGCCCAGCTGTAAATTTCTATGACTTGAGCAAAACTTAAGACTACAGTTTTTGTTATATGTAATCTGAGTCTATACCTGTGTGCACTTAGACATGCATATATATAATCATTATTTCAATAAATTTGTGGTTAGGTGTTTGACACTAGATAGACATAATAAAATGGTTACACAAATATATGTAAAATGACACGTGACAGTGGTCTTACAATATTATGGTAACTGACAATGCGGTCAGAAAGGACTTCCTGAGAAAGTGATGTTTGAACCAGAATCATCGTAGGGTAAGTAGACGTTAACCAAGTGATGAAGGGGGAAAGAAAGGACTGTCCCAGGTAATGTGGAGCAAGTACTTTTGTGGGAATGAATGAATCCAGAATAAGGGACTCAGTTTGAATCCTGTTTTCTCCTATGATGATGAGTAACTTTTGAGTTGCATATAATTGTAGTTTGAAACTGATAGTTTTGTGGACAGTTGCGTTCTGAACTTTTTTTTTTCCACCATTACCCCCTTCTAAACCTGTTTTTAGTATACTGCCTTTGAGCTTCACGTCATGAACCCTAACTCTCAGTTACAGAGATAGCAGTGCTATCTGTAACATTTTCTTAAAGTGATGTGACTTTGAATTTTGTAGTCTCTGTTGCTGCCATCTTTGTGTTTCTGATTTGTGCTGTTTTACATATATTATTCTATTGAATCCTTTAATAACCTTATGAGGTAGGACTTACTAACACAGTTTACAGACAAAGAATGTGAGATCTAGAAAAGTTGTCCAAAATAATACAGCTGTAAACATCGGAGCTGGGATTTAAATATAGATCTGACTTCCAGTCGTTTATCCTGCTTGTCTCCCTGTGTACACCAGTTACTCATAAAATGTGATGTTTGTTTATACTTGAGCGCTGTAGTCTATTTCAGATTTGGAAATAGTTCAGCTTTTATATCCTTTATAGGAGATACTATATTTTCATTAATGTAGTCTAAAACTAAATGAAGTTCTTTGGTCACTGCTGAGACATAATTTCATGGTTATGGAATAGAGAGATAACTTTCTCAGTTTCAACTTATAGGGGTTATTGCTAGTGAGAAGTACTAACAGTTATAGCAATTAAGTTTTGCAATATAGTTTTAGAAACATAAGTAGTTAAGATATGTGAGAAGAACACAGCTTTTTTTTTTTTTTAGAATAACAAAAAAATATTTTACTAAAACATAAGATTTTCAGAAGTTTCCAGACAAGCCATACAAAATGGTCACAAGCTTTTTCTTGAAGGAAGGATTCTACACTTGACAGCAAAGTCACAATGTTATTAGTGAGGGCTGTGATGTTTGTTTAATGTTCCCATTTTGGTTCAAACAATCAAGCTTGTCCATCTACAGCATCTAAATGAAGTTAGGCTTGGCTAGAGAGCATATTCTAAAGAGCTGGTTAGCTGCTTTTAACCAATGCAATTAGATCACCATAAAAAGGGGGAAAGGAGCCCATAAAATTAAAATAAAACTACCTCTCCCCCTCAAAAAAAGTAATAAAGAAAAACACCCACACCCCTGCAGCTAACCCTGACAACTACCTTCATTCACAGTGCTTTATACTCAAACCATGAGGGGGAAAATGAATAAAAGCCGAGAAGGGCCACTGCTTTTAAAGGTTTCACAACAATCAGATGGTACTTCTAGCCTCTGCTCATGCTTTACAGCAGTGAATCAGGACAAGACATAGATTTGCTAATGTGCGTTTAATCACCAAAGGACTGAAGATGTCTGGGCTTTTATTCTGTAATGTTTCTAAGACTGTGTCCATTAAATGCAAACAGAAAAGGAAGAAGTCTTGGCAGAACAGGAGAAGTGATGCACACTTGATGATCAGATTGATTTTAAATATTATTCATGGCATATAGCCTAGTCCATGCTCTAGCTGTTTCTATGGCTTGGGCATCGTTGGTCTTCCACTGCTCCGCTGCATCATTTGCTAATGGATCAGCTGGATTGCGAGCACTTAATAAAGCCTGGACCGATAGCAGAACTGTGCAGATCTGCAGTGCTGGGGACCCTTTATCTTTCAAAATATCTAAACATATTCTTCCCAACTTGTCTACATTAGGATGATAAATTTTGGTCATGAAACATACTTCAGGGGCTGCCATGGGGTATTCTTCTCTGTTTGGAATAGTTCAGGCTTAAAAGTCCCTCCCTCAAAGGGGGAATCCTGGGGGCCAGCAAAGACCACATGAAAATAATGGGCGTTGCTCTCATCTGGTTCTGCCTTTAGTGCCAGGAACTGGTTCTGCCAGCAAACGCTGGGTTGCCTTGATAATCCTGCAGGGCAGCCCGGCCATCTTGTCAGATCCCGAGTTCAGCCTCTGGTCCAAACTCTCAAGAACACAGCTTTTGAGTCATAAGAATTTGACTGTCATTCCATCTTTCCTACTTGGAAACAAACCAATGATCAGGGATTACCTTTCTTTATCTATTATATGAAAGGATGAAGTTAGAGTAACCCCCAGTCTTGATGAGGCTTTGTGATTCTGAGTCTTTGTTATGATTATGATTTTATAGGATAAGATACGAGGCATTTAGTGCAATAAAGCTCAATTTTACTTTTCAGTGCTGCGTAAATTAACTGTTAATGGATTTGTGGAACCTCATAAGAATATGGAGGTGATGGTAAGTGAAAGCAGTTACTGATTCTTTGTGGCTTTGGGAAAGTGCTTGGTATTTTCCTGGATGTTTTAAAGCTTATTCTTTTTACTTGGCATTCATTTACAAGTTTTTATTAAGTGACCTTTTACCATTTTGTATGTGTTATACTATACTTTTTAGACTTATGGCCTTTTTTTCAGTATATCAAAGCAGCTCCTTCATGAAGGGGAGGAAATAAGCCTAGGACAGTTCTCAAGTGCCATGATACATTGAGTGTTATTTATAATTTGAATTGGGGTGAACTTCTTGAATTTGAATGCTGTTATTACATTTCTAGGTCCATTGTGGACCTAGATATTTAAAATGATTTTTTTTGTTTGATCATAACATTTATGTGTGCTCTTTGTAGTCAATTGCATGTATATATACAAGAAGGGAAAGCCCTGTTGTTAAGCCCAACATTTGTGATGTATATTCATTGTTTGTATGACATCATCTACTTTTTCTGTGTACAAGAATATATAGCTGTATATATTTTATCCTGAAACAAAATGAGATTGTATTATATATTTACTCAGATCTGTGTTAGTTTTCACAGTGAGTTTAAGTCAGCTAAAATGTTGCTTTGTATAGGTTGCTTTGGGGGTGTTGAACAGAATTGTGAAAAAAGTACATCTCATTGGGTCTTTGGGTCTGCCCTGCCAGATTTGACCAGAGTTACTCTGTTTTAAATCTTTAGTATACTGTGCCTGTCAGTAAGATTTTGATTGCAATAATGATTCTACTGTTAAAAGAATTTAAAAGCTGGTGATATACATCATTATAGTGTGATGGCTATTTTGTTCTATAAAAGTGTTACGTGCTTATTTTTTTAAAAGTTAAACACAGAAGGAAAGGAAATAAAAAGTCATTTGAAAACTTGGTATCAAAGATATTGCTAAAATTTGTAAGTATACTTTAAGACATTTTATGCAGTCTTTCAGATATTCTTTTCTCTCTTCCTCAGTTTTATGTAAATGGGTCCCATGCTCTGTTTCTTGACTTGCTTTTTCTTAAATTTATATGTCGTTTTTCTCATGGGTATTTTTCTCATGTCAGTAATATATGTTATGTTTTTAATGATTCTGTGGTAAATCCATGTGATTACTGTCAGTGAGCTAATTTTTAAAAAGTGATAACATTAATATAGGATTCCTATAATTTACCTGCCCAGTTATCCATTGGAGCTAGGATTTAAATACAGTATTTAAGGGACTCATTTACTCAATGAAAAGTAATGATAACTAACAAAAAAAAAAATTCCTAGTTATCCACTGATGGATATATAGGTTGTTTCCAGTTTTTAATTGTTGGTCAGTGATGTTGGAATGAACATTTGGGTATATATGTCATTATATACTTTTCTGATGAACTCTTCAGGATAAATTACTAGAAGTGGAAATGGTTGATTCAAGTACAGGCACGTTGATAGCATTGATTGATATTGTCAAATTGCCAAAATATGTAAAAAAAAAACCAGCCATAATTTTAATGCTGATACATTTTAAATATTTATATTTATTGCCATAGTGCCATAAAACACTTCAGAAACCAATGAGACAGCTTCTCCTAAATTCCTGCACTGTAATGCATTACGTTGCATAAAGGCAGAGACTATTTCATTCACTGTCCGTCCCAGAGCTTGGAATAGTCTCTGCCAATAGTAAATGCTCAGTAGTTATTTGTAAAATGAAAGAATATGTGATAGAGTGAAACAGTAGGTCAGAAGGCTCAGTAATTATTTTTTTTAATTTTTTTTTTTAAAGATTTTATTTATTTGAGACAGAGAGAATGAGAGAGAGAGAGCACATGAGAGGGGGGAGGGTCAGAGGGAGAAGCAGGCTCCCTGCCGAGCAGAGAGCCCGATGCGGGACTCCATCCAGGGACTCCAGGATCATGACCTGAGCCGAAGGCAGTCGCTTAACCAACTGAGCCACCCAGGCGCCCCGGCTCAGTAATTATTTTTATATGCAATATGATTCTGAATATCATAAAATTATGTAACTAAAATATTGTGTTCATTGGCGTTTTGTTTTTTTTAGTAAAAATAAATTGATTTGAATCACATTCCTATAAAGTGGAATAGTGGTTTTCAGAGGAAACTGTCAATGTTCTGTGAGCTTTTGGCTTTCCGTTGAGAGTCTGTCTTCTGTCTACTGAAACTGTATGCCCGCTTTTACTCAGTTATAAATGCTGTTTTGTAGCAGTTAAGGTATATTGACTTGTTGGAAACAAAATAGAATTTTAACAAGTTAAGGGCGGTTTTTCAAGTAACATAAAGGTCTTAAAAATAACATGGAACTTAAAAGATGCTTTAGAAGTGCTGTATGATAATGGTGAGATTTTGGTTTCTGGAGGCAAATAGATTTGGATTTGAATCTTGACTTGGCCTTTTCCTGATAGCGTGGCCTCCAGCTGTTTACTTACCTACCCTGATACTCAGTTTCTTTTTTTGTTGTTGTTTATAAATGAAGATGAAATAATAGTACCTACCTCATTGGATGTTGTGAGGATTAAGGGAGATAATGATTTTTTGTAAATGGTTCAGCTAATTAAAGTGCTCCATAAATGACCATTTAATGGTTAATTTGAGTTATTGTGTAATTATTTAACATAAATCATAAACTGTAACTTAGTTTATTTGGCTTGCAGAGTAATTAGCTGTCTATAATTCTATAAATTCTTGATTCACTTGATCAGCTTACTAAATTTGATGACTTTTATCATTTGCTACTTTCTTTGGAGAACCCCGATTGATAAACTAGTATTATTTAGGGCACCTGGGTGGCTCAGTTGGTTAAGCGACTGCCTTCGGCTCAGGTCATGATCCTGGAGTCCCAGGATCGAGTCCCGCATAGGGCTCCCTGCTCGGCAGGGAGTCTGCTTCTCCCTCTGACCCTCCCGACCCTCCCCCCTCTCATCCTCTCTCTCTCTCAGTCTCTCTCTCTCAAATAAATAAATAAAATCTTTAAAAAAAAAAAAACTAGTATTATTTAAAAGAAATAGAGTAAAATTCTTTCTACGTTGTCATTACTTTTTTTTTTTTGAAGATTTTGACAGAGATACAGTGACAGAGGGAACACAAGCAGGGGGAGTGGGAGAGGGAGAAGCAGGCTTCCCGCTGAGCAGGGAGCCCAATGTGGGGCTCAATCCCAGGACCCTGGGATCATGACCTGAGCCGAAGGCAGGTGCTTAACGACTGAGCCACCCAGGCGCCCCTACGTTGTCATTTTTTTAAGGGACCATTGGACTACTGTATAAATTTAAAATACATATAGGATCTCAATGATCTTATTCGTCCTCTAATGAAACGTTTTGCTCTTTCATCATCCTAGGAATTATTTTTTTGTTAGTTATCATTACTTTTCAGTTACTCTCAACTGTGGTTAAAAAGACTGAAAGAGTGTCAAATGTAAGATGATGGAATTGCCAGAAGGATGAAGCAGTAGTGAAATTGTCATCTTTCAGTTTCTTTATTGGGTTGTGCACTGTATTCCATCATCTTTAAGAAGGAATAAAGAAGACTGGAAGCACTATCATTTTATTCTACTTTCAGCTTTTGTTTAACACACTGAGAATTCAGAACTTCATTTTCTGCCCTAATTGGCAGAGAAGAAAATTGACAAGAGGAAGAAGTTTCATAATTTTTACCTGAATCAGAAGATGGATGCTCTCAGACAAACTGAGAGCAGCATTCTAGGCCCTGATGATGATGGTGAAATTGTCTAAGTGAAATCTGTTTCTGAGTTGTCAGATGATGATATCCTAGTTGAATTGTTTCAAACTCAAGAATGGTTGAGTGGACAACATATTCCTAAGGACAAAGAGGAAATAAGACTATTCTAGTTAGTCATTCATCAGAATGGCCTTCACCATGTAGTTATTTTGTGCAAAAACTTGGACCATCCTATTTGTTGAAAGAGCATGTGACATCTTTTATACACCAAAATTTTTTGATCCAAAAAGTCTGTGATGTTGAAATTTTAAAAAATTTTAATTAAGTTGTTTTTCACTATCCCTTTATATCTGTAAAATTTTTATAATGTTTCTTAAAATACGTATTAGCAAATAAGGGTTGTTTAGATTTTTACCAGATCATAATTGATGACACTTGTTTTTCTCTTTTATCTGAAGCTAATAAATTTAATACTTGGGCTTAAGAACTTCTACTTTAAATAATTAGTACCATTTATTCATGTACCGAGTACTTAATGTTCTCAAATACTGTTCCTGGATTCTGGGATAGAGTAGTGAACACAGTGAATTTCTGGCTCTTAGGGAGTGTACATTTTAGTGGGAGCAGACAGATAATAGACAAACAGTATGCCAGGGGATTATAAGAGCTGTGAAGAAGAAAATCAGTGAGGAGAATAGAGATTATCTAGTTAAACAGAATGCTTAAAAAATGTTTTATTTATTGCAAAGTGATTAAGGTAACTGAAATGAGACAATGAAGAGATGAAATACTGTATTTTCTAATGGAAGATTTGTTAATAGTATTTATTTTATCTCATTTTAACTTTTTAAAATGATGTGATAGATACATTTTAGTATTTTTGAAAAAGTATAAGGGAGCTGTTTACAACAGTAAATTGAGACCTTAAAAAAACTTTTTTTCTAGGGTTTTTTACATGGAATATTTGACCGTCTGAAGCAATTTCTGGAATGCAGTAAGTACTCCTTTGACAGTAGATTTTACTTATAGAATCCTTATTCATAACTTGTGCTCTGCTTGTGTATATGAAAAGGCTAACCTCTTGATCATTAATCCTTTGAGCTTGCATTGGGAGCCCACTTTGTCTTTATATACCTGTCTTGTCCTGAGTATTGCGGAAATGTTTTTTGTTTTTTTTTTTTTAAATCTGTTTTGTGTCCTGTTTCTTTGTAGATATTTTTACTGCTACTGCTCTTTTCCATGCATATATCCACAGCAGTCATGTATTTAATACTCATTAAATGTCGCTCCTGTGCCACATGCTCCTTAGACTTTGTATGGGTTCTTTTTTAGTTCATTTTACATGTGGGTATGATATAAATTACCTTAAATGGTACTTTAATTTTGTAAATCCCTTGTATATTAATCTTCACTGGCTTATCTTTAGGGCCTTCTCTCATCCACTACACACAAGAGAATTTAGCATTTATATTTGTGTTATATTATACTCATTGTTTGTTATCCTTTTCCCTGTGATTGTAAGCACCTTTACTCAACATACACACCTACAAACACAGAATACACACGCATGTGCTTGCATGCGCACATACACATGTGTACATCCTGTGTGTATTTGTGTACATTTACGTGCGTGTGTACTTGGGGACTTAATAGTCTGAGAAGATATTTTAGTGTACTCACTTTTAGGGAGTTGTTGATTGTTTCATGTGAGTCGTTTTCAGCTTAGTAAAAACATTGTTGAGTCTTTTACCAGGTACTGTTCTGGGTACTGTACATGCAAAGATGAATAAGCGAACTTATATAAAGTAGTTTACTTTTATGAAAATGGTCATTTTCTCTGGTCACCCTGTGGAGAAGCAAAGGGAAGAATAGGAGTCCTCCCAGGAGAGGAGAATGTTGTAAATGATGAGATGATTCAGAAGAGTATGCTTATAGGGAGTAGTTGATGGACTGATGGACACTATTCTGAATATACAAAATTAATTAATTATGCCAGGGAAATTTTCTGAGGAAAATGGTCAGAAAATGCAGGAAAAATAATGAGTATGTTACTCTTTGAATGCTTTGTTTTTACCTATTTTGCTTGTAAATTTCAACTGTGACTAATTTAGATTTTGAAAATGTGATTGGTAATTCATGGATAAAATTGCTACTTCCCTTTCACTTTAACATGAGCTCAGTTTGTATTTTAGGATTAATTTTGTGAAACATGGTACTGGGGATGACTGTGCCAAGTACTTGTAAATCTTTTAAAAAACTTGATGATTAATTTTTTAGAGTTGGGAAAGCACGGTAATGAATTTTAATGCAAAACGTACAAAAATATATCTTGACTATTTTTGTGAAAGGTTTTGTCATTGTTTTGATTGTGAATTAATGGAGTATTATAAACTTGTACTAATATTTGAATTGTATTTTTAACAGGTAGAAATATAGGTACAGATAACGTTTGTAGAGATAGATTGGAAAAGACCATCATTCTTTTTACTAAAGTGGTAAGTTTTCTTTTTATTTTAAGTATGTTTTCTTAAAAAAAATACATGTACTCAGATTTAAGAAGGAGAATGATGTGAGCATACATTCTTTAATGTGAAGTAAGTTGTTTTCTGACTATAGCAAAGTTAAAAAAAACTACTTTGAAGTATTTAGCATGCATGTAATAATTAAATTTATGCCATAATATCAGTTATAAGTCACTTTATTGTAAAAAAAAATCCTAATATTAGGGAAGTTCATTTCTCTGAAGTTTCTTATTCTCAAGCCTACTGGATAAAAGCAGAGATAAAGAAGGTACCAGTTGCAGCTGAGCAGGAACTAGGTCATATGTAACAGGCAATGTAATATCAGGAAGTCACTGTATTCAGAATGACAGATTATCATCGTCAATATGAAACATCTTTTGAATAGAATTATATGGGTGCACTTGTGCTAGGCAATGTGTATAAATTTCTGATAAAACAAAGTTTTATGGAAACTGATTTTTATGAAATTTTGGCCTGGGGATGGTTGAGAGAAGTACATAGAGTTGGGAAGACCTGGTTTGAGGACTGCATTGCACTAAAACCGGCCGTTGAAGAGAGGTAGCAGTATCTAAACTTGTAGCCTATTTTCCCTTTTTTCCTGAAGCTTCATTAATAGGATTAAGGTTGTCTGTTCCCCTGGGAGTAGAAAAAAGGAGTAGAAATGAGCTGTTCTTATGTCTTTGGTTAAGTTGCAGTACCTTTAGTTTCAATTCTCCTTATTTCCCACAGTTAGGTCCTAAATAGCCTCAACAGCAAAAGCCTACCTAATCCTCCAAGAGCCAGCAGGAAATTGACTCAGGTAGTTTAAGTTAAAAACCCAAAAAAACACAAAGCAAAGTAAAATGCCATGATGTGGTTAGTCAGTGGATCTGTGCAGTGTTCATAAATAATTTCATTTATGAAATTCACATTATAATGTCTGGCTTTATTAAAGCTTTACAAATTGGAACATTTCAAACATATTTGAGTCCCTTTGAGGTCATCCCTTAGCTTCAGGAATTATCAACATATGTTGAAAGTTAGCTGTTTTATCTGTATACTTCCTCTCCCTCCCCTCCTTGCTGGTTTTTAAAAAGCAAATCTCAGATATCCTATTAGTATTATCTATAAATATTTGAATATATATCTTTAAGTGATTAGGGGTTTAAAGTAACCAATCTAACACATTTAAAAAGTAGGAATGACTTTTTATTATCCTCTATTTAGCCAGTTTTTAGATTTTTCTCAATTTTTATTTTTATTTTTTTTTTAAAGATTTTATTTATTTATTTGACAGAGAGACACACAGCGAAAGAGGGAACACAAGCAGAGGGAGTGGGAGAGGGAGAAGCAGGCTTCCCGCGGAGCATGTGGGGCTCGATCCCAGGACCCTGGGATCATGACCTGAGCCGAAGGCAGGCTCTTAACGACTGAGCCACTCAGGCGCCCCAGATTTTTCTCAATTTTTATAGCTGTTTTGTTGGAATTGGGATTCAGTAGTGTCAGTTCTCTTTTTTTGTTGTTGTTGCTATCTATTTGTCGAGGTAATAGATAATTTCCTTCTAGGGTTTTTTGTGTTTGCATTTGGCTCTCTCCATCCTGTTGTGTTACTTACCATGTTCCTTTGTCTCTATACCTTTCCTCTTCCCATATCTCTTATAAATTTGTAGTTAGATATAGAGGCTTGATCATATTCAGACTTTATTTTGTGGAGGAGGGCAAGGATGGCAAGAGTACTTTACAAGAGTATTGTGTATTTCGTATTGCATCACATCAGGAGATACAGTGTCTGTATCCTCAGCAACCTTTCCCTGTTGGTTATTTTAGAAGGTATTAATGATCATGCCTACATCTGTTGTTTGATAAGGGGTTACAGAATGATGGCATTCTATTATTTTGTTGGCATTTATTAGCCAGAATTCTTTCGTAAAGAAGAAATCTACCTCATCAACTGGTAGTTGAAATATAGTTTCACTTTTTGCCTTTATTACTTTTTAAAGTCCTGTCTTTTATATGCACACTTTTTGTTTCATATTTACCCATTGTTACTGAATTAAGTATGAAGTGGGTCTATTTTGGACCCTGGACTAGAAATAATAGAAATTTCTTGTCATGAGATACAATCTGACACTACCCACATTATAGGATGTATCCCATGAAATCAGTTGCATGTGTATTACATGGAAAACTACATGTATGTAGATTCTCCACCAAGGTTCAAATCTTGCCAGATGTATATCAGCAAAGTTATAAGATGTACTTATGGATGATTATATTCCTATATGAACTTGAAGAAAATAAATTTTAATTTTTTTCTTTATAGCTTTTGGACTTCTTGGATCAGCATCCGTTTTCATTTACTCCTCTAATTCAGAGATCACTGGAATTTTCTGTAAGCTATGTATTTACGGAAGTTGGTGAAGGCGTTACATTCGAACGATTCATTGTTCAATGCATGAATCTTATTAAGATGATTGTTAAAAATTATGCTTATAAGCCATCCAAAAATTTTGAAGGTAATGCCTTACTGGCAGTTTTTTCCCCCATTATTTCAAATGTGAAGTAATTGCTATTTTTATCTATTTGAAATTCATTTACTTAAGTGTGAAAAATAAAATGTTGCTTGGACATGAAATAGAGGTAAGGATTAGAGACTTTAATATGTGA
The DNA here is from genome assembly GCF_011800145.1 of Mirounga leonina. Lineage (NCBI taxonomy): Eukaryota > Metazoa > Chordata > Mammalia > Carnivora > Phocidae > Mirounga > Mirounga leonina. Next base: position 37,573,905 of record NW_023270426.1, read on the forward strand.
GTGCCAGCTTTAAAAGCCTTATAATGTATTTAGTAAACTATCTTTTGTAGCACAATAAAAGGTCAGTTGAAGGCTTGGGACTTTAAGAATTAAGTACTCCAATAACCACTGCAGTTCATGTTGTAAGCTGAATTTATTTGTACAATTAAAATTTTTCTCTGATTTTAGTGAGGTTACTTCTAGACATTGGATTGCATTCATGTGCATGTGTACCAAGATGAATGAGGAGTTCTTGTAGGAGAGAGAAAGACATATGTATCTAAGTCACTCCAATATGGTGTGATAATACAGCACGGGGATGTACAGGCTGTAGTGGGAGGACAGCTGCAAGACTGATGTGTGTGGTGTGAATAAAGAAATGTCTTTGAAATTTGCCCTTAAGAAAAATGAGAATTTATACACCACTTTATCTTCTCCCCCAAGAGTGTATTTTTAAATTTATTGAAGTTACATAATCCAACTTTGGTAGAATCTTTGTATGATTAACTTGGAATTTTATTTTTCTAGATAGCAGCCCTGAAACTCTAGAAGCTCATAAGATTAAGATGGCATTCTTCACATATCCCACTTTGACAGAGATGTGTAGAAGATTAGTCTCTCATTATTTTCTGCTAACTGAAGAGGAACTGACAATGTGGGAAGAAGACCCAGAAGGCTTTAGTAAGAATCAGGTTTTCGGTTTCGCCTGGCTTTTCTCCTCCTTCCCTAAATATGTATCATCTATTTGAACGATAGGCATAACAACATTGTGTTTTAATATAGCACTTCCGATCTGAGAGTCTTGGCTTTTAAAAGTTTGTTATCTGTTAGAACAAATTGAGAAGCAGAAAATGAATGATTTTTTCAAATACATGGAGTTTTCTCCAGAAAGATACCTTTTAAAATTTTTAGATATTCCTGTGAACATATGATATATAGTTTAAAACAAAAGTATAAAATAAACTACCTGTCTCTGTTATCAGGTCAGTTTGTACTTTGTGATTCATTCCATCTTATTTTTTATTAGTAGACATTTTTATTTCAAAAAGAAATTTGGAAAATTACTGAATTGCTGAATAGATCACCTACTTAAATTTTAATTTTAAGGTGAATTTTTTGATGCTTAAAATGTTTTTCTGGGAGATCTTTTTTATCTATTTGAATTTTAATAATAGAATAAAAGTAGCAAGGTCCTTGCTACAGAAAATCAAGAAATTATGTGTCTAGTAAAGTACCTGTGTGTGAATAAAGTGCCTGTGTTTTACTTAAGCCGTCTTCAGACATAGGCTAGATTTTAGGCTCTCCTCATCCCTTTGACTGGGTGATTTGTGTAGTTCTATTCATACGTTTCCTAAGATTTTAAGAATGCCTCAGATATTTTGGAAGACTTGTCTTCGCCCTCTTTTTGTTATTTAAAAATAATTTTAGTTCATTTAGGAAATACAGCATTACACTATATGTATCCTATTTTGTTTTTGCTTTTTCTCTTAGCTAAAATCTTAAGTTTCATATTGCTTTCTTTATGCAGTGGATATAATAGTATAATATGACACACTGAATTCTTAGATTTGTACAAGTCCCTGAAGTATTTTACTTTTTAAAAAAATTTAAATATAGAACATTTTTGAAAATGTTACTAATTATTTTAACTTATAAAACGTTGTTATATTGAAATGAAATAATCTCAGGATTATAGTTATATTCGAGTGCTTACTGTGTGCAAGTCAGGTGATACCACTTACTCTGGAAGTGACAAAGCCCTTTGAGCTTTCCTCCATAGAGAATTTTTAATGAAAGTGAGAATGCTTATGTAAGCACTTGATGGGAGACTCCCATACACAGATGTGATCTATAGTGTATATAGTAAAGAGATCTGTGTAAGGCCTTGTGTTCCCAAGGATTTGCTTTCAGTGTTAGGTTTAAAACCATTCATGGAAATAGACTGACATTATTTAAAATCTTTGTATTCCAAAATGAAACTTTGGAAACACCATTATTGCATGGTGAGCATCTTTTGTCGTATTTTTAATTGTAGCAGTGGAAGAAACAGGAGGAGATTCTTGGAAATACAGTTTGAGGGTAAGTATTGATTGAAAAAAAAATTGATAGGGAAATACTTAATGCTTCTATAACTCTTAGTAGAGAATGATATTTTGTTAAAGATTCCAAGCATTAAACCAGACAAATAGGAAATATAATTGTAGGAATCTGTATCTGAGAAGAAAGTACTTAATTAAATTATGAACTTTAACCTAAATTTTTGTTGTTCAGTTTGGGGTTTGCAAACTGAATTTTTCTGCATTTTGCAGTCACATTGATGGAAAAGTAATTGTCAGTGCAGAAATAGGAAATGTTTTTGAAAATGAAAACTACTTCTCTTTGGCTAGAATGATTCCCACCCCCCACCCCAAAGTATTTCAGTAATTTTGAAGCTTTTTTTGATATGTTATTTCTTGTACCACCAAATGTGATTCTGAGACCAGCCCACTGCTTTTAATTTTAGAATGCTTTCTTTCTTTCTTTTTTTTTTTTTTAAGATTTTATTTATTTGTTTGATAGAGACACAGCGAGAGAGGGAACACAAGCAGGGGGAGCCGGGGAGGGAGAAGCAGGCTTCCCACGGAGCGGGGAGCCCGATGTGGGGCTCAATCCCAGGACCTGGGATCATGACCTGAGCTGAAGGCAGACACTTAACGACTGAGCCACCCAGGCGCCCCTTTAGAATGCTTTCTAGAATGCTTTTCTAAGCACACATTTTTTTATATGGCCAACATTTGAGGAAAATTAATCAAATGTAGCCTTCTAACTATTTTTTGTGTGTGAAAAGTTGTGTTTACATAATTTAAACTATTATTTTTCTAAGAATGTATGTTAATGTTTTTAGTTTTGTAAGCTTACATAGAAAACCAGAGATAGAGAAATTATTAGTGCTTTAAATTTTTTAAAAAAATTAACTGCTTTAATTTTTAAAAACTTTGCTTTATGGAAAATTTCAAACATATTAAAAAATAGAATAATATCATGAGCCCTTGTATATTCCAAAACCCACGTTTATTAGTTACCGACTCATGGCTAATCTTACTTCATATGAGTACCTCCCAACCCCAACTTGGATTATTTTGAAGCAAGTATTTGAGGTGACGTATCATTTCATCTATATATATTTCAGTATGTGTGTAAGATTTGTTTTAAAACATAAAGCATGTTACCTTCAAAATTCATAATTCCTTTGTATTAATGTGATGGTTTGGTACTTTTAAGAACCAAAATGAATCATTCTTACTATGTAGCTAACACTGACTTCTGTTACTGTTTGTGTCTGTTAAAAGAAATACTATTCGCTGGGTGGGAAGGATGGGGTGGCTAGGTGATGGACATGGAGGGGAGTGTGTGCTATGGTGAGCACTGTGAATTGTGTAAGACTCATGAATCACAGACCTGTACCCCTGAAACAAATAATACATTATATGTTAATTAAAAAAAAAAATACTGTTCTATGTGGTGAATTGAATTCCTGAGTTGGAGTTGTTACTTACTGTGTCATTGCTAAGAAAAATACATAATTTTTAATGAATTAGTTCCTGCATAGTCATTTATAGTACTGAATCTGCAAATGAATGTGGCTTTAGATTGCTTTTTTTAATTTAAAGAACTGTTAATTAAAAATAAGTTATTTTCTCTCTGGAGTTTTACTTTTTGAATGCCTAATGCCAAATGATTGAAATAGTAAAATAAACTTTCTGTGTGTTAGGAATCAAATTATAATTTTTCTTTCCCAGTGTATCTACAACAATTGTAATCTGCTTTATGTAAAAACATCAAGAATTGGAAACATTTTTGGAGTTTTATGATTTTAAGAATGAGTATTCTTTGCTTTATTGTAGAATTGATCAATACAATATACCATTGTTTTCACTAGAAAATTGGTTTCTTTCCTCTCCAGCCTTGCACTGAAGTACTATTTATAGATATATTCCATGAATATAATCAGACTCTTACTCCTGTACTTCTAGAAATGATGCAGACACTTCAAGGTGAAGTATATTTTATACTTTATTAATCCATGTTCAGTTAAAATAGTTTTGAGTGCCTGCTTCCCATGTGCAATGCATTTTTTCCTACACCATAAAATAGATGGGAATCTGAGGAAGACCCGAATGTGTTCTTTTCTGAAGGGATGGCTTTCAGGGTAGAGAACAAGAATGGGCAACTGACAAAGGCGGCCTTGAGATAGGCCATTGAACATGATAGTTGGATTTTGCTCTCGTAAGCATACTAGCAGCATAAGCAAAATAGTAGGCAGTCAGGTATACTGCGTGGAGAAGTGGTCTACATGGAGTGTGTTGTGAAAGTAGTGGGAGAAAAGGTCAAAATGACAAATGTTAGGCTCAGGATGGTGGCAGTGGGAATGGAAAGAAGATAATGGATTTAAGAGAGAGAATGATGGTGTGAACTTTCTGGTACTTGATTGCTAATAGCAGGTTGTGCATAAGTAATAGCAAGTGTAATTTATCATTTCTGACTTTTCTACTATATTGTAAATTCCAGGAAGAGGGGCAGTGATCACATCTGTTTTGTTCACACATTATTCCCAGTGTCTGGTACTCTCAGTAACTCTTTGTTGATTGACTTGTGGTGACTGACTGACTGTGCTGGGCAAGGGAGAGTGACGGACATGATCCTGAACTTGAGTCTTAATGACAGGGAGGCTGTTATTAGTAGTGCTTGGAGATAGAGTTTTACTTTTAGAGTGTGTGTGTAAAGGGCCTTGGGAGACAAAAGCAAGTTCAAGGAGAGAATCCAAGATGTTCACCTTCAGGCATATGAAAAGATGAAGGTCCTGTAGAAAAAAAAGCCAGGTCAGAAACTCTTCCAGAGGTGTGAGGAACAATATGGGAGTGAATCCTGGAGAGAAGAGCACATTATTAGAAGTGTCCAGTAATGAAAGAGGCAGAAGGCCGTGGAATCTTCTGAGACAATGGGTTATTTGAAATGTTGGGGCAGAAATTACATAGTAAGGGACCAGGGATTGAGCAGGTGTTGATATAAGCAAATAATAGCAAGAGAAGCTTCTGTAGGGAAGGAGATGCTTGATCTTGTTTGTGGTAGTGAGTGGGCAGCTCACTTTTCAAGCTTTTGCTCTCTGAAAAACCTAAAGAATGTTCTTAAATTATAAACCAAGGGAAAAAACTGTCAGGTTTTACTTTGTTCATCTGTGAAGATAATTTTAGTGTTACTTGTATTTTCATATGGATTGATTTTTAAATTACAGTTATTAATTAATGTAGGATTACTGATTCTTAAAGTTGGTTATATTTGTACTGCTTCAGTTACTTTTTCTTTTGAGCTTAGAACATCATTTCCATTTTCTTCTATTTATTATTATTTTTTTAAACCACTGTAGGAAAGTGGATAAGCTATTTAGGTTACACTCTAATAAGTTGTGTGGTGGTAAGGATTTCAGTGGTTTCAGAGTTTAGTTATGTTTCCAGTTGTGGAGCAGTTGGCTTATTTAGGGCTGTACTTATTCCAGCTTCTTAAAGTAGTGAGCTTAAAAATTCATATTTAACAGCAGAAGAGTGCTTTGATAAACTTGCTAGAAATCTTTCTGTTCTAAAGAAATAGACTTACTAAGGAAACTATATTTTTCACGGCTTAACCATGACACTCTCCTTTCTGGACAGTGGTAGGAGACTGTCAACTTTTTATTCAGAAGTTTCCACCTGACATGATGGCTCTCACTTTCTGCCTGCACTTTTTCTTTTGTTGCCATCCTTTAATGTACTGTCATGACCTGGTTTGTTTATTAAGTTTAGAGCTTCTTGTGTGAATGGCCTATGCTTTTTCTTTTCTTTTTTTTTTTTTCTAAAGATTTTATTTATTTATCTGAGAGAGAGAGAATGAGAGACAGAGAGCACGAGAGGGAAGAGGGCAGAGGGAGAAGCAGACCCCCTGCTGAGCAGGGAGCCTGATGAGGGACTCGATCGCGGGACTCCAAGATCATGACCTGAGCCGAAGGCAGTCGCTTAACCAACTGAGCCACCCAGGCGCCCTGCTTTTTCTTTTCTGTTGGTTTGTTTTTCTTTTGAGGGATTCATCTTTTTATTTTTTCTTTTAAGAGTTCTCTTTTAAATCAGGGTATATAAGGTATTATACACTAGTTAGCAATCTGTGGCATATATTTGTTTGGATTGTTGCTTGACGTGACATTTTTCAAATATGTTACAATGATTTTTAAAATTGTAATATGGCTTTACATTTTGTACCTGTGCTCTCTAATGGTGATGATAACAAAATCTGGGCTTTCCCTTTATACCTGTATGTATATTTAATATCATGAAATTTATTATGCTAAACTGAAATGATAAACTAGTAAATTGAGTTGAAATAAAATATCTTTTAAAAACTAGTTTTATTTACCTTTGCTGATACTTATGTTTTTCAGGACCCACTAATGTGGAAGATATGAATGCACTATTAATCAAAGATGCTGGTATGTTAAACTAAACCGATTTAGAAATATTATTTCTTCAGTAATAAATGTTTGGGATGTCTGCTTTGTGGCAGGTGTTAAGCTGGAAGATTGGGATACAGGGATACCTAAAATATAGGAACTGTCTGGTGGGGGAGATAGCTAAGTAAGCTGACAATCGATTATAGCATAGTACCAGTGATTAATGTTAAAGTAGGTGGCAATTAGGTAGTCCATTGGGAAACCACAAGGTAGTATGGGTGTGCGTAGGGAAAGGCTCCTAAAGAAGTATAGTATGAGAACACCAGGATCAGTGGGAGTTAACAAGGGGAGGGGCTATGTGAAAAGAGAGTTCCAGGCAGAAGGAGCAGTATGTACAAAAATTTGAAGGGAAGAGGAGCAAGAACAGTTAAGTTTTGAATTGGGAGTAGTTTGGTTTAATTGGAACATAGAGTGTAAAGGGTTGTGGTGAGAGATGAGGCTGGAGAGAAGTAGGTAAGGACCAGATCATAAAATATTGTGTCCATTTAGAAGCGATGTTATTTTATAATTTTTTTTTTAAAGATTTTATTTATTTATTTGAGAGAGAGAGAGCATGAGAGGGGAGAGGGTCAGAGGGAGAAGCAGACTCCCCACTGAGTGGGGAGCCCGATGTGGGACTCAATCCTGGGACTCCAGGATCACGACCTGAGCTGAAGGCAGTTGCTTAACCAACTGAGCCACCCAGGCGCCCTTATTTTATAATTTTTATAATTTGACTTGAATATGTTTAAATGGATGTAGCTTTCTGTTTGAAAGCACTAAGGAGTATTTAGGAAAAACAGTGTAAAGTAACTTAAATAATGAATCTACAATATCTGTTTAAATAATGTCTTTGATTAACATTGTAAATTTCCCTTTATGAGCATATTACATGTTTTAAAGTATCCCTAAGGATTAGTTTCTTATATAAGACACTTAACATTGGGCCTAGCATCTGAAATTAAAATTTTTTTTCTCAAATCTTCTTTGTAGTGTATAATGCTGTTGGATTAGCGGCTTATGAGCTGTTTGACAGTGTTGATTTTGATCAGTGGTTTAAAAACCAACTTCTTCCAGAATTACAAGTCATTCATAATAGGCAAGTATGAAACTTTGTGTTAATAATACACTTAATTTACCTTATTAATTTTGTGATGAAGATAGGAAGGCATTAAAATTGCTTAAAATTTTTAAAAAGTTATGGTATGAGTTAGCTGATCATATCTAGTGTAGAATAAGACTTGTGTCTCTTAGAGTTGAAAAATAAAGTTGGTTATGTTTTTTTACTTTTAACTGTGATTTGTAACATGTATGAAGTATTTGATGTTAGGTAAGATAGTTTGCAGGAGGAAATTTTATACAAAGGTAAGGGAAATATGGAGATACCTGGATTCTAGAAAAAAACTGTACACAAGAAAGCCAGTTGGAGACTTAGCCGGGGCTAGGCCTGGTGTAAGTAGTAGTCAGACACAAATAGTAACTGTGAAGGGTGACCGACTGAATGCCTTGGGATCACACATAGCATACTGCAAGTCTGGGAGAGGGTAGATAGGATGGAGAGACACCATGGCAGAAAGCATTTGGATGCACTTTAGGCTTGTATTGGGTTGCCCCATTCAGTAGTACAGAGCTACCTGATTTTTAGAATTCTTATGTTTCATATACTTTTAGGCACTTGACTAATTTTAGGTACTGAACGGATGAAACGGAAGGGTAAAGGTCTTTCAGAGTTTTTATAATTTTTTTCTTAGTTTAGAATTAGAGACTTAAAAATTCCAAGAGACTTTGTTCTTGTTTTGAATTGTGCATTTCTGTTGATTTATTTCTGTAGATCTGGTGTCTATCAGAATGCCTAGCATGTAGTCATAGATCAGGTAACATTTTTTTGACTGCGTTAATGAATGACTAGAAGGCTTCTATATAAACCTTGAGAGCTGGGGAATTGTAGAGTTGGAGATGATTTAAAAGTAATTTTGACCCCTCCAAAACCAATATCACACTATATGTTAACTGAGTAGAATTTAAATAAAAACTTGAAATTAAAAAAAAAAAACCCGAAAAAATATTTTTGACTAGTAAATAGCTACTTACCTATTCAGTCAGTGAATATTTTCAGTGACTGTGAATTTGCCATGTCCTATAAAGTCTGTGGTAAGATGGACTGTGACTCTGCCAACAGTAAGCTAGAGAGCCTTTGATGTAGAGAAAACCTTCATTAGGTAGCTACATGTGCCTTTAGTGGGAACACACTGTGTGGTTTGATTGTCCTTAAACCCTGGAGGCTATTTACTCTCGATCTGTGTTGTCCAGTACAGTAGCTGCTATATATGGCTGTTGAGTGCTTGAATTGTACCTAATGCAACTGAGGAAATGACTTTAATTTTAATTAACTAAAATTTAAATTGAAAAACTGAAGAATGTAAAATATGTATTGATTCCATGTTGTGAAATGATAATATTTTGCATATACTGAGTTAAATAAAAATGTTAAAATTTCACCTGCTTTTTATTTATTTTAATGTGGGTGCTAACAGATTTAAAATTGCATATTTGGCTTGCATTACGTTTCTTCTGGACCAAGCTGATCTAGACCAGTATTTCTCAAAGTTTAATGTGCATCTGAATCTGTTGGCGATCTTGTTAAGATACACGTTCTGATTTAGGTTATGTGTTAGGGTCTGGGTCAGACTGTGTGATTTCATCATGCTTCCAGGATGATGATGCTGCTGGTCCAGGGAGCATATTTTGAGGAACAAACTATCCTCCAATTTTAGAAGTGACTGTGATCTAAGTGAATTTAAGATTTGACCTTTCTGAGCTTCGTTCTCTTTATCTGGAGTGGAATGTTGAATATAGCAATTTCCAAGATCTCGGTTCAGAACTGATAGTTCTGTGGGTTCTCCACTACACTGTGTACACAAGTCTTGTTTACTTCCACCTCTGTGACTTTGTTTAAACAGTCCCTGTTCCTTGAAATGGTATTTTTTCAGTTTTCTGCCCAAAATACTGTTTATCTTAAAGGCTGTTCAAATCCCATTTCTTCGTACCCACTCTTTTCTATCCCTTTTCTGAAATCCTATTATATAACTTTGCATTCTTTAATTATTTTCGGTGAGATAAACTTTTTGAGGGCAGGGAGTACTTAAACACATTTTTTTTGCATCTTTAATGAGCAATTCTTTCTGTATGCTTGATCATCTTATAATTTTGTAATTTCCTAAAATATGTGACATATTCATTAGCATATTCCATTTATACCCTGAAACAATTATCATCTCACTACTAAAATTTATATAGTATCAAGAAGAGACTTTGTGGGTGGAATTCTTATACATAGTTGTTTATAGCTTTATGGTTTTTCTCCTTGCCTAAAGAAACTTCATTGCCTGTAGCAAAGATGATCATAAAGAAATGTGTATACCTGCTACTGCAAATGTTTTACAGCTTTTAAAAAGTAAATCATTATTTTGATAATATGAGTCACATTCTGTAATAGGGCACTTCTTAAAAAATTAGAGAATTTACCTAAAATCAGTGTAGAAACCTGAGTATTTTATTTATTATTTATTATTTACTGAGTATTTTATGTAAATGTAGAAATCTCTCACAGTGTTCTGAAAAACAATCTTTGTAAGATAAACAATTGGATTTAGAAAATTGAATACAGGAATTCCTTTATTACTACTTTTTTAGGGCCTCTTCAGCCTTAGGTTTGGGACATTAGCTACTTATGCCTTTTCAGATTAACTGTTTTTGGTTACTTGAGAAACAGAAGTGGACTTGTTTTTATGTACATATTTATGTTACAGTTCTTTAAAGTAATTAGATTTGCAATATATCTGCCTACGAATTTTCAATTTTTGTAGATCAGAACTTTTATTGTTAGTATTTATACTGTGGTATGTTTAGAAGTAGCTTTTATGCTTTTATATAAAAAATACAGATTGCTTCTTTACTATATTTAAAATTTAAATGATGAAATATACTAAATGAAATAGGCTTTGTAAAATATTTATCATTTAAATTTCATGATTTTTCCTTATCCAGGTATAAGCCATTGCGACGCAGGGTGATTTGGCTCATCGGTCAGTGGATTTCTGTGAAATTCAAGTCTGACTTAAGACCCATGTTATATGAGGCAATTTGTAATTTGCTTCAAGATCAAGACTTAGTGGTATGTTCCTTCAGTGTTTTAAGACTTTTTTTTTAATGAGTTTAACCTATGTTAAACTTCAAATTCAGACATGGTTTTTATATCTTCAAAACGTTGGTGGCCTTTCACTGTTGTAGCTGTTCCTTGGTGTGAACAGTTTGATTCGAAGGAAGGAAGTCCTTTGATTATTATTTGCCCTTCCCATCAGTAATCAGTGAAAAAAATAAACTCTACCTTTCTAAAATTTATAATTTTTTAGTGAAAATAAAAGAAGACAGTGTTTTAAGATCCTTTTATAGCCTTCTTGGTTTTTTTTCCTTAATTCAGGATAGATTTTATGTTCTCACATTTGGGGTTATACCATAATCACTTTCATCCTTACTGTTGTTGATTCTTTGTCTCTCATTTTTGGAGGGTTTTTTGGTGTGTATTTGTGTTTTTTTAGCCTTTAGAATTGTTTCCTTTCAGACTTTTTATTTATAGTGTTGATATATTATTCTTGATTTTTTTTTTGTTACTGAAAACTTGATAATGGCTTCTTTGTTGCTTTATTCCCTTAAAAGAAGTATGTTTGCTGCTGTAATATTTAGGTCAGTTACTTAAAGAGTTGTTTTTATTTGTTTGTTTTTTAAGAAGTTCCACATTGTGTAGAATAGTCTCTCCCCCCCCCCCCCCGCCCCGGGGTGCTTTATTTTATGCTCGAGTGAATATATTCATGACTTACTATACATTTTCTTTGTCGTGGGCTTAGATCTGATTCCAGCATAGTCTTGAAAAGATTGAGTTTAGTTGTCTTTTCCTGAGTTTCAAATTATTTTTACATAAAATTAAGTGATTTCTCAACCCCCCCCCAGCCCCCCGAATTAGGCTAATTTCTTGTTTAATCATTTCTTGGTATACTCCTTTTAAAACATTTTTGAACGCATCCGATAACCCTGTTTTTCAGCAAAGGCTTGGGCCATACTTTTCTTGTTTTCACATGTGTACCATGATAACATAAACTACTCTTAATATTCAGTGAATATATAATTTTTTAGTGAGAATAAAAGAAGACAGTGTTTTAAGATCCTTTTATAGCCCTTTTATGGCCCTTCTTTTCACTACATCTGTGTCTTTGGGGTAAATACCCAGTAGTGCAATTGCTGGGTCATAGGGTAGCTCTATTTTTAAATTTTTGAGGAACCTCCACACTGTTTTCCAAAGTGGCTGTACCAACTTGCATTCCCACCAACAGTGTAAGAGGGTTCCCCTTTCTCCACAACCTCTCCAACATTTGTTGTTTCTTTCCCTGTCCATTTTGGCCATTCTAACTTGTGTAAGGTGGTATGTCAATGTGGTTTTGATTTGGATTTCCCTGATGGCTAATGATGATGAACATTTTTTCATGTGTCTGTTAGCCATTTGTATGTCTTCTTCAGAGAAGTGTCTCTTCATATCTTCTGCCCATTTTTTGACTTGATTATTTGTTTTTTGGGTGTTGAGTTTGAGAAGTTCTTTATAGATCTTGGATACCAGCCCTTTATCTGTAGTGTCATTTGCAAATATCTTCTCCCATTCTGTGGGTTGCCTCTTTGTTTTGTTGACCGTTTCCTTTGCTGTGCAGAAGCTTTTTATCTTGATGAAGTCCCAAAAGTTCATTTTTGCTTTTGTTTCACTAGCTTTTGGAGATGTATCTTGAAAGAAGTTGCTGTGGGCAGTGTCAAAGAGGTTACTGCCTATGTTCTGTCTAGGATTTTGATGCAGTTCGCCTGCATGACCCCAGCTGCTCCGGGTGTCTGCCCCGGGGGCTGCCCTGAAGTCCTTTCCCCGCTGCTACTGGTCTGCGAGTCTGTGCCCGTCCCCAGCGAGCTAGGCTGTCGCTCACCGGCGGTGTAGGATCCCCACGGCCAGGCACCCTCCCGCTGCCGTTTATCCTCCGATATCTGTCCGCGGAATCACGGCTCCCCACTTCGAACCTCAAAACCAACCGCCTGTGATATTCTCTTTGTAGAGATCCAGATCTTCTTATATCTCAGGCTGGTTTCGTGGGTGCTCAGAGTGGTCTGCTGGTTATCCAGCTCAATTCCGGGGACCAGTTGAAATCTGGTCCCCTACTTCTCCGCCATCTTTCCCCCCTGTCCTTGTTATTACTTCTTAAGACTGTCTTTAGTAAGACTGTCGGTGGGAATGCAAGCTGGTGCAGCCACTCTGGAAAACAGTATGGAGGTTCCTCAGAAAGTTGAAAATAGAGCTACCCTACGACCCAGCAATTGCGCTCCTGGGTATTTACCCCAAAGATACAAATGTAGGGATCCTAAGGGGTATGTGCACCCCATTGTTTATCGCAGCAATGTCCAGAATGACCAAACTGTGGAAAGAGCCAAGATGTCCATCAACAGATGAATGGATGAAGAAGATGTGGTGTATATATATACAATGGAATATTATGCAGCCATCAAAAAACCGAAATCTTGCCATTTGCAATGACATGGATGGTACTAGAGGGTATTATGCTAAGCGGAATAAGTCAGTCAGAGAAAGACATGTATCATATGATCTCACTGATATGAGGAATTCTTAATCTCAGGAAACAAACTGAGGGTTGCTGGAGTGGTGGAGGATGGCAGGGATGGGGTGGCTGGGTGATAGACATTGGGGAGGGTATGTCCTATGGTGAGCACTGTGAATTGTGTAAGACTGATGAATTACAGACCTGTACCTCTGAAACAAATAATACATTTTATGTTAAAAAAAAAAAAGATAGTAGGAAAGGAAAAATGAAGGGGGGAATCGGAGGGGGAGATGAACCATGAGAGACTGTGGACTCTGAGAAACAAACTGAGGGTTGTAGAGGGGAGGGGGGTGGGGGCATGGGTTAGCCTGGTGATGGATATTAAGGAGGGCACGTACTGAATGGAGCACTGGGTGTTATATGCAAACAATGAATCATGGAACACTACATCAAAAAAAAAAATTCTCAGCTTTAAAATAAATAAACAAACAAAAGACTGTGTTTAGTAAGGTACCAAGTTAATGTTGCACACTTTGGCCTTTTGATATATATAGGATATACTACTTTTATTTCAACTTGTGAGAAATGCTGGCTAATGACGGAAGATACTTCAGACACATACATACGTAGGCAGTAGGGTACAAACGTACAGACATATATACATACATGTACACATGCATGTGTGGATAGGTAGGTAGGTAGGTAGATAGATATTAATGGATCAGAATGTTCTCTGGCTTTCATAATCTATATTCTCTTGCTTGAGTATTGCTGTTTCGGTGTTGGGATAGATTTAATCTTGAACAACTGTGGTTGTGTGGCTTCCAAATCTTATGGCCATATTATTTTTAAGACTGGCTATGACAGAGTAGAAATAGTGCAGCAACTGGAGAAAGCAACTTCTTCAGATAGTATAGGGCCCCATAAATCTTAGAATACCAGAGGCCAGGGGCGCCTGGGTGGCTCAGCTGTTAAGCGTCTGCCTTTGGCTCAGGTTATGATCCCAGGGTCCTGAGATCAAGCCCCACATTGGGCTCCCTGCTCAGCGGGAAGCCTGCTTCTCCCTCTCCCACTCCCCCTGCTTGTGTTCCCTCTCTCGCTGTGTCTCTTCTCTCTCTGTCAAATAAATAAAGTCTTTAAAAAAAAAAAAAAGAATTATATCAAAGAAAAGGAAAAATTCAGTGACTTAGACAACAAGCACCTATATGCTCGCTCCCCAGTGTCCATATTTTCATTGTAATAATTTTCCGTAAATATTTCAAATATTGAGGAAGTAAAGCCTTCCAAATGCAGTTGAATCGCTATCTTTCCACTCTCATTCTGTTGTGTTTTTATTGAGCAAAGGTTTTTAATTTTAGTGCAATCAGATTTTTCTTTTGTTCTTTTTGTTCATTGTTTAATCCCTTTCTTTACCCTTGGTTCTTTATCTAGAATTTATTTTTGAATGTGATAGGAACTGTGGTTCCATTTTTGTTGTTTTTTTTTTATAAGGACAACAGTGCTATACACTATGCTATTACTGTAGTGCTATTCACTATAGTGAATTAGAGTGACTGAATTTTAGGTGAGGAGAACCTTCTTTTTGTACTACCCCAGATGATTACTAACCAGAATATTTGATTAATATACTAGGCTTTTTTGATTTATAAGGCCTTTGAGCCAGTTATGTCTTTAAATTTTGGAAATTACAGATTTTTTTTTGCAAGTTTAACTTCAGTTATTTATGTAGCCTTCAATACCACGAGCAGTAAGCTACTAAAAAATTAGCATTGGCATACTCTTTCACCCTTATAAAAGGCTATATGAAATGTGAATTTGGGTGCAACCAGAATATTTATAGTTTGGAAGTAAGGTGGTGGGGTTGTCTCTCAAGCAAAGGAATGGACATTTTTATGGGCAGGCTGACTACCACTGTAGAAACAGCAAATTTTCAAGAGGGAAAGGCAGTTAATGGTGTTAAGAACAGACTTTTAGTGGCATGTACAGAACTGCAGCAAACCCTGAGTGTACAGTGGGAGGTACAGCTGGGATCGGGCAGATGTATTTTAAGGGTGCATTGAAACTTTTTCCATTCTTGCGGCTTTAATGGTTCTCCCATTTCTGCCACTCATTCTGTCTTACCATTTTGATTTTGTTTTTTTGTTTGTCCATTATTTGTGTCTCAAAAACACTGCTATAGATTTTAAACTCTGGGGGTAGTCTGTTTCTTCACAGAATGAATTTTCAGTTACATTCAGTAAATATAATTTCCAAAGGAAATATCAACAAAAATCTGTGTTTGAGACATCAGATTATTAGGCCACTCTAAAACCAGAAGAAAGGAAACTTGAGTAAGTTTCCTGTAGTCAGTTTTAGTTTTACACTGGTATGTCTGGTGCTTAGAATATATGAAAATGAGCTTTAACCTGAAATTAATACAATGTTGTGTCAGTTATATCTCAATTTTTTAAAGTAAAATGAGCTTTAGAATTTTTTTCTTAAAAGGAGATGAATAAATTGAACATGATTTTATCCTTTCAGGAAACTTACTTTACACATGTATTTCAGGAGAAATACATCAAATAGTGTAATCGAATGATCTTGACTTTATGGTGGAGGAGAGCAAAAAAATCAGCATACTAGTAGCAAGTAGTAATAGTACAAATGTGTAGGGTAATATTACTTATGTTAGTATCCATTATGCCTAGCATGGAGTCAAGCCTTAAATAATGTTTATTGAAAGAATTGGGAGATTGGGATAAAGAGGATCCAGGAATGAGGAGGGCTCTCTTAAATAGTTATGTTATAAAGTCATTATTCTGTTTCTCTTTAGCATATTACTTTATTCTTTCCTCTTAACTTTATTTACATTTTCCTGGTGGTCTTCAGTCCCTGAGACACTGCCATTTCTTTCTGGTCCGTGCACCAGGCTGTTTTAGCGTGTGAATGGCCTTTACTGTTACGGGCAGGCTGTGGAAGCGGTGAGGCGTTGAGCTAGTTCAAGTGTGGAATTCAGATTAGTCATTTTGACAGTTCTTCCAAGGGTCACTGTCACTGAAGCAGGGTATGTATCTGATTATTTTTTCTTTTATAGCAATCCTCTTTGGCAGTAGGGCTGACCTCTGGTGTCTTCTCCTTCATTTCTCCTTTGCTCTCATGCTTTCTTGGATCCCTCCAATGTTTCTTATACTTTGATGGTACTTCTTTGCCCCAGTAAAGGAATTAGCTTGTTAAATTTTCAGGAGTTTTCTGAGATTTCAGCGGGAGTTAGGATAGACTCGTAGGCTGAGTTCACGCAGTCTGGATCCATTTCTGGATACTTGGGATTTAATTCTCCTTCGGAGGGATTTATTCTATGAAAAGTCATGTTTAGAATACTTTGTTTTCTTTTCTTTTCTTGCATTTACTAGCAAGTATTTATTGAACAATTAGTGTCCTAGGAATTGTTAGATCTCTTCTACTTCTATCACATTCCCTAGCTCTTTATCCTATAAATTTGGGTTTTGACTTTTTCCCCATTACTTATGAATCACTGTGAAATTCATACTGTCTCTGTGGTAATTACTTCCTCTTTCTTTTATAGCTCAGGAATAGCTAATTTTGTTCTTATTTTTGTCATATTTTAAATGCGCCTCTGTTTTCTTAAACTTTGTGGGCTTTTTGTTTTCCCTCCTAATTTGGCTTCCTGTTTTTGGAGTTAAACTAGAGTGCAGACAAGTCATCTCATACCATTTCATCTCTTCCTCTCAATGTAATACTACACTGACTTCCCTTTGTTAGGTAGGAAAACACAGCTAGTTTTTATTCCGATGCCTCTTTTGGTTCCTGTACTTGTGTAGATGTCGGGTATGAGTTAGCATCTGTGGTCCTTTTGTGGAAAAAAAATCAAGAGAATTAAAGGTTAGAGTGCTGGCAGTTTGATTGCCATTTTTCTTTTTGGGGGGTTTTATGTCCTGTTGTTTGTGAATTTAATTATTTATACAGTGCCGGCTGTATGCCTCCCACTGTACTAGATGATGATAATTTATTTTTTTACTTAATTTTTTAAAAGATTTTATTTATTTGACAGAGGCACAGCGAGAGAGGGAACACAAGCAGAGGGAAGGGCAGAGGGAGAGGGAGAAGCAGGTTCTCCCGATGCGGGGCTCGATCCCAGGACCCTGGGATCATGACCTGAGCCGAAGGCAGACGCTCAACGACTGAGCCACCCAGGTGCCCCTAAATGATGACAATTTAAAGATGACCAGCCAGTCCATGTCCTCAAGGGGATTATCCTGTTCTTAAGCTTTTCAAGTTGACATT
Source organism: Mirounga leonina (assembly GCF_011800145.1). Lineage (NCBI taxonomy): Eukaryota > Metazoa > Chordata > Mammalia > Carnivora > Phocidae > Mirounga > Mirounga leonina. The sequence continues at coordinate 37,591,302 of NW_023270426.1, forward strand.
TTTATTTATTTATTTATTTATTTATTTATTTATTTATTTAATTTTATTTATTTATTTTTTTAAAGACTTTATTTATTCATTTGAGAGAGAGAGACAGAGAGAGAGCATGAGAGGGGGGAGGGTCGGGAGGGTCAGAGGGAGAAGCGGACTCCCTGCTGAGCAGGGAGCCCGATGCGGGACTCAATCCAGGGACTCCAGGATCATGACCCGAGCCGAAGGCAGTCGCTTAACCAACTGAGCCACCCAGGCGCCCAAGTTTGACATTTTTATTGATAATTATTTAATATCTGGGTGTCTGGTACCCTTCAAGAATGTAAGTTCTCTGAGGGCAAAGACTAGATCTTTCTTAAAGCTTTTTTCTGCAGCATCCAACATTGCCTGGGAGATAATAGTTCCTTATTGAATAGTTTTAATCACACAAGTACACCTTGTTTTCATTAGGTCATTTCGTGGTAGACAGCTTGGCATGGTGCTTTGCATGTATTAGACAATCAGCAAATTTGTTACATCATTTAAAAGTCTGAAAATGTTCACATTGCCTTTAGAGATAGTGAATAAAAAGTAAAGGCAGGCAAGAAAACATCTGCACTGTAGGCTCTTGGATCTGTGGATTTGACAGTAGAGTGCTTAACATTTGGTGAACATGCCTGATCAGCCTCTCAGAACTTCAGAAGCTCCTGTAAAATGGTTAAAACTGTTTCTTTGAAAAATGGCTGCCGAGAAAAAGCCAGTTGCTATTTCAGGTACAGTAAGTGTAGCATCTAAGAAAATAATGACTCTCAGCTGGGAAAGGAATGTTTTAGGTATATTGTTTTACGGAGTAGAATATAGAATTCAGTCATGGCTTGAGTTCATGTTACTTTTCGTGGAAACTCTGGGTATGGTAGCCTGTGCGAGTTGAGTTGACCAAATCACAGGTAACACTTGAAAGAAAATAATGGGGAGATTGAGATGTCCTGATGTGATTTGCCCAGGGAACATGCTGATAAACGAAGAAAATAAGATTTGGGAAGGTCAGGAACTTGTACAAATCTTTGTGTATTTGTGAACTTTGGGATTTAGAAAATCTTGGAATATATCTTTGGATAGTTAAAGGATTTCCTCTAATGGAGGTGGCAGATGGGAATGTGTGTTCTTCCTCCTCCTCTTCCCTCCTCTTACTACTTTTCTCCTCCCTCACTCTTCACACTGAACATCTTCCAGCTTCACCGGCCCCAGCCCATTTGCCTGTCTGTCCACCCTGATCTCAACCTTCTCTTTCCCTGTGGCAACCCCTTTGTACTGTTCTCTCAGTCCCACCCCCTCTACACACTTATGGCAAATTATTTTTTTCCTGGAAGCACCCCCTGGATTAAAGTCTCCTGAAATAAATTATGGGGAACTGAGAAAGATGGGACTTTTTACTTTTTCTTTTCAACTCTTTGTAAGAGGAATATTCTTTTATTTCCAGATGATAATTTGCTCTGTGGCTTAAAATATTGACAAAAAGAGTAAAGAAAGTGATTTGGAATAAATTCTTTTGCCATTTGATATTAATGATATTTAGTAGCTCTAGAATTATTAAAAACTAATAATGTACTTTTTTTTAGGTCCGTATTGAAACAGCTACAACACTGAAGTTAAATATCCTTTAAAGAATTTAAAAATACTGCTTTGTGATGGGGCACCTGGCTGACTCAGTCGGTAGAGCACGCGACTCTTGATCTTGGGGTTGTGAATTCGAGCCCCATATTGGCTGTGGAGATTACTTAAAAATAGAGTCTTAAAAAAATATACTTCATGAGTGCCTCAGTGGCTCACTCAGTTAAGTATCTGCCTTCAGCTCGGGTCATGATCCCAAGGTCCTGGGATGGAGCCCCGCATTGGGTTCCCTGCTCAGCCGGGAGTCTATTTGTCTCCCTCTCCCTCTGCCCCTCCCCCTACTTGTGCTTTCTCTCAAATAAATAAATAAAATCTTTTTTTAAAAAAATACTTCATTGTGAAGAATTTTAACAACACATTTAAATTGTTAATTTTTTTGTAAAATTTGTTAGTTTAAAATGTAGTTTTTGAATGGCTTATTTATTTGGTTTTTAGACATATTTTATTTGGATATATCTCATATATTCTCAGTATTCCTTAACTACTCTTTACCTGTTGATGATTTTGAATTTAGAACTGATCAGTTTCTACCGGTAAGAATATTTATTTTTAAGATTGATAACAGTTTCTGCTTATGTCCTTTGAATATTAAGTGTTATTTTATAACTGAAATTATATGTATCTGTTATTGATTAAAGCCAAATTTAAAAGTATATTGTATTATTTTGGAAGTAATTGTATTGGTAATTTTGATTCATAGCTTTATTTTTATTCTGCTTATTTTTGTTTAGCTATCTTAACTGTTTGGGGGTTGATAAACTTTTTTCTTTTTCACAATTATAAAACATTTAGTTGCATTTTATCTGTGTCTGTTACTTTTACTCCTTAGGTTATCCTCATCTGTTTGTTGTGAGCCACTCAGGCGCCCCGGTAGTACTGATTCTTAAGAAGACTTTGCAGGGGCCTCTGGGTGGCTCAGTTGGTTAAGCATCCAACTTTTGTTTCCACCCCGGTTGTGATCTCAGGGTGGTGAGATCAAGCCTGGAGTCGGCCTCCTCGGTGGGCATAGAGCCTGCTTAAGATTCTCTCTCCCTCTGCTTCTCCTCTCTCTTTCTCTCTCTTAAAAAAAAAAAAAAAAAAAAAACTGGGCAAGAAGAAAGTTAATATGATAAAATGTCTATCTGTACTTCTTGTGTAGGTCATACATGGAGAAGCTTATAGAGCCAGGTTTTTCATTAGTAAAAGAATCATTAGGTATTTTTGGATGAAATAAATATGTTTTCGAAATCTTCCTAAAAGTAAGTAAACAAACTATCTGGAAGGTTACATGTTTGTTTTATGTAAGTATCTGGCATCCTGTGATTTGTTAATTCCTACTGTAATTTTGTAACATAGGAAAGAGTCAATAGCCAGACATGGGATACTTGTTTTCTAATTCCTAATAATATCGTGTCATTCCTTGAGTAACATATATGTACAGAAATTGATATCTCCATGCAGCATATGTTAAGGGCCACATCAGAGAGCTGGTATGCGAGTATAGTTATTGATACTCCTTTTGCTTTAACAAGTAGAATTTGCAAAACAAAACATTCTGTGATTGGCAATAGGCATATATGGAAGGGCAAAGACAAGAGAGACACTATTCGCAGTTTAGTTAGCGGTATAAAGTGTAAACACAAAGTTGAGACACAGTTTTCCTCTGAAAACATTATTGTGTTTGTGGATGAATTAAATTCTCAAATGGACCCATTGAGCAATAATAAAAAAGAATCACCGTCCTAAATATTGGCAACTTGAACAATTTGAAGTTATTTAGGTAATGCTGAGGTTTTGGTTGATTGCTGTTTATTGCTTTGAGATTTTGATTTAATTTTCTTAATTCTGTTTGTGAAGATATTTCTATTTCTATTCTGACCCCCCTTTTATTTCTCTTTCCCTCAGTATTTGGAAACCATGTTCACACTACTTTTTCAGCTACTGCAGCAAGTTACAGAATGTGACACAAAGATGCATGTTTTGCATGTCCTTTCTTGTGTGATTGAAAGAGTCAACATACAGGTAAATTTGTTGTAAAACATTAAAATAAATGTCAGAGAGGTGAGTAGAGTATGTGTAGAATGCATTGATGTTTTTGCTTTATGTACATTATTTAAAAGTTAAAATATGCATTAAAATGCTTATAACTTATATGGTTGTGGTTTCGGTTATATTGACATGTACTTGAGTTTTCAAAAAATGACTTGAGAAAGTTAAAATCTAAAATTTAAAAATGGGATCAGTAATATGAAGGTGTTTAGAGTGCAGAATTTTATATCTCTTAGTAAATCCAGTTTATACTTAATAAAACTTCTTAAAATTCATTGTGTTTGAGGACATAACCACACGTGTATCAGCAGATGCAAGTATTCTCAGAGGTCAATTTTTACCTTCAAAATTAAATGTGTTTTACAGTTTGGTCTGCATTATGTACATGTTTAGTTTAATATAAAAAAGATTATGTAAAGTTTTCAACAGGTATATTATTAAACTGTTAAATTATTCAGCTTCTCTGTCTCTCCTCTAATTTGTGTGAAAAATTGATAATCCAAGAATCTTCCCTCTAATTATCCTAGTAATTTCTCATATCCTAGTTCACCACTGCATATCCTTGTTTGAAAAGTACTGAAGTAAATCTGTGAGATACTAGGGAAGGATAACTGAGTTCATATCCACAGATTCGAAGTGTGTTCCTGGATCTTTTAGTGAATTCTGATACCTTGAGCTTGTTTTTCAATTCTAAAGCAACTGATGAGACTTGCTGTCAGTTACTGGATAAGGACAAGTTAAAAATGTCTGTGCTGAGTCATTTGCATATATTTCTCATTTAATCCTCACAGAAACCTTTGGGTGAGGATTGGAATTTATTATCTCAAATAGTTGGAGATTTTAAGGAATTTGTTAAAGTACATACATCTTAGTGGTATTACCGATGCAGTCACCATGCAAGTCCAGGAGAAGTTTTGAGTCTCTGTTAATCACTTGCAGCAGATACAGGTCCGAGTGTTTAAAAATAGTATTATCTTACAATTTTCTTAGCACCTGGGATTCTTCTTACATTAGTTACATTATTTCATTTTGGTATTGGCTTATAAAGAATATTGAGAGATTTTGATCACACAGATAGTTAATTGAAGCTCTAAAACTCATTTCAAGTGCCTGTCTCTGCTATTTAGTTTTGGTAAGGTCTTTAACTTTGTGTCATTGTGTATAAAATAATAAAGATAATTCTGAAATCACCGAACTCACAAGGTTTCCTAAGTATGAAATTATTATAAATGTGCAGTATGCTGTAGATCATTATACAAATACAATAAATTGTTGTTCATTTATAAAAATTGATTTTAGAAACAAGGTTTGGCCATTTTTTATAATCTTATTTAGATATCATCTGGCTAATGGAAATTTATTAAAGATTTCTTTTTGTGGTAATGAATTTTCTTACCTACATCTTCCCAGATCTCTTAATCTTTTTATCCCAGGTTGAAATTCCTCATACTTAGTAAATGTAGAAGTGCTTTTGTCCTTTTATCCATATTTGCCTTTCGGAACACAAATAGCCTCAGCGACTCAGATGACTCTATCATCAGTAAATAATGAGATAGAGTTATCCAGTAGCATTTTCTGTTTTCAGAACTCAGGTAGGAAGTGGTTATGAAAAATATTTTCAGTAGTCTGATTGTTGAGCTTTCCTATGTTAACCTTTGAACAGCTCCCTCATTTATATATCATTGATCTATCTTTTGTGTGCTAAATTTCATTTTTGTCAATAAATAATAGTTTGAGCCATCTTACAACAGTGAGATGACACATAATGGTTTAATTGTGAAGTTTCAGTGAAGTTGCCATCTTAATACTATTAATGTGCAATTACTTAAAAATCACATTTTCTCTGCTTTTTGAAAAAGTAGCTGAAAACTTAAAATTAAATTATTCCATAGCAGCGATCCCATAAATACATAGAAAAAATAGGTGATCATCAGGTTTGGGTGTCAGGCAGACATTCTTTAAACTTAAATATTTCTGAAGAAAAGGACAAAATTAAAGGGCCTGTGTGAAATATTAAATATTCTGTGAAAATTAGATCTAAAACATGAGGTGTCATTGGGTACTTCCTTTTTTAAATCCCCTTTGGATGGAACCCTTGTTAAAACATTTGTTAGGCTCTCACGTACTCTCACGTACTTGATTTTCACATTTTCAGTAACATGTTAACAAAGGAAGTGGATACCTCACTATACGTGATGAACTAACTCATAAGACTGTACTTCTCATAGTATTCCCCTGCATTCTGTTCTGTTTTCTTTTTGAGTGGAGGTGCCAAAAGATGAGTGCATGTAGTGTACTTTTCATCTCATTTGTATTAAGCTGATAGTTTAGTTTCTTTTATAGCCTGATGTCTAGAAAATGTTCTTAATTCCATGTGTTTTATTAGATGTTGAGCAAATAGTTGATACTGGCCTACCCTAAAAAGCCATAGAGTATAACCATTTTCAGAATTACGTATAGGCAGTATTTTTTTTTTTACATATATTTCGTTGACATATTTCAGCAGTAAATAATACCCATATATCCTTCATCTAGTTTTATCAGTTACTAACATTTTACTATATTGCTCTTTTTTTAATCTATGTGCATATACAAATTATTGTTGTTGTTGAACCATTTGAATTTTAGTTTCAAGTCTCATGGCACTTCACCCCAAAATATTAGACTTCTCCTCTTCTTTTTTTTTTTTAATTTTTAAATTTTTATTTTTTTTAAAGATTTTATTTATTTATTTGATAGAGACCAGCGAGAGAGGGAACACAGGGGGGAGAGTGGGGGAGAGGGAGAAGCAGGCTCCCCGCAGAGCAGGGAGCCCAATGTTCTAAAACAGTGTTATTGCTAGTTAGGTAAGCTGTTTTATTAAAAAAAGATCCAGGATATGGCAGCATTTTCTTTTAAACTATAGATAACTGGCTGTGTTATGTTGTTTTCCTAAATTTTAATTCATGCAGTAAATCTGGTACTTTTTAAAAATTCTTTAAAAATATTTACCATAGAACTGTATGTCTCTGTGTAATATCTGATTTATCTTTAAAAAGATATATGCATAATACCTTTCATTTAGTAAATATTAAGTATTTCCTGCCTGGGACTTAATAGTGTTGTGTCATTGTTTCTTGAAGGAAATTGCCTTCTTTCCTAATACAGTTCTTTTGCTTCCCCTACTTCTGTTGTGATAGATACGACCATATGTAGGATGTCTGGTACAGTATTTGCCTCTTCTTTGGAAGCAGAGTGAAGAGCACAATATGTTGAGATGTGCTATTCTGACAACACTTATTCATCTTGTTCAGGTAAGTTACTTCCCAGTTTCTTAATTTAATATATATATATATTTAATTGAAGTCTGATTAACATGCAGTGTTAGTTTCAGGTGTACAACATAGTGGTTTGACAGTCCTATACATTACCCAGTGCTCACACAGTAAGGGTGGTTACCACCTGTCACTGTACACTTTTATTACAGTATTACTGACTATATTCCCTATGGTCTACTTCTCATCTCTGGGACCTATTTTTTTTTAAAAAAATGGAAGTTTGTGCCTCTTAATCCCTTTTTTATATTTCACCAGTCTTCTTACTCACCTCCCCTCTGGCAACCACCAGTTCTCTGTACTTAAGATTCTAGGGTTTCTGGCTTTTTTTTTCTTTTTCTTTTTTTTTCTTTTTAAAAATTATTCATTGTTTCCCTGTGGTTTATTTTAATGTAGTGAAAGGCCTCTCACTTTATGTCTTTTTCATGTGTGATCTAAACAGTTTTAAAAACTACTTCTGTGTGTTGACTTTGGACTTTTTTTGACATCTGGAAAATACTCTCTACTTTTTTTTTTTTAATTTAAATTCAGCTAGCCAACATATAGTACATCATTAGTTTCGGATGTTCAGTGATTCATCAGTTGCATATAACACCCAGTGCTCGTGACATCACGTGCCCTCCTTAATTCCCGTCACCCAGTTACCCCATCCCCTTCAGCATCCTGAAGTTTGTTATCTATAGTTAAGAGTCTCTCATGGTTTTAAAGATGTTTTCTTTCATGGATGTAGCAGTCTCCCGTGGGGATAGACTCATGATTTGTGCAGTCCATTGTACTTTCCATGCACTTTCCTTGGTATTCAGGGCTTTTTTGCATAAATTTACTCTCCACTTTCACTCCTTTTTTGTGATTTAAAATAAAAATTTTCCCTTTCATCAGTTGAGAAGGTAGGGAAACAGGTGACTTAATTTTGAAGGAAGGAGTGAATATGATTTTGGACATCTTGACTTTGAGGTGTCGAGGTTGTGCAGAGTGTAGAGAAAGATCTAAAATTTCAGAGTGAACCAGACTGTGTAGGTGTCATTTGAATGGGTATAGTGAATTATATTCTGATGGTGAGAGGATAGAGAGGGAAGAGTCTGAGAATATCTGGATCCAGGTGTGCTCAAGTGATTTTTATTGGCCTTGCCCCAAACTATGATAGATTTTCCAATGGGGAGATCGCTAAGTTAGTAGTTACTACTTGGCAATTTTCTAGTAAGTTAAAAATTGGGGAAAAAACATTTTAGGGGCCCCTGGGTGGCTCAGTCGGTTAAGCGTCTGCCTTCAGCTCAGGTCATGATCCCAGGGTCCTGGGATCGAGCCCCGCATCGGGCTCCCTGCTCAGCGGGAAGCCTGCTTCTCCCTCTCCCACTCCCCCTACTTGTGTTCCCTCTCTCGCTGTCTCTCTCTGTCAAATAAATAAATAAAATCTTTAAAAAACAAACAAACAAACAAAAAAAAACATTTTAACATTAGTTTTTAAAAAATCTTTCTCAGGCACCCTAACACTTTTTTTGAATATTTATGGGTGAGTTTTACAGTTATAAATTCCTACATAAGGCAGTTTCAGATAAATGAATAGTGATACAAAAAATTTTTTAAAGCACTTTCTTTTTAATAACTGTCTCATGTAGCATCTCTTCTTATCTACCATTTAATTCTTGTGATCTTCTGTGACGATTACATCCCTTTTACAGAGTAGGATACAAAGGCTAGGATAAGGTTACTGCTCTCATAAGTAACAGAACGAAGAGTGATCCCACATTTTTTGCATTATATCTCTGCCAAAATGTGTTTTTAGATTCAGTTTGAGAGTTTTGTGACCGAGGTGTGAAAAAAACCAGCTTCTTTTGTCTCCTTAGGCAATGTCACCTCAGGAAGTGTTAGGAAGCCAGAGTAACCTGCAGGTAATGTTTATAGAGTATAGTGTAGGGCCTTTTCCTTTAATCATGACTGTTCTGTACCCTGTGTTTTTGTTTAGGCCAAAGGTGCAGGTTTCCAGCCAAGTGGTCATCCACCCTTCTTGAAGAAGGCATACAACGCTTAATATTAAAGTTGAGACTGTAGCTTAAAATGTGTTTTTCGGTCATATGAGATTATACTAAGGGTTATTGTTAAGTTGCATTTTGTAGATAACACTGCCATCCTTGAGCTTTTCAAACTTAACAGGGAAACAGTGTATTTGTATGTTTTTGTTTTCATTTCATTTTTTATATTCTGGGAACCCAGACTAGTAGTCTCTGACTAAAGAGATCATCCTTTGATCCTTGACCACCTGCTTTTGTTATTATTATAATTTTTTTAACCTGCGAAGAATTTGAAGCGTACACAGAAAAAGGAAGAACAGTATAATCAGTCATCCTTAGGGAACTATCACCCAGCTTTAAGAATCATCAGCGTTTTGTCTATATAAATTTAGGGCACTAAAAAGCTGATTGTGAGGGTTGAAAATGTATGGGAAACTTACTAATTGTGAATTTTTCCTCTAGGATATAATCTACCTGGGTTGTTTTGTAGGGAATGATCCACATTTTTTGAGGTCTTTCCTCAGTAAAAAAAATCTTTCAGTTTCCTGCATCTTGCATGTTTACAGCTCCCTGTTCTCATATAGTATCGCTCCTTTTGATTACCTGGTGTCTCCCTGTCTCACTGTCTTGAGAACATTTGCTTTATCTTATCAGAGGATCTAACAGGGCCACTGGTTTGTTTGTGGACTTGCATGAAATCTTGGCATCAAACTGCTTTGTGAACACTTTCTGGAGGCCCTCTTAGTTTTCGTACCTGACCTTTAACCTCCCCCTTCCCAAACCAAAGTACCTCGCACTACCAGTTTTTGAGTCTTTTGGTGTTTCTGTAATGTAAATCAGGCTGCTTCTTGCCGCTACTTTACTGCTGGCTTCGAGCTTTGGCTTTCCTTGGTTTTCCAAGTTTGCTAAGTCAGTTACCACTTGTCTTTCCAGCTTTTATTTTTCTTATGCTGTCTTTGTACTTATGGTTATAGGTCTTTAAGGCACATCCTCCTAGTTTCTTTCAGTGGTTCTTGACAGAGAACAGTAGTAAATGCATGCATTAAATCTGTCAGCTTTCTCCAGATGTTAACATAGTATTGCTAATGCTGAGTTGTTTGGTGTAGCTGGGACATAGTACACAGCTTGCGTTTAGGGTCAGGAAGACCAAAAGAACATCTCCTGAAGTTTAGAGCAAGGAGTGTTATTTTTATTTTAGAAAGGTAATCAGACGAGATCGGGTGCGTTCAGAGTGGTATGGCCGTAGACATAAAAAGGTAATCAGGGCGCCAGTGGGGGCAAGGTTTGGAATGGAGTAAAACTAAGGTCAAGGAAAGTAGTTGCAGACTTTCTGTTAACCATGAAGGAGATGATGTAGATCTGAAGTAAAAGCGATAGAGAGAAGGGAAAAGATTTGAAAAATATTAGACAGAATGAAGGATTGTTTAGATGTTGGGTGAGTAAGAAGAGGAACCAGGAGGTGGTTGAGATACCATTTATCACTAAGTAGATAGTGGTTCAGGTCACTTGAGTTTGGAAATGCAGGAAGAGGAACCAATTTCAGGAAGACAGTGAGTTGGTTCAGTGGTCAGCTTAAGAGTTTGAGCTGGCTTCTGGATGATGATGTCCTGTAGCCATTCACTCTGTTTGGAGTTCAGAGATTGAGGGTTGGAGGTAACAGATTAGAACATTTTCAGCATGCAGATGGCACAGGAGAAGGCAGTCAAAAACAATACCCTGGGGAATGCCAATATTTAGGGGGTATTATTCTTTTTTTCCCCCTTAACCTAAAAAAAAATTAGTAAATATAAATTCATAGGCTTTTGCAAAGATAGTACAGAGTATCCTTCACCTCATTTTCCCTTTTGTCTTATGTAATGATAGTATAGTATGATTTCTGCCCCTTGAAGCATGTCTCATAATTTTAATAACTGTTGAATTTACTTTTGAGCTTTTGTAGTATTGTACACAATGTCCTATTGTGATTATTTCATAGTGTTGGAGACAGTGTTTTGTAGTTTATAACTGTGGGCCAAGAGAATGTTCAAATTTATTTAAAGCTGAATATCTGGGATTGGACACATTCTTTAGGCCATTAGACTACAAAGGTGAATGTCTTCAGGCTTTGACCCGAGAGACTCTTACATGTTTAGCATTTGCTTACTTTGATATGTCTAAAGCTAGCATCTTGTGTTTATTGATGTGTGCTAAGTAAGTAGATGGATTCTAAGTTTTCTAGGAAATTTTAGGTCTACTTGATAATAAAAATGAACTTGACTGGTTTATCTTAATGTTCTTTGTGTTGTTTTGTTATAGATTGAATTGTAGAGACTGAAATTAAACTAAACTTTAAAATCCAGTATACTACTTTGTTAATTGTGACATTTTAATAATCCTCCTTCTTTAAAAACATCTTTAATAAGGTCTTTCAACTGATTTTTAGTTACAGAAGGGGTCAAACTTTTTGAAGGATGAAACTTTATGTATTTCCACTGAGGTAGCTGCCCCACTAATAAAGATGGAACTCAGTATAAGATAAATACATGTAGATTTTTTTTTAATTTTTTATTCTTATGTTAATCCCCATACATTACATCATTAGTTTTAGATGAAGTGTTCCATGATTCATTGTTTGTGCACAACACCCAGTGCTCCATGCAGAATGTGCCCTCCTCAATACCCACCACCAGGCTAACCCATCCTCCCACCCCCCTCCCCTCTAGAACCCTCAGTTTGTTTTTCAGAGTCCATCGTCTCTCATGGTTCGTCAAATACATGTAGATTTTGTTGCACTGTAATTTATTATAAACTGTATTGATATTTGAATTATTTCCTAAATAAGGGAGGTGTTTGATACTTTATTGGTTTCCTTTCTGTGTTTATCAGATTAGAGAGATTATTATGGATTAGAAATTGACTTTTTATCTATTTCATTTTCTTGTAGAGCGCTTAGACTTAGTGTGCTTCCCTGAGTCAACCTCTGTAAGACAGTTATTAGGCAAACTAGAACTTGAGATAAAACCCTCTTCTTCCTCCATCTTTGTGTTCTTGGGTCAGTAATACGAGCAAAAATTGTTCATTTAAAAAAAAAAAACTTACAAACCAAAGAAAGAATCTCTTTTACCCTCTTCCAGCATCCTTTTCCCCTTCCCATATTTAATTAGTGTTAATTTTTTCTATATGCTCCCTAGAAACATTTTTATGCATCTATTTCATATGCATATAGGTAGATATTTTTAAAAATTCTTGGACCTTGTGCAATTGTTATACACACACTTTTGTGCCCTTTAAATCCAGTTAGTAATTATTTTTGAGGTTGTTTTCATTCCATGCCTAATCCTTTTTCATTGGCTACTCAGTATTCTGGAATATGAATGTACTATGATACAGTTATTTTACTGATGAACATTTTGATTGGGTTCATTTAGAGATGATTTATAGAATTTAATATAGCAGTGTTAGTACTTCTTAAGTAGAGAAGAGAAATTATTTATATGTGGAATCTCTTAAAAACGAACAGATGTTTATAGCCTTGGTGTACATGGTTTTATTACCATTAGGCAATTGAATAGTGTTTTTTTGCTACTTGCTGTTCAGTTGTAAACAGAACTAACCTTGTTTTAGTAGTGCTGTAGTTAGGACCATCCCAGAAAATCTGATTGATTTATTTTTTATAAGTTTGTTTTAGGACCTTTTTATATGATAGGTTATTTTTTTGGTGGGAGTGGGATCTTAGAGTGTCTTATGTTAAGTTTTATTTATACTTCCCATAGGGATTAGGAGCAGACAGCAAGAACCTGTACCCTTTCCTGCTCCCAGTTATTCAACTGAGTACAGATGTTTCCCAGCCTCCACATGTTTATCTTCTGGAAGATGGTTTAGAATTATGGTAAGAGGAAAAATTTGATACCCTGGATTTCTCCCCCCACCCCCACCCCCAGCCTTCCATACTCTCATGCCAATAAAGCAAAGGTCATGTAACAGGGCTTAAAAATTCAGCATTTAAAAACAAAAACATGAAATCACTTTCCCTGAACTGGGTAACGTAATAGCTCCATCTGTTCTTGGCAGCTGTCACTCAGTGTAGGCTCTTAGTAGTCAAAGTTCAAAGGGAAAATTTCAGTAAGAACTTGGCTGCATTTAATATTTGCGAATTTGAAATGTAAAATGGGGAGAGCGCAATAAATTTTCAAAACTAAAAATGACTTAAAACTTGCAGCCTGTTAAATGGGATGTTTTGGGGGGTGTTGAGTTATTTTTCAGCCTCTTACTACCTTACCCAGTAAGTATTGAGATACTGTACCTCAGCCCCAAATGCTGAGGCTACTTAGTCTTGACTTGACTAATTATTTTACCAAGTGAGTAGTATGTCATGTTGAAAAGTAAAAAGGAAAAACTCTGTTTCTGAGGTGACTCTGTACCACAGACCTGTAGTAACTGACCACTATGTAAGGAACTGTGCCAGAACATAGAAAATCCTTTTGCTTTACTAAGCTTATCTTACACATAGCAGCAATTTTCTGCAGGGCCAATTGTAATACAGGAAAGGCTTAAACATTCTGATATATAAACTATTGAAATTAAAAAATGAAAATCACAGAAATAACTGTAGAGAAAGTGAACATTTCTGCTTTCCTTTCTTCCTCCTCTCTCTTCCTCCTTTCATTCCTTCCTGCCTTAGTATTTTCTTAGATGTTTAGGAATGAACATTTTTTTGATTTTTAGAAATTGGTGCAAATTATAAATTAATGATCTATAGCAGAATACTACCTGAACGGTTTTAAAACAGGTAGATATTCAATTCACAAGTTGGGTTTCTCATATTTTCTGGGTTATGTTGTTTGAACTTAAATGACTTTAGATGGTTTGATTGCAAATTAGCATGTGTTGAATCCTTTTATATTCATGTATTTTTATTTGTGCAGGATGGATTACTCTAGATCAGATATTGGCATACTTTTTCTGTAAAGGAGCAGACAATAAGTATTTTAGGCTTTCCAAGCTATGTGTTCTCTTATCCTGACTATTCACCTCTGCTGTTTTCGTGCCAGAGTAGTCATAGATAGTATATAAAATGGCTGTAAACATCATTTACAGAAATAGGGTGTGGGTTGAATGTGACCCATGAGCTGCAGTTTGCCAGTCCCTACTCTAGATTATAAATTAAAACATTAGTCTCTGGCACATTTCTGTAAACATGTATCTATATGATGTTAACTATTAGAAAAACTAAAAATATTAGCTATAGTAATGAGATAGACTCAGATACTTAACAATATATTAGCATATGTGTTTATATATTAGTAGACTCAGTATATTAATGTGTGCATTAAAGGTCTATAAATTTTTTTAAGGATTACATGAGCAGGTAATAATAAAAGTACTTGCTCTGTTAATAGTGGTCTTTTTAGTTATATGTAAACAAAATGAAATCATTAGAGTACTTGTGACTTTTTTTTGCTTTTGTTTTTGTTTTGCCAAATTGCTTAGTAGCTGAGATTCTTTAGATCGAACCAGGGTACACATTTCTTCATATATTTTTCTTAGTTAGAACACCTCTTCGGAATCAGATGTAGGTGCCAATCCCAGTTACACCACTGCATTAGGTGTGTAATCATTGTCTGTGAAACTCCCGTTTCCTTATCTGTAGAATGAGGAGGTATAATTCCTACCTCACATGGCTGTTGTGAGGATGAGGTAGTGTTTGTAAAGTGGTTAGCACTTTGTATATGACATTGAAAGCCCGAGAATCATTGAGATTGCCTAGGAAGGAAAGGGCAGGTGTGCAACAGTCAGAATCCCAGATTCCAAGGTCACATCAGAGGTGACAGAGAAGAGCTGTCTAGTCATAGAGCAGGAAGACCAAGCCAAGAGAGGAGAATATTTCCTGAAAGAGAGAGTGGTCAGCTATGTCAAATGTTGCTGATTATCCTTGTTAGAGGAGTACAAAGAAGTGAATTTGGCCCATGGAGATGATAGGAGGGGTTTCAGTGAAGTGGTAAGAATAAGTTAGAATTGAAATTATTTAAGTACAGACTGTGAGCATTGACAACTTCGGGAGCATTTACTATGAAGAGGAGTGTAGAAATTGGGCAGCAGTTGGCTGGTGTGGGGGGATGCAGGGTCTGGAGGGATGGATGAGCCTCAGGAGTGATATAATTGGAGGCAAGAAGGGATGGGATTCAGCCTATGTAGGGTTTGTTTGTTTGTTTGTTTGTTTAAATAGCATCAGGGATACTTCATCCATTTTAACTGGGGGCAGGAAGATGGATTTTTGTATTATAGTGGGATGAGATGGGAAGGTGTTCGATCAAATAGATACGTTTTCTCAACTAAATGTGAACTGTAGCCATCAGTATAGTGTTAACGGCTGGAGTTGAAGTATGTATAAGATACGAGGGATTTGTGGAGAAAAAAGATGTAAAATAATTATCTTGGAGAATGGGAATTTGAACTTACTAGGGATAATCAGTAGCAAGAGATGTTTGTGGTCATATATACCAGGTAAAACTCTTCCGACTGATTATGTGGGGTTTTTTCCCCGTCAAGTTTATTCCCCCACTCTTGATCTAACATGCTAGAGATTTGTCAGTGTTAACTAGCCTTCTCAAAGAACCAACTTTTGGATTTGATTCTCTTTGTTGTATTTTTGTTTTCTGTTTATTAATGCTCTTATATTTATCATTTCCACTTTCTACTTACTTTAAGTTTTTGTCATTTGACCTACCTTCTGAGATTCAGTTTGGTAATTTTTTTTCTTCTTTCCTCATATGAACATGTAATACTATAAAATATTTTTAAGCAGAATTTTAACAAACCTTGCATTTGAACAAACCTGCATAAAGGGCTAGTACTTTTTTTTTCTTTTTAAAGGAAATACATAGGGTAATGGAGACTGGTCAACAATAAGCATCAGCTATATACCATTAATTGTAATATGCTCTTCATTATTAAAAACAAAAACCAAAACCAAAAAACTGGTTTGATTGCCTTTTGCCATCCACTTAGGAGATTTAGAACCTTAAAAAAAACAAACAAACAAACAAAAAAACAAACCCAAAACCTCTTTCTTTAAAAAATGATTTCCTGAAATAAACTTTTCTTGCTAGGGTGAATTCTACTTTTAATATGTCATACAAGTCTATTTTCTGGTATTTTATCAGATTTTATTTTTTCCTTTAATTATAAATGAGTTGGATTGACAGTCCGTATTTTGTGATACTGATTTCATATCAGTGTCATGTTTCTTTTACCAACTTACCAGTTTTTAAAAGTGATTTTTTTTTTTTCATACTGGAGTGATCTCTATAATACAGTAACTCTTTGGATGATTTGAAAATTTAGTAATAAAGGGAACTGAAAATGGATTCATGGCAGTGGCTGGGGAGTCATTCATAGTTTGGTAATATTCTGAAGTTGTTTCTTAGTTGTTAGTTTATACATACTAGGGTTTTGATTTTCCATGTCTGTTACAATTTGGGTACTTAATACCTTAAGATACTAATAAAAAAAAAAAACCTTACATACATTTGCCTTACCTCTGCTATTTGCAGTTTTATTTTTGTTTTGCCTCTAAAGTACATTTATTAGAGATTTTTCTTTCTATTAATGTGAAAGAAGTACATGTTAGATTTTATGAGTTTTCCTATGTTTCTATCCTTTCATTACTTTATTTCTCCTTCAGATTTTTTACTTCCTACACTTAGCTGGGTATATTTTCTTAAAGCTATAAAAAATTGTTACTTTATTACCTTAAGTGCTAAAACATGTAAAGCTATGAATTTGTCTTGGCTTATAACTGCCTATTTCCCTAAAGTCTTGACATATAATGTCCTGTTTTTTATTTTGGTGGTAGCATTATGGATTTTTAATGTCTCCTTTGACTCAGTCTCATTTATTTTTTGCTGGTACTAAAGTATATGATTGAGGTCTGGACTTACTGCATTGTAAATACAACATATCACTTGTTCAGTTTTTTAAAAATTAATATGAATTTTAATGACTATAGGCTTTGCTTTTGTAGCATATCCATATCAATAGTAATGATGATATAAAAGAAGCAGATTTTATTCTTTCTAACTGGTGGGTTGTATAGTTCAAATCAGTGTTTTACTTTTTAATTTTGACACTGGTTTATTAAAATACCCATCTAGTTTTCTTGTGTCAGTGTCCCTTTTTATTTCTAGCATTCTTCTTTTTTTTTTTTAACTGGTCAATATGGTTTTATTTCAGTATTTTGTAAACTTTTAAATAGAATCAGGTAAAAAAAAAACATTTCAAAAAGTGCAAAATATTAGAAGGCTAATCAGTGCTATTAATCTTTCCATGCAGACAGTCTCTTGCTGAGCTAAGCAATACAAATTCTGTAGCAGGGAATATGTATAAAATGATACTCTACAGAGTTTAAAAATAGGCTTGGTCAAGAGACTGCACATGATACAACTGAAGTAGTGCAAATAATACACAGCTAAGAATTTAAATCAAACTTACTATCCTGTGTACTATACAACCGTGATGATACCATAGGTGGAGAGACAAGATATAAAGCTCCTTTACAGTTGCCTGCCCGTCAGAAAACTATTTCTAGCATTCTTGATCTGTAACTTTTAAAAGAGATAATTCACTGCACAAAATTTTGGTATTTTTGTATATTGTTAAAATATTTAATAAACACAGTATTTAAAATTTAAAATACTTTCATGAAGCATCATGTGATGTAGTATGTATGTATTCATTGATTAACTTTTCACTTTTTAATTATTTTGCATTTAAATTTTATCTGCTATATCATCATATGGTTTACTTTATTTAGATTTGACTTAACTGTCTTTGTTCAGTGTTTACATTTTAGCTTTTCTGTTTGAAATTTAGTTGTGTTTCATATACAGTTCAAATTTTTATATTTTGTATTTTAACTTAACCAGAGATGCTTTACCTCAAAAGAACTTTCATGCTCTTATACTTATTTGTTGAATTGATACACCTGTCTTTTTACCTGATGCTCCATGTTTCCTATATTTTTTGTGGAAGGGTAACATTAAAATTTACATTTCTCTAGGTAAAGGTTTGGTACATATAACTTTGTCTGATTATTCATCAGAATAGTAACTTATCTCTTTCCTAATGACTTTGTCTCTCTCTCTTCCTTTCTAATTCTTCATTTGAAGTTGGAGTTAAATGCTATGTCATCTTAAGTACTTTAAACTTTTCGAGATTTTTTTCCTTTTTAAAATACTATGGCTTGTGTTGCGGAAACGAGCATAGGTAGTGAGAGTGACAATGACCTGAATGTCTTTTTACTAAGGTAATGACATTGGGAGGGAAGAATTCATATGGAATTTTAATTTGGATCCAATGACAGAGTTTGAAACATCTTCTGAGTTTTAGAATATGCCCATCAGTTTTTTTCTCACTGAGATACCGTGACTGGATTGTGGCTTTTCTTTTGATTTCATTGTTATTGTAAAGGTGAATAGGATAAAAATTTTAAAATCTTTTGTTTTATTCTTTAAAAATGGAATCAAATCCTGTTCTTGTTGATCCGAGTTAAAGTGTCTAAAAATATTATTGCTTGTATATGTGGCACGTACTTCATTTCTGGGGTGGCTGGTTTCTCTTGTGTCCCCCTTCCTCTTCCCAATTTTGGCATTTAAAATTTGTGAAATAGGGGCCCCTGGGTGGCTTAATCGGTTAAGCATCTGCCTTCAGCTCAGGTCATGGTCCCAGGGTCCTGGGATCGAGCCCTGCATCGGGCTCCCTGCTCAGCGGGAAGCCTGCCTCTCCCTCTCCCTCTGCTTGCTGCTTCCCCTGCTTGTGCTCTCTCTCTGTCAAATAAATAAGTAAAATCTTAAAAATAAATAAATAAATAAAATTTGTGAAATAGTTCATAGATTAATAGGGAAGTCATATTATTTGTAAATATTTATAGCTTACATAAAATGAAAATCCATTTCCTGTATCCTCGTTAAGAAATGAGATAGTAAGAATGTCTTTGAAGCCCATGGTTATGGCATGTTTGTTTGAATTCTCCTGTTTTGATTTCAGGGATGACCCACTGTACCAGTTTTTTTTGTTTTCATTCCTTGGTTTTCTTTCTTGTAATGTTTTTAAAATCACGTGTGTGTGTGTGTGTGTGTGTGTCTTTCTAAACAGTATATTCTAACTTCATATAAATTTTATAGCTTGTCTTCTAACTTGCTTATTTTTTTTTTGCTCCCTGTTCTAAGATTGATCCATATTGATGAGTTTAAGGGTATGAATGTCACAATTCATATACACCATTTTGGTTGATGTTCAGATAATGCAACTGAACATTTTGTACATGACAATGTATGCAGATGTATGAGACCTTATTCACTAGGTCATAGGTATGTGCACATATACATATTTTACTTTTTCAGATGATAATTACTTTCCAAGTGATGAGACTAACTTCCTCCTGCCAGCAGTGTGCAAGAGTTCTCATTGTTCGTAGCTTTGCCAATACCTATTATGTCAGACTTTGGAAATTTTGCTAATCTGGTAGGGGTAAAATTGTACCTTGTTTTGCTTATATTTTACATTTTCTTGATTACTAGTTCAGTATCTTTTTGTATTTTTTATAGTCCGGTTTATTGACAGTTTTTGGATGGATCCTCTTTGGAATGCTGGCTCATGTGCTCTCTACATTTGTCTTTTATTAACCTCTTATATTCCTTTGGACTGTTCCCTTTTCAGTTATATGTATTGGAAACAATCTTCTCCCAGTATGTGACTTATATTTTGATTTTTTTTTTTTTTTTTAAGATTTTACTTATTTATTTGACAGAGAGAGACACAGCGAGAAAGGGAACACAAGCAGGGGGAGTGGGAGAGGGAGAAGCTTCCCACAGAGCAGGGGCCCCGATGAGGAGCTCGATCCCAGGATCCTGGGATCATGACCTGAGCTGAAGGCAGATGCTTAACGGCTGAGCCACCAAGGTGCCCCACATTTTGACTTTTTTGAGGCATCTTTTGATACACAGTAATCGTTAACTTTAATGTAGTCATATTTATCTCTTTTTCCTTAATCTTTCTTTAACTTAAAGCTCTAATTACGTTCTCCTGACGTTATCCTTCTCATATAAAACTGGAATTAATTTCTGTATTTCATGTGAGGTAGAGGCCCAGTAGCTCACCACTGGTGACTGAATTGTCCAACCTTTTCTTAACCTGGGAGCTGCCTCTTTCATAAAGGAGCAGGTCTGTTTCTTATGTTACTCTGTTTACGATATTAAATACATTGATTTTATAGTAAGCCATAATATGTGGTAAAAGAAGTGCCCCCCCCCAACCCCCATATGTTTTGTTTTCTTGGCAAATTTCTTGTTTGTTCTTGGTCATTTGCCTTCCAAATCATTTTAGAACTCAGCTTTTCTAATTTCTAGGGAAAAGCCTGTGGGGATTTGAATGAAGTTTTGATTCTGTATAACAATTTAGAGAGAATTGACATCTTTATGGTGCTGGATTTTTATATCAGTGACTCTTAGAGTAAGATCTATTTAAATCTTAAGTATTTGTTTTGATATATAGAAATTGAGCTGATTTTTATATACAGTGTATTGATATATTCAGCAACCTTGTTGAAGTCTCTTAGTGATTAAAGTACTTCTTTCCCCCTCTCTTTTCTATCAGTCATATCTTCTGTGAATAAAGACTGTTTAACTTTTTCCTCTCACCCTTGTGTCTTTTATTAATTTATTTGGCATATCATACGAGGAGCCCTCCATACATATACTCAATAGATGTGAAGGTAGACAAGATAAAAAATAGAGGATATTTTTTGAGGTGTGATTGTGTTTTTCCAGGAGAATGGTGTCAAATGTCATTAGGTGTGTTTTCTACGAGTGTTTGGTAGGTACCCTCTTACCAGATTAAGGACTTATTTCTCTTTATAATAGGATAGTTTTGATAATGAACGTTAGATTTTGAATAGGATCCCCTCCTCTTTTCTTGCAGCTGTTTTGACAATCATGTTTTTTCTCCATTAACTTCTTGGGTGGGGAGTGAGGAGGTAAACCAGCTGCACACTTCCCTGATAAACCACAACCCATATATATTTTATTTTTTATACATTGGTTCTTTCATATTTCCCAGGGTCTCTTGAAAGGACACATGAATAACATGTGACAGAAAAATAAAAACAAAGCAATTTTTGTCTTTCCTTGACCATAATCATGCTTTTGCTTTAGCATTATAATTTTATTGTAAATATTTTAGTATGTAGTTACTTCCCTTACTATTTTTGCTGTGTATATAGAAATAATAATATATGATTTATAGATGGGTTTTAAATTTTGACAAATTTGGTAATTTTTTTCCTAGAAAGATAACTTTCATAACTTTGTGTATTGTCCATTTTTCTTTCTTCTTTAGATGGGACAATTTTAATAAGTTGTATTGTTAACAGTTTAATGGTTATAGAAAGAGACTTAATCATCTGTTTTTCTTCCTAGGTTAGTGACTTTGGAAAACAGCCCAAGTGTTACACCAGAGTTGCTTCGTATATTTCAGAATATGTCCCCACTTCTTGGTATGTGTGAAAGTGTAAAACACAATACTGTTTTTGAATGCAGTGATAATTTGGGGCCTGATAGGTGACTTTAAATTATACCTTCCATTTTTACAGAAGTCCCTCGTATTCACAAACAAGTTTAATAGTGTTTTAATAGTTTTTAGGTATGTACCTATATAACTTTTTAGAGCCATTTCTGCTTATTAAAGAGTAGACACTAAATTTACTAAATAACTAAAAACAAAAAAGTGTTCTTGGAAAATTAATTCCATATTAAGTTTGAACTTTGGTAAAGTTTTTATGTTTCATAGCAGGTTCTATAAGGTATTTAAAAGACTGTATTGTAAAGCTGCTTCTGTATACCATGGTATTACCCAGTTTCCTTTACAAAATGATTTTATGCTGTCACTTGTTCACAAATGAGCTCTGTACATATTTCTGATTTAGCTAAGGTACCAACAACATGAAGACTATTAAATATTGGCAAATCATATTTATTGTTTAAGTATTACTGACATATAGAGATGCAAAATCATGAAGTGTAATATTCTAGAAGCATCATTTGTGGCACATGGGATGGGAGAACTGGACACTGTGCTGGGAGTGGGGCCTTAGTCTCTTAGGCCACCTTGGATGAGATCTAATTAGGTTTTTTTTCCAATCTGAACATGTTTTCTGATGATAATTAATACTAGAGAATACTTTGCTGTTACATGTCACCTACCATTCATAAGTAATACCTTACATTTTAAAAAACATAATATTTGTTTATAGAGTTGTTTTGTGAGGGATTTTACCAGTGGATATTCACATTTAAACTCTCTTGGAGTAATATAAAGATTGTATACAGTGCTGTTTATGGGCCTTTGTGATTCTTTTTCAGTCTGCAGAATACTATAATTTATTTATAAAATGTAAAAATTCAGTGTTTTGCATTTATAGTAACCATTCTTCAAGAGTGATCCATGAAACATCTTTAATTCCTTCATTAGAACTTTGTGTCTACTAACTAAATATTGTCGGTAGAGGGCATTTACAGCAATATCTGAAGACTTTTTTTTCTGGGAATTTATTTGTAGTGAGTAGTTTTATTAGACGAAAATATTACTGAGGTATAATGTTACACCAGAAAAGTAGATTTACTTTTTCACAGATCAACAAATGTGGACTAAAACACTATTATAACTGATTAGAAAACATCTCATTTTCTGGATGGTCATAGTGGGTAGAAAATGTAATTAGTCCTTCACATTTTCTTTATTTTCTATTATTTTACCCCATTCTTCAGAATAGATCTCAAATAATACCAAAAAGCATCTGTTTTCTGATAAAGAGCCACTTGCCATTTATCATCTAGTGTCCCTATAAAATTGTTGGAAAAAAATCCCAAAGATGAAGACTGTGGCAATAGACCAGTCACTTGTTGCTAGTCTCCTAAAAAAAGTTTTATCTTTTTTTAAGAAACCATAGGGAAAGAAAGTGGAAAATGTCCTTTCACTCCTTTAACTCTGGTGAAGGCCTTTTAGTTCTACTCTTCCTAACTTGGAGACCAAATACAGTGTCATTCTGGGTAATCCACAGTGCTTCTTTGTACTTGACCTAGGAATAGAAACCTCAACCAGAGCCATTGTCAACTTTGTCATGAACAGGATTCAGCCATTTTCACTTATGGGTGACGTTATACAGTGATTTCACTTTGCCTATGTTATTTGACCCCAAATCCAGCATGCCTGACCTTTACAGTGTAACAAGAGAAGGGTGGGTAGACAGGAAAAAGACTTAAAAAGTATTGACTAACCCTACTAAGACTTTATGACAGTATTTTGAGTGTAGATTTAGGTAAGCACTGTAGTACAGTTTAACCATAGAAAGCTCTGTAGTTGATGCATTTAGATACGTATTTAGAACAGTGTCTGGTGGGGCACCTGGGTGGCTCAGTCGGTGAAGCATCCGACTCTTGATTTCGGCTCGGTCATGATACGAGGATCGTGAGATTGAGCCCTGCATCTGGCTCCACCCCCGGAGGGGAGTCTGCTTGAGACTCTCCCTCTCCCTCTGGTCCTTTCCCTGCTTGTACAGGTGCGCACACATGCACATGCTCTTTCTTTCTCTCTAATAAAAGTAAATAAATCTTTAAAAAAATGTCTGCCACATAGTAAAGATTGTTTTGCAATTATATGTGTTACTATTACTGTTAATATTACTGCTATTTTAAAAGCAAAAGCAACCACAGTCAGTGAAGGATTTGTTACTTAACTAAATCAAGAACTACTAAAATTTCATCCTTGTGATAATACTAGATTTAAGCTTTTTTAATATTCAAAAATTTAAAAAATTCTGTATTTTACAGATAGTTAACAGTGAATATAGATTATATGGAAGCTACTGAATTAGTTTATTTCCTGCTTTCTCTTTGAAAACATTGTATGTAATTTGTTTTATGCATTATGGTATATATATTTGCTTTGATAAATGAAGAAATTCTGTTTACACATTATATCTGTGCATGTTTAGTATACCTTGACAACAGTGTTACCTTTATTCTTGAGTATCATATTCTTGAGTATCACAAAACTCATTTTTACATGTAACATTTTGCATATACATTATGTTATATTAGCTTTAGAATTTATTTTGAAATATAACCAGAATATTTATTTTATTTTATTTTATTTTTTTTAAAGATTTTTATTTATTTATTTGAGAGAGAATGAGAGACAGAGAGCACGAGAGGGAAGAGGGTCAGAGGGAGAAGCAGACCCCCTGCTGAGCAGGGAGCCCGATGCGGGACTCGATCCCGGGACTCCAGGATCATGACCTGAGCCGAAGGCAGTCGCTTAACCAACTGAGCCACCCAGGCGCCCCAGAATATTTATTTTAATCTTTGAAGACTATAGATCAAAATGAATACTTACTTTTCTTATCAGTGAAAACATATTCTTTGTCATTGTATCTATGATTTTTAAAAATTATTGAATATGATAGCTATTACTTTTTTATAAGTAGAAATAAAGCTGTTGGCAGGAATTTTCTCATTTTCATGAAGGGGGGAAATCGGAGGGGGAGACGAACCATGAGAGACTATGGACTCTGAGAAACAAACAGGCTTCTAGAGGGGAGGGGGGTGGGTGGATGGGTTAGCCTGGTGATGGGTATTCAAGAGGGCACATGCTGCATGGAGCACTGGGTGTTATGCACAAACAATGAATCATGGAACACTACATCTAAAACGAATGATGTATGGTGATTAACATAATAAAAAATAAAGTTATAAATAAATAAAATACATAAGACCAACAATATTGAATACTATTTAGATGTTTAAGTTAATAATTTTTAAGATATTTTAAGTGTGTGAATAAATACAAGGCTAAAATTCATTTTATATCCTTTTTCCTAAATGTAAGTAGAACCAGAGGAATTTAAAGTAGAACCAAGGGGCGCCTGGGTGGCTCAGTCGTTAAGCGTCTGCCGTCGGCTCAGATCATGATCCCAGGGTCCTGGGATCGAGCCCCACATCGGCTCGCTGCTCGGCAGGAAGCCTGCTTCTCCCTCTCCCACTCCCCCTGCTTGTGTTCCTGCTCTCGCTGTCTGTCAAATAAATAAAATCTTTAAAAATTAAAAAAATAAAAATAAAGTAGAACCAAAAGCTATCACTGAAAATAATTCTGATAACTTAGTTCTAAGGGCTTGTTTTTAAAATCCTTTAAATCTGTTTTATAGTGTTAATTTACTTAGTATTCTCATTCCTTTTTTTTTTTTTTTAAGATTTTATTTATTTATTTGACAGAGGCAGACGGTTAACGACTGAGCCACCCAGGCACCCCTGATAGTTACATCTTTAAGAATATTTTTTATGTGTAAGTTCTTACAGGAGAGCAGATTTGAAGACGAGTCCAAGGATTGAGAATTATCTAAACACAGTATTGAAAGTTTTTGGAGTGTAATAGGACTCTTTTCATAAGTAGCATATCATATCCAGTGCCAGCGCAGCAGCACTCAGTAGATGCTTATTGAGTGAACCATTTAAGCACTTATAAAAATATGATGGTAAAATGATTCAGTTCCAGGGCACCTGGGTGGCTCAGTCGTTAAGCGTCTGCCTTAGGCTCCGGTCGTGGGCCTCGGGTCCTGGGATCGAGCCCCGCATCGGGCTCCCTGCTCAGCGGGAAGCCTGCTTCTCCCTCCCCCACTCCCCCTGCTTGTGTTCCCTCTCTCGCTGTGTCTCTCTCTGTCAAATAAATAAAATCTTAAAAAAAAAAAAAAAATTCAGTTCCTTGTCATTTACCATGCTGGCACTAGAAACGTAGTTTGAAATGAAAGTTTGGTATATATGATTATGTGCTTGTTTTCTGAAAGGAATAAAAAACCTGGGAGCTTAATTTTTTTCCTTAAATTCTTTCAACTAGTGCCAGGTATATGGGGAAGTACTCAGTTATAGGTTGATGTCAGTTCTTAGATAGCTGTTTGAATCCCAGTAGTCTGAACAGCACTCAAAAGGTTTGTAAAGAACTGTATGTAACTTAGTTTTAAATAAAGTGCTTCATTTAAACTGATTTTGAACATTGAATTAACCTGTCCTTTTTAAAATAAATTCTTTGGCAGAACTAAGTTCAGAAAATCTCAGAACCTGCTTTAAGATCATCAATGGTTATATCTTTTTATCATCAACAGAATTTCTACAGGTATGATGTACTAGTTTTTGCATTGTAAAAATTTATGTAGTTCTTACTTTGTCTCTCATTTGAAATCAAGAGGTACCTTTTAAATGAAGATTGATCAGTTACTTTAAGGGGAGAAAAAACTTTATAAGCACTGTAGGGTAGATGTGATGCAGTTCCATGAACTGTTACTTAACACAGAAAGTATCTCTGTAAATAAATACAGCCTTATATTTCTGTAAAAATCAGTATCGCAGTAAACTGTATTTTTATTTTCTAAGCTTTTTCTAAGAGTTCTAATTGAAACTTTATATACTTAGACCTTAAGTATATAGTTTTCAAATAGATTGTAATGAGTTCCAAATATAATTTTTGCCTGTTCTGATACTGCAAATATATTTATATGTATATTTTGACTTTTGATTGAATTTCAGACATATGCAGTGGGTCTCTGTCAGTCGTTTTGTGAGCTGCTAAAGGAAATTACTACAGAAGGTCAAGTTCAAGTACTCAAGGTATTGTCATATTTTAAATGAGTATTGTTGTAAGTTTTTCATCTGTATTTTGTGAAATTGGACCTTCATTTGGGTTTGGATGATTGTCAAGGAGAAGAGTACTTCTAGACAGTATTTTCTTTTAGTGGTAATCAATTACTATAATTCTGGGCCATGGGTTTCAAATTTGAATGTGGATACAGATCTCCTGAGGATGTTGTTAAAATAATGTGGATTCCACATTTCTGACAAGGTCCCTGCTGATGGTATCCTAATCAAGGTCCATCTCCCCACCCCATCCTGAGACCTCACTTTTAAGCAAGGCTTTAAAAATGTTTAGGAATTGTCCAAAGGCTGGTGACATGTAACACTTCTCACTGCTCCAGTTGGTTAGCCTACTTTTGGGAAGAAATTTTATTATAATTTGGGACTTTTAATTTGTGTTGGCATCATAGTTATACTATGAAACTTGTATCGATTGAGTATGATTTAGAGCCAGTATAAAATCATTATGTTGTATACCTGAAAATAATATAATGTTATGTGTCAGGTATACCTCAATTAAAAAAAAACTTTAAAAAATAAGCTGAGTTAATGTTTATGCAGTATATCTATATAGATTAAGGATATATATTATCTTTATATGTTGTATATCATTGTGTAGAATAAGAACAGGCTCTGAGTTGTATATATTTATGTATTAAAGATATAGTATCAATTAAATATATATTTATAAACATAAGTGTATTTATAAATTTATATGAAATACATATTTACATGTATATGTATACATATATACATATGTGCTTCATGTTTGTACTTTGCAAGAAGATGTAGCTGTTAACCCTTCCTGCACTCCCCCACTTCCCTGATTTCTTAGCTGTGTTCTAAGTCAGATATGGTCAGATATGCAAGATGGTTAAGTGAAGTGTTAATTATCATAACAAAGTTGCATTTATCGTATGAGAATGATGGCATTTCTTTAGATCCTAAAAACCATATGATTTCCTCCCAGTGAAATTAAAAAGTCTTTGCCCAGAGAGGTTCATTGTAAGAAATGTATAATTGACCCTTGAACAACACAAGATTAGAGTTGGAGACCCTCTGCACATTGAAAATCCAGGTTTAACTTCTCACTCCTCATAAACTAAACTACTAATACCCTGCTGTTGACCGAAATCTTAAAGATAACATAAACAGTCAATTAACACATATCTTTTAAGTTATATGTACTATATACTGTATTCTTACAAGAAGAGAGAAAAGAAAATGTTAAGAAAATCATGAGATAAAATGAAAAAAAAAACTCATGAGAAAATGCATATCTAGTACTGTACTATATTGAAAAAAGTCTGCATATATGTGGACCTGTGCAATTCAAACCCTTGTTTAAGGGTCAGCTGTATGTAACTAATCACAATAATTGTCATAGTAATCCACAGTATATTTGGGGGACTAAGTGGGTAAAAGTTTATGCATATGGTAAAATCTTCTTTTGTATTAATCACTATGATAGCTGCTATA
The DNA here is from genome assembly GCF_011800145.1 of Mirounga leonina. Lineage (NCBI taxonomy): Eukaryota > Metazoa > Chordata > Mammalia > Carnivora > Phocidae > Mirounga > Mirounga leonina. Next base: position 37,619,484 of record NW_023270426.1, read on the forward strand.
CATCTAATAAGAGTAATCATCAGTTTGAACTTATTCAAGCATTATAATATTTAATGTGTTCTTCAGATATTTATTGTACACACGCACAGATAAAACTCCAGATATCCGTGTTACAATGCTTGTTAATTCGACTTTCAAATTTCAAATTTCATTATTCATTTATTCACCGTATAGGTTATGGGTCAGCACGCTTTTTCTGTAAAGGACCAGGTAGTAAATGTTTTAGGCTTTGTGGGCCATACAGTCTTTGTCTCAACTATTTGTATCTGCTGTTGTAGAATTGAAAGCAGTTATAGATGATAAGTAAATGGATGAGTGTGGCTGTATTTCATTAACGCTTTATTTACAGAATTATGGCATGGGCATAGTTTGCCAACCCTTGGTATTAGTATTCAGATTTTAGTTATAAAGTGATCAGACAGGGAGGCACCTATAATTAAAGACTTTGCATGTTTCCTAGGGCTGCCATAACAAAGTACCACAATCCAGGTGGCTTAAAACAACAGAAATTAATTTATAGTATTTATAGTAATTATCTTTCTCACGGGGTACTAGACACTGAAAGTCTGAAATCAAGGTGTTGGCAGGGCCATGCTCTCTCTGAAGACTCTGGGGGAAAGTTTGTTCCATGCCTTTGTCTTAGCTTGTGGTGATGGCCAGCAAGCTTTGGCTTCCTTGGCTTGTATATGTATCATTTCAATCTCTGCTTTCCTTTGTTACATGACGTTCTCCTTGTATCTCTGTTTTCTCTTCTAATAAGAGTACCAGTCCTAATGGATTAGAGGCCTACCCTAAAAATACCATCCTAACCCAATTGCATTTGCTAAGACGCTGTTTCCAGCCACGTTTACGGGTACCTGGGATTAGGACTCCAACATATCTTTTTGGAAGACACAGTTCAACCCATAATGAGCATTTACTGTTAAAAAGTGAAAAGATGGTTTTTGTGTGTGGGGATGAAGTATGGAGGACTTGATTGGAGTAGGTTTTGTAAATGAAAGTGACCCAGTAGAAGGGAGGATGGCTCTAGATAATACAGGGAATTGGGATTTCGGATCAAGAGCATTTGTGGAAAGATTAGTTTGAAAGGGGAGCAGGAGTTTGTTTTCTGAGAGAGTTGGCAAAAAGTGGCAGTGATTGAAGCTGTAGATAATCATGTTTGGTGAGAAGTGTAGGAAACTGGTATGTGACCTTGGTGTTTTCAGTTACAAAGGAGACAAGGTTAGAGCTGCTTGATGACTGTCACTCTTGAGGCAGAGGTACATTGCAAGGTGATAAGACTATTTGTATTTTCCACAGGTTGGGGGCATGAATATTACTCATCTCAGTATTCATTCTTAAATGAATTCTACATTACTGATGTTAAAGATGGTACTTAAGATTCTTGACTGACTTACATATAAGAACAGTGTCTTTAGGCTTTAAGAGAATTCTTACAATACAGAAAGGCTTTTAACAGGAGTTGAAATAAGAACTTTGGTTAATTCTGATTTTTCCCAGAAAGTCCATTTATCAAACCCATTACTTCACCATACTGTCTGTTTTTTGCTTTTCTGTATTTGAAATCACAGTAGAAACTTTAAACCAAGGTAATGTTGTAAACTAAAAATAGGGCACATACGGTAAAATATGATAAAACTCTGATTTTAGTTTCATAGATTCTTTAGTTTCTTTTTTAGTATAGGGGTTAAAGCATGAGAATGTAAGCCCCAGTTATGAAAGAAGCATGTGGTCTTTGAAGGGGTAATTACGGAAATCTGTGGCTTCTAGAGACCACCCTGGATGCTTGAGGCCTGGTCTACTCTCACCCCCACTATTTTCACAGTATTCTCTAAGCTGCAGAGATTACAAGTAACATTGGACATGTTTACAAAAATGTTCTTGTGAATTTTTAATGCATTTATGCCCTTACCAAACTGATGTAGTGGCAATATATAATTTTACTGAGGACCTCATCTGTCTTATGTAATCTTAGCTTCATCTTTTGTCTTGGTGGTAATTTCTTTTCTGGAAGTAGAGAGATAACAAGGAGTCAACACTATGGCCTTAATTCTAACCGAGGAAAAAGTGACTGGCTATGTGGGAGTGATAGAAATTTGAGAGGAAATTGCCATGTCATTTTGATGTTGTCTTTATAGATTTGTGTGTGTGCGCATGTGTGTGTGTTTCTCCTCTAGCTTTTCTATTATCTTAACTTAAATAAATTATGTATTCTCCTTCCTCTGAATGCATACAATGTAAGTGATGTGGAAGCAAGGGGAATCCGTAATTCTTACGTTAAGGATTGCACAGCGAATATGCCTACATCCAGTAGAAATGCCAACTGAAGCATACTAACTGCCCATTTCCAGTGTTATTCTCCTCTTGACCTGCGCTTTGGTTTGCACATCCAGCTCTGCTACTTTACACAGTTCTTATGTATAAGAACTGGGCTTAAATTCTCTCATTTGTTATGTAAGGGATTGTACCACATGAAATTTTAATAATTTGTAAGTATGCATTATCTGAAATCCTGTTAAATTTTAATGTATATATTCTGAGTGTTAAGAGGTTGTTGCTTATGTTTAAACACCTCTGAGAAAAAGTTTGAATTGAAAGTGGTTTTTTTTCCTCCTTCTTTTGTACTTTTTTTTAGTAACTACTGAAAGACAAATTGTCCTGAGCCATATGAAATGGGCATTGTGAAATTCATTGGCAAAATGAAGCAGGTTTTTAAGGATATGTCCTAAGGAGAATGTTTACTTTCTTTTTAGTATTTGTTTTTGATTGTATTCTTGCAACATCATGTAATCAGAGGCAGTAGAGCAGGAGAGCGCGGTAGGTAAGACTGTGGACCGAAGCGAAACTGCCAGCGTTCGAGTATTGGCTCTGCTGCTTCACAGCCGGGTGCGGTGAGCGGCCTCATCTCTGCCCCTCACCTTCTGGCTAGAACGTGGGGATGAAAACTTCACTTGTATCCTAGAGTTGAGATGAGGATCCCAGGGGCTTACACGTATAAGGCACTAACAACAATGCCTACCATGTAATCACGTAATATTAAGTGTTGGCTATTTTTACCTAACTGTATAATTAAATAGTTGTCTAATTATATAATCTCCCTTCGGGGCAGAATAGGCTACTGTACTTGGAGGCCAAATAATTTATTTTGGTTGTTAACATTTTGGGCTGTAAGAAAAAACAAGTTATTCTACCTCATCTTTTGACCATTTCTTCTAACTAATTAGTGTTTATTTAAAAATAAAAAGAATACATTAGTTAAAACTTCAATACTAAGCAGGCTATTTACACAATGCTAGAGCTTTATTTTTTATCAAGAATTATATATCTCAGCGGCCCTTTAAACAAATAATACATTATATGTTAAAAAGAAGAAGAAGATAGCAGGCGGGGAAAAATGAAGGGGGGAAATCGGAGGGGGAGACGAACCATGAGAGACTGTGGACTCTGAGAAACAAACTGAGGGTTCTAGAGGGGAGGGGGGTGGGGGGATGGGTTAGCCTGGTGATGGGTATTAAAGAGGGCACGTTCTGCATGGAGCACTGGGTGTTATATGCAAACAATGAATCATGGAACACTAAATCAAAAACTAATGATGTATGGTGATTAACATAGCATAATAAAAAAATAAAATAGAACTGTAAAGTAAAAAAAAAAAAAAATTAGTTGTATTTAATTCTTTCTTGCTTTCCAGAGTAGTAGCACAGTCTTTTAAAAAACTTTTGTTACGAAAATTTCCAAATTTATATAATGTATAACACCACCCTTACAACTTTACTGGGAAAAAAAAATCTTTTTGCTTCTCCTTTTTCCTTTGATGTGAAAGAAGGTGATATCATTGTTTCTTAATTGTACCTAATAATGTTTGATTTAAAAATTCAGCGCAAATCATTTATCATGCAAGTATACATTAAAATAATTTGTATCATTTAACATAAGTTACAGATTAAGCCAATTTGTAGATATGCCAGCAGGAGTTCATTGATAGGATATAAGGACTTCAATTAAAAATTGGCCACCTAATAACATTTAACACTATTTTTGTGTAAGCATTGCTATAGCTAAACCAGTACATTTTATTTGAAATCTCAGAAACTGGATTTTATTATTTAATTGATGATGAATCCTAAGAGTATGCTAATTATCATGAATAAATTACTTGTTTTTTAAATCAAAGAGTATTTTAGGACAGTGGTCCTTTTATGCCTGTACTTGAAAGCTAAGAGAACTCAACATTTTTGTCTTTTTCCTATTCTCAATGTTCCAGTAAAGGTGTAATAATAATAGTTTTTAATATTAACTCATTATTTTCATGTTTAATACCTCTCAGATACTGTTTCTTAATATAGTATGCCATATAACATTTTTAATATATTTTTGGCTAAATGTCACTGTTATACTTGTTTCTGACAGTATCTGGAAGTAAGTGCTTTGTTCTTTGAAGCAGAAAATTACAATGTTACGAAAATTGGATAGAGAGATAAGTATGCCTGCTTTTGGAACAAATAGTTAAGAGCAAAAATAGGCTTTATTATATTTTGTGAGTCAGAACAAATTATCTAGGTGAATACAATTATATTCTAAAAATACTCAAATTTAAATTGTTAACATCTCTTTAATTTGAAATTTGTCTGTATGTATACATACCACTTTGAGTTTAGAAATCTCTTGTCAGGTCTTATCAAGTAGTAATGAGCCAGGTTGCTTTCATTCACTGTGGTAAGGCTTACTTAAGATGGCACAAATATTTTTAAGGTACAATTTATTCTGTAATAATAATAGTAATAGCTAATACTAGCATTTACTACATGCTACACATTTCTAAGCACATAACATAGAGTTCATTCAATCCTCACATAAACTTATGATGATGGTACTATTCTTTCCCCCATTTTACAGATGAGAAATTAAATCACAAAGAGGTAAATACCTTGTCCAAGGTCACACACCTAGTAAGTATTGGAGCCGTGATATAAATGTAGGCTTTCTGACTTCAGGATCTATGCTATTACCACCTTGTTTGCAATGTAAGCCTAAAACCAGAAAATGGTTTGAGTGCAGGACACCAGCTAAAAGCCTGCATTTTTTGCAGGGATTTTACTTTATTTTATTTTATTTTATTTTTAAGATTTTATTTATTCATTTTGAGAGAGAGACAGACAGAGAGAGCACAAGCAGAGGGAGAGGGAGAAGCAGACTCTCCGCTGAGTGGGGAGCCCAATGCAGGGCTTGATCCCAGGACCCCGAGATCATGACCTGAGCTGAAGGCAGACGCTTAACTATCTGAGCCACCCAGGCACCCTGACAGGGATTTTAAAAACATGGTCTGTTCCAAGTATATTTAGAAAAGGGATGGATTAAAACCAATATGTATAAGTTTAATTTGTAATAGCAAAATGCTGATAAAAAATAATTCATAATAGGTAATAAGATGAACCATACAGAAGGGTACTGTGCAGCTTAGAAAGAAACGAAGACGGCCTTTGTATACAGTGTTAGTGTTAGAGTGATTCTGAGACTATAAGCAAAGACCAGTGTCTAGCGTTTTCTTAAGTTTGAGGAGTGCAACCTACAGAGCGATAGAAAAATAAGCCAAATTAATAAAGGTGGTCATGTGGGCAGAAGACGGAGAGAGGGTAAAAGGTTGATCTTTTAGGATGTGTATCTGTTTTTTACTTCGGTTTTTGGAGCCAAATAGATATTTTACATGATTTAAAATAATAAAGTAAAAGCAGTTCCTACAGATGAAAAACAAGCTAAAACATTTGAATCTATTATTGTGTTGGTACCATAGCCATTGGAGAAGAATATTTCAAGTAATTTTAGTATATAGTATTTTACATGTGGATCCCTGGTGGGATAGGTAGAACAAAAAGAAACACAAGGAGATTAAAAATTGCATTCAGAGTGTTATTGTTATTAGTAAATATTCATATGGTTATTTTGAAACCCATAAGTATATATGTGGATGTTATATATATTAGAAACAAGGTAATGTTGTTATAATCTGAGAGTTTTCAATGTAAGAGAAAGGCGGAAATATAAAATCAAAGAATTTATGTAAAATGCTGTAATGTCAGTTGGATTTGGTGAATTTATGTTACATACTTTACAGGAAAAGAAAATAGATATCCTAATGCTGTCTAAGTAAAAGACCTGAAACAGTGTCAATCCAGTGGCAGTAAATATCCCAGAACATAGATTGTGGTCTGTAAACACTGTTTCCTGCTGGGTGAGTCCAGAGTTCAGACAAGAGATACTCAAGATAAACTGGAGAGATCTCTTTGTGCCAGAAGGAAGAGAAGGTGGGATTCCATCAAAAGGATGCAGGAATCATTTGAAGGAGCTCCCACTTGGCTAATGATGGAACAGTTTGAGCATCAGAATAAAACTAAATTGATTAAAATACATCAAACAAGCTAAAATCCTAGAGAACGTAATGATTCCCCTCCCAAGAAGAGTAAGCTATGATTTAAATTCTATTAATAACTATAAATTACCTTACTTTTAAGTATCTTTGATTATATCAGTTGTCTTTAGAGTTACTTGCTTCTGGGAGCTGCTTGTCCATGTGAGTGTACATACATTTCACTTGAAATATATAAAATTGTTTTAACACTGAAGTCATTAGATGCATTTTTAGAAATTTTGTTTAGAATAGAAAGCACTGGTTGCTGATCAAAATGTCCAGAAGGATTTTGATTCTAGATTTATAGAGGAGCCTTCTTCAGTGGAAGTAGTCATAATTTGAACTCTGTGGTTTTTAAGTCAAAACTGCTATATCCTCCTTGGAAAGTGGACTGTAAAGTGTCATGTGTGGAAATAATCATATCTCAGGGTCATCACGTCCACAACAAAACCTCATTATTACTAATGGGACCACAATTGTATCCATTGGCCAAACATATAAATTAGGAGTAAGTACAACTTCTTCACCTCTGGTTAACTGTTCAGTTGGTCTTACCAGTTCTACTCTCTGAATTTTCTTTTGATTCTGTTTCACTACCCCTGCCTCCAAGTCTAATAATAGCATTTTCCTACATAATTTTTCAGAAATAATCTCATTTTCCCTAGCTATGGTTCCTAACCTTTTCGAATACCAAGATTCCATTTTAGCCTTGATATATCTGTGGATCTTTTATGCAATAACAACTATCTTTATATATAAAGAAAATGCATCTGACAGCTGGTTTGTATTGAATGATATACATGTTGGTGAATTTATATTCTGACAGTCATAATGATCCAAATATGTGATTGCTTCTCCTTTTCTCTACAAACATGTAATCTTAGGTGTTAATAATTTTTTTAAGTGTTATTTTCTTATATGCACTACATTCTTTGCCAGTAGTTTTTGCTCAGTATGTTCAGACACCTTGACCCATAGGGTATTTTATTACTTTAAATTACTTGTCCAAGTCTCTTCCAGAGCCATGCTGACTCTCCTGCCTTCTTCCTCCTCTCCAGGCTTGTAGCTTCTTCTTGTTTCTAGTGTCTTGAAATTTTACAGTGATGTGCCTTGATTTAGGTTTATTTTAGTTGATTGTACTGGGCACTACTTGGGCCCTTTTAATCTGGAAACTCTTTTAGATCCTTTAAAGATAATACACTATCTTCTCCTGTGGAGAGAGATGGTCAGTTGCCCAGATATGCAGATTTGGGAATATCTGGCAACTTGTTTCTTAAATAGACTTTTAATCAGTCTTATTTTTAGCTTTTTCCTTTCCCTCTTTTCCAGAGGAGGTCCTAATTTCTCTGGATTTTGATGAAAGGTAGGGAGAAGACAGAGATGCCATAAATTAAGTTGCTTCTCCACCCTGTCCATTGCATTCTTAGTTTTTAGCTCTCTCTGACCTGATCAGTCACTTTTGAATTTCTTCTTTATACCTTCCAGTATTCATCTCTCATCCCTTGGTCCTTTTAATGATTCCCCTTCCCTTTAAAATCCTTATACTGTAATTATAGTAGGGTATCAGGAGGGAATGAAGTTAAATATGCGTCTAGCCTTCAGCAGATGGCTTTATTTTCCATTCATACCTAAAATAGAGACTTTGTGATGACATGAACTTCTGAGATTCAGTTTACTAGCTTACCTACTACATCTTTTCCATCTTTATTCCAAATCTGTTTTTTTAATAAGCTTTATTGAGGTCAGATTTAATTATTTTCTGAACTTCGTTTCCTGTTGCTTTTAATCAGAATCTGTGATAACTTTTTATCCTCTTATCTTTTAGTAGATAGCATAATACTTGGCCCACTGTAAAAGTTCTTGTATTTTTTAACTTTTCTTTAGACATTCCCTTTACCTCTTGCTCAAAATTAGAGAATGCTGTCATCCATGGGTACTATTTGCTTACCTTGAGAATGTTTCAAAATGCACGGAGGTGTATTTGATGGTGATCATGTTTGGAGCATGCTCTTGGCACATAATGAACAGAGACCAGAGATGCTAAAAGCCCCTCGATGCATGGAGTAGTCCTGAACAATAAATCCTTGTCCGACTCAGAATGTCAATAATCACCCTGGAGAAACATTGCTACAAGTTTTAAAGGCAGCTTGGCTCTACCTTGAGATTAGTACTTGCTCATAACCCTCTCATATGGTGTCTGTTTTCATTCCTTCCCTCTTAACAGTGGGGCTAGAAGCATGGAAGATTCCTTCTTGGTCCTCATTGCTGCATCCTGACTACTGCCTTATCTTCCTAAAAAATAAAACAAAAATAAACAAAAAAATCTCACTGTGCTTGAATTTCATGCCGTCATTGTTATTACAAAGGGAAGCACTCTCACTTATCCTTCAGAATTTTCACCTGTGACAATCAGCTCATGATTGATAACCTATATAATTATATTATAAATAAAATAAGATTATTTCTCAATATATATGCAACAAGCTGTTTTTTGTCTAATTTATTGATAAACTTAACAGGTAGATTGATTTTTGGATAGTGAGTATATTTTTTCTAACTTACCTTTTCTCTAATTAAAAGCCATCCCTTTTTTTTTTTTTAATAATTAACACACAGTATACTATTAGTTCTGGGTGTACAATATAATGATTCAACAGTTCTGTACATGCTCAGTTCTCAACACAATAAGTGGCTCAGATGATTAAGTGTCTGCCTTTGGCTTGGGTCAGGATCCCAGGGTTCTGGAATCAAGCCCCATGTCTGGCTCCTAGCTCGGCAGGGAGCCTGCTTCTCCCTCTCCCTCTCCCTCTGCCTCTCCTGTGCTCATGTTCTCTCTCTCTCTCTCTCTCTGTCTCAAATGAATAAATAAAATGTTTAAAAAAAAAAAAATCCCTTTCACCTATGTCACACCACCTCCCACCTCCCACCTCCCTCCCTTCTGGTAACCACCAGTTCTCTGTTTTTAAGAGTCTGTGCCTTGGTTTGTCTCTTTTTTTCTTTATTTGTTTTTTTTCTTAAATTCCACACATGAGTGAAATCATATGTTATTTGTCTTTCTCTGACTTATGTCATTTGGCATTATACCCTTTAGATCCGTCTATGTTGTTGCAAATGGCAAGATTTCATTCTTTCTTATGGCTGAGTAATCTATTTGTGTGTGTGTGTGTGTGTGTGTGTACCACATGTTCTTTATCTTTTCATCTATAGGTAGAGACTTGGGTTGCTTCCATAACTTGGCTATTGTAAATAATGCTGCAATAAATATAAGGGTGCACATATCTTTTTGAATTAATATTTTCATTTTCTTTGGGTAAATAGCCAGTAATGGGATTACTGGATCTTATGGTACTTGTATTTTTAAGCTTTTGAGGACCCTCTATACTGGTTTCCACAGTGGTTGCACCAGCTTGTTTTCCTATTGACAGTGCACGAGGATTCCTTTTTCTCCACATCCTTGCCAATACTTGTTTCTTGTGTTGATTTTAACCATTCTGATGGATGTGAGAGGATATCTCATTATGACTTCAGTTTGTATTTCCCTGATGATGCGTGATGTTGAGCATCTTTTCATGTGTCTGTTGGATATATGTTTGTCTTCTTTGGAAAAATATGTATTGATGTCATTTGCTCATTTTTTAAAGGATTATTTGTTATTGTTGTTCTGTTTTGATTTTGATTTTTGTGTTGAGTTGTGTAAGTTCTTTATGTATTTTAGATATTAACCCCTTGTCAGATACATTATTTGCAAATATCTTCTTCCATTAGTTGGATTGTATTTTTGTTGTTGTTGATGGTTTCCTTTGCTGTGCAAAAGCTTTTTATTTTCATGTAGTTCCAATAGTTGAATTTTGCTTTTGTTTCCCTCGCCCAAAGGAGACATATCTCGAAAAATGTTTCTGCAGCTGATGTCTAAGAGATTATTGTCTGCGTCATCTTCTAGGAATTTTATGGTTTGGGGAATCACATTTAGGTCTTTAATCCATTTTGAGGGTGTTTTGTGTATGGTGTAAGAAAGGGATCCGGTTTCATTCTTTTGCATGTAGCTATTGAGTTTTCCAAACACCATTTGTTGAAGAGACTGTCTTTTTCCCATTGCATATTCTCTCCTCCTTTGTTGATTAATGGACCATAGAATCGTGGGTTTATTTCTGGACTCTCTATTCTGTTCCACTGATCTTTGTGTCTGTTGTTGTGCCACTACCGTACTGTTCCGCTTATTACAAAAAAAAACCACTTTCTTTTTTAAGGTTTTATTTATTTATTCATGAGAGACAGAGAGAGAGAGAGGCAGAGGGAGAAGCAGGCTCCCCAAGGAGCAGGGAGCCCAACGCGGAACTCGATCCCAGGACCCCGGGATCATGACCTGAGCTGAAGGCAGACACTTAACCATCTGAGCCACCCAGGCGCCCCCAAAAAAGCCAACACTTTTGAAATGCCTTTTGCTGACTCTAGTGTACCATTTTGTAAGGGTTATTTCTTTAAAATGCAAATGTAATAATGACAACATGGTACCTGTTATTAGGATGTGATTAATTATAATTCTATGTGAGATGTATAGCTGTATGTATTATACACTTCATATCAAATTTTATATCAAATCCATTTTTAATGGATTGTCTTGTAAAAGTGTATCTAATGCCAGAATATTGACTACTTCATGTGTTTGTGTGTATTCTGAGATTTAGTGTGTGATATTTAATACATTGTTTTCTTTACCTATGTTTTACATGAAGCAGTGACTTGGATTATTTAGTGTTACCAATGATTCTTTCTGGTTTTTAGGTTGTGGAAAATGCCCTTAAAGTGAACCCGGTATTAGGTGCACAAATGTTTCAACCGATTCTACCCTGTGTTTTCAGAGGTATTATAGAAGGAGAGGTAAGATTTCCTTAAGCTTCTAAGGATAGTAATGGACTCTAGGGTTCTACTTTTAATTATTTTCCTTCTTCATTGGAAAATTATTTCTTCTTTGTTGTTAGATATTAAAAGCTTTTCTTATTATTGGGTTGTTTTGAAGTAAATTAAGTAATTTTCAGGGTAGTTATATAGCTTGGCCTTTTCTTTCTCCGGAAACTATAGCTTCTTCTTTTTTTTTTTTTTTTTAATAATCTCTCACTTACATGCATGTATATTCATTCAGAAAGATTGGAAGCAGAGTAATGGGAAAGAATAGTGCTGGTTGTAGTACATATTGAATATATGAAAAATACCGGTTATTTTCTAAGTCAGTCTCTTTAAGTGAATCCACGTAACCATGTATTGTACGAGTATTTACAGTAATATAAATAAATAAGCCGTTTGTAAATATTCTTTCTGTGTTCCTCTGTCTTTAAAATCCACATTATATGTATATTACCTTGTATGACATATATTTAGAAAGTTACTTATAACTCAGGTAATATTGGCAGTATATCCTAAAGTGATTTTGAAGGAGAATATTATTTTATTTTTATTTATTTTATTTTTTTTTTTTAAAGATTTTATTTATTTAGTTGACAGAGAGCACAAGCAGGCAGAGCGGCAGGCAGAGGGAGAAGGAGAAGCAGGCTCTCCGATGAGCAGGGAGCCCGATGCGGGTCTCGATCCCAGGACCCTGGGATCATGACCTGAGCCGAAGGCAGCCACTTAACCGACTGAACCACCCAGGCGCCCCGGAGAATATTATTTTATATCCCTGTTGACTGTTATCATGTCTATGATTGTTCATAGTCATGTTTATACTCACACCTTGATATAATTTTATGTGTGCTGTATTTTGATTGTACAGAGGTATCCTGTCGTGATGTCAACATACCTTGGAGTTATGGGTCGAGTCCTGCTACAAAACACTAGTTTTTTTTCTTCACTTCTTAATGAGATGGCACATAAATTTAATCAGGAGGTAAGAATCAATTTACTTAAATTGAAGAAAGTCTTTTCAAATAAGGATTGAAAATAATTGGGGTAAATAATTTAAAACTCTTGTATTTAAAATTTTGTATTTTAAAACTTTAATAACTTACATTTTACCCATGATTTTGAAGAAGAAAGAAAAAAGAATCTCTGAATGGCAATTGAAATTTACATTTGTTCTCTTTCATAATAGCCAGTTTTATTCTGCTTAATTGTAGGATGGAATTTTGTTTCGTTTATGGTTGCAATTTTTTGTTTACTCACACTTAAAAGGAAACAAATACTTTACATATAATTATTTACAATCTTTGTTCCATTCCTTTATTGAGCTTGTTCTTAGTGTCATGTGATGAGTTTCCATCATAATTATTATGGGAAGTGACTTTCTCAGCAAAGGCTTATTTAAAAAAATACTATAACTAAAACCAACCACCAGGGTAAGTATAGGATAGGTTCTTGAGTGAGATGTTACTTGAGACTATATACATTATATTAAAATATGGTTTTTATGTATTAAGTCCTTAATCTTTTAAGATTTGTAAGATGTGGAAAGTTGAAAGTATTTGATGTCTTTAGAATGGAGGCAATTTGTAAAATCTTTTGGTTTGTGAAACAAAACTGTTTCCACTTTAAGGAAATCTAGAATAAGAATGTACATAGTTTTTTTAGAATTAGATTTTGATATAATCTAATTAGAAATCCTAGCCTTTGTTTAGATGAATAGATAGGTAAGGTTTTTCATTACCTTTATTAAATTTAACTGCGATGGGCTAATGTTAAAGTTAAGTGGTTTATTCAGTTGAGTTCAAAATTTGTTGAGGGGCACCTGGGTGGCTCAGTTGTTGGGCGTCTGCCTTCGGCTCAGGTCATGATCCCAGGGTCGCGGGATTGAGCCCCACATCGGGCTCTCTGCTCGGCCGGGAGCCTGCTTCTTCCTCTCCCACTCCCCCTGCTTGTGTTCCCTCTCCCGCTGTGTCTCTCTCTGTCAAATAAATAAAATAAAAATCTTTAAAAAAAAAATTTGTTGAGTGATTTTAATAACAGTATATTTAACAACAATATAAATGTCATGTATTAAATTCTCACAACAACCCATTGAGATAATAGTATTTTAATTTCCATCTCACATATGAGAAATCTGAGGCTTATAGAGATTTACTGACTTGCTCAATTTCACACAGCTAGTAAATGATGGCGTTGCTTTATATACTCCGGCAACCTAACTTCGGAGCCTGATAACTCAGTGACCACACTGTGCTACCTCCTGTCCGTCCTGGAACAGGCACTTTACACTATACACCGGAGACACTTGTTTTGACAACCTTAGAGTAACCTTCAGGGAAAAGAGTACTTGAATGGGCAATTTCACAATAATTGTATGAGTGTTATGTCAGAAATATGTTCAGTATGCTGTGGGAAGAGAAAAGGTATCTACTATGTTACATTTTTTCCAGGTTTTTTTTTTTGTGTGTGTGTGATAAAATACATAAAACATAAAATTTACCCTCCACAATTTTTAAGTGTATGGGTCAGTGCTTTTAAATATATTCATAATGTACAATCATCAGCACCATGCATAGGCCGCCTCGACTGGGCTTAATTTCATATTAAAGAGAAATAATGAACCGTGGCTACTGCTGGTACTGTTAGAACCCATTGGCAGTGTGAAAGATTGAGGAAAGAGCTGTTATCATTGGTTCAGACTTATTTCCGATCCTGTCTTTAGAGCACGGGCTTTTCATGGAACAACACCTCTTATCTTTTTTCATTTTTCATTACGAAGAGGACATTTTTTTTCCCTCAGAGAATTTGACAAAACATGTCAAGTCATCATATTTGAGTGTAGAGATGAGGGAGATGAAAGTGAATAAAATAGTATTCTGGTTCAAATGGCTACTTCTGACTGTGAGCACAGTTCTGAAGAACATCAAAAATATATGCAAGAATTAAATAGGGCTAGGCAAATGAGTTCCAGTAAATCTAGAGAGCTTTGAAGGAAGCAGGGATGTTGGAGAAAGATTTCTCTTTTCAACACTTGAAAACAGTATGAGATAGTAGAGTAAGTCAAGTTAAATTAAGAGTGATTTTCTATCTTTGGGAGAGGAGCTGGACTCATTGCAGCAGTCACCGTTAGAAAGGTTTGTCCTCTAAGCATTTGTTATTCGGAGTGTTTGAGAGTTGCTTGTTTATATTGAATGAATAATGAAAACTTTTTAGACTGATCACCTAATTGAGAGCTTAGAGCCTTGGGGTATTGAAGAATCATGGTTTGTTGTAGGGAAATTTACTAGAAAATCAAAGTATTTGTAGGCCCTTTTTTTCCCTTTTTATCCTGCGGGGTAGCCTCTCTTCAGGTATGAACAACTGTTGTGGAACTCAGGGTAGGGGAGAGGGCTTTTCCAATGAGGGTGTCTCACCATTCAGGATCTAGATTTTCATTTAAATCATCTGAGTTTATGTGGGAGTGGGAAAGGGGATCTACAAGGTTCTAGTTGTTCTTATACAGATTCTCAGTCAGTTTTCCTGTTTTGGAGCTCTGTGCCTCACGTCTGCCTTCTTTGTGGTCTGGGGATTGCAGGGTTCTGAGAACCAAAGCTGCATATCTTAGATTGTCATTCCCCTGGCAGGCAGCTTGGTTTCAGGCTTTTCTCTTCTGCCCAGTCACTTAACATTCTTTTGTCCACCTGCCATCTTCCAAACACTGTTGCCATCTTTACCCAGTGTAGTTTCTCTTCTTTATAGACCCTATGGGATTATTCCTTTGCTTTTTATATTTCTTTACTTTCATTGTAGTGGGCTTTCAGGGGGGTACAGCAAATGCATATTTTCAGTACTAAGATTGTTTTCATAATGTCTATATGCTTCCAGGGTAAATAACTTAATTATAAAGATGTAATAAAAATGTAGCTGAGTAATTTAGGTAATATTACTGGTTTATCTTTGTACAAAACATTTGTTCCATTTGTCCTGTTTAGAATTTTCAGACTTTACTGAACGTTTACTTCAGAGCAACCATGTTGAGTTTTCTAATTATATACATAGGGTTTTATCACTTCCTTGTTGCAAACCTCCTCAGTTCTGAGATTTCTTTTAGATCGAGGAGTAAGTCTAACCTCTCTAATGTAGGTTTGCCTACAAACACCTACTATAATCTGGTTCTTGACTCCTTTAGCCGCTTCTGGAGCTCATTGATCAGGCATTCACCACACAGAACATTTTTCAGTTTCTTGAGAGCACCTGTCTTCCTCTTGCTCCAGAGGCCTTGCATACAGGCTTTTCATTCCCTGTCCCACAAACACTCCCTACCAATCTCTCACCTTCTTTAACTTGATTCCTCATCTTGTTCTATTTTACCTTAAAGCTCAACTCCTCTGGGTAACTTTGCCTTAGTCTCCCAAGTTTTAGTTAGGTCTTTCTAGGTGTTCTTGTGGTATTGGGAACTGTGTATTTATCATCAGGGCCAGGTTTGGGTGAGACAAGTGAGTTGCTGAGAATGAGCACCTCCTTACATTTTGTACCTTACACACCTTTTTTTGTTTTATCCTTGTTCTGGCTCTGTTCATGTTCTCCCCAGGGTCAGCAGACTACGTATGGCCTATGGGCCGGATCCAGTCTACTGCTTGTTTTTTCAAGTCTGTGAATAAAGAAGGGTTATTATGTTTCTTATTGGTTGAAAAAATAATAGGATTTCCTGATACATGAAAGTTATCCGAAGTTTTGTACTGGGACACATCCGTGTCCATTTTTTACATGTTGTTTATGACTGGTGTTGGAAGTTGAATAGTTGCATCTGAGAACATATGGCACACAAAGCCTTAAATATCTACTTAACTGTCCCTTTACAGAAAAGGCTTGCTGATCCCTGTGTTCTGATTGCTTGTTTAATTAAAGTCCCCACAAATTCACTGTTCTGTGATGTTATTAAGTATTTTTATAATGAAAGAAATAAATAAGTTATAAATAAAAATAGACAATAGAGATACCTGTCTATGCTGTTGAATCTTTATTCTAACCAGGTACGTTATTGTAGCTTTAGTTGAATATATTACATTTTAATGATAACTTGATATTTGCTTTTATAATGGATAATGGTTTGTTTTTAAAATCTTGCTTACTAGATAATAATTGCAGTAAGTCTGGAGAACATCTCTACCATTTGTTTCCAAATTATATGTGAATTGAAGACTCGTGGTATATATCAGAAGTTACTGAATGGTAGTGTTTCATGGTTCCCTTAGTGTGTTTGTAATATTTTCACAGTGCTCATAGGCCAAAAGAAATAAAAATATCTAATAGTTCCTTCTATTAAGTGGTTGGGTCCAAACAGTTTAGTACGTATTTTTGTCCTAATAACTTAGTAGTTATTGAAAAATAATACACAAAAGTCTAAAGAAAGAATATCTTTATTTCATTCTTAAATATCTACAAATACTCACTAATGGAATATATGTGCCTATTGAGCACCACTCAGATTCTCTTGACTTCAGAATCAGTTTGGACTCCTCCACCTTCACTTTTTGTTTTACCTGGATTTCTGGGTAGTACTTTGTAAAGATAGGAAGTCATCACAAGGAACATTTTTTGCAGTATCTGACCAATATTTCTGTTTCTCTGAGTAATTGTAAATATTCTGTGAGTTCATTGTGGCATCTTAGGATGCAGCACACAGTTTGCAGAGCTCAGATATAAATAACTGTCTTGAACTAATTAGTGTTCCCTTGACTGTTTGTTTTTTAAGATTGACTGACTTATTTATTTTATATAGAGAGAGTGCATGTGGGAGCAGGGCGAGGGGCAGAGGAAGAGGGAGAGAAGCAGACTCCCCACTGAGTGTGAAGCCCGTCCTGTTGTGGAGCTCAATCCCATGACCCTGAGATCATGACCTGAGCAGAAATCAAGAGTGGGGTGCTTAACCAGCTGAGCTACCCAGGCACCTGTCCTTGACTGTTTATTACTTTTAAAAAATGTTGAAGTATTTCTTGGAAAATATGTAGATATGTAGAGGCATAAAAGTAGAAGAGTGTGGGAACTTAAGATTGATTTTAAGTTACCAAAATCCATGAGGTAGAGATTTTAATATTAAATGCTTTTTTTGAAAGGTGCTGTAAGTGGAGAAGTGTTTATGAGGCAAACCCTGAAATTCACAATAGACTTTCAGTCCGTATGATCAGTACAGTTGGTTGTGTTTTACTTTCTAGATTCTGAGTGTATCAGTCAAGGTTCTCCAGAAAAAATAGAATCTATTGGGTGTGTGTGCATGTACACACATCACATGCCCCTATACACAAAGACGAGAAAGAAAGAGAATAGGAGAGATACGAGAATGGTGGGGAGGGAGGGAGTGATTTTAAGGAATTGGCACAAATTATTATGGGACTGGCAAGTTCTAATTTTTTAGCGAAGCCTGGAAACTTAAACGGGATTTCTGTGTTACAGTCTTGAGGCAGGATTTCTTCTTTTCTGGGAAACCTTAATTTTTGGTCATAAGGCAAAATTCACCTGATTGAAGCCCAACCCACATTACCTAGGGTAATCTCTTTTCTTTAAAGTCAGCTCTTGGTACATTTAATCATATCGACAAAATGCTTTCACAGCAACATCTAGACTAGTATTTGACCATAAAACTGGACACCTTAGCCTAGCTAAGTTGGTAAGTACAATTAACCAGCACACTTTCTACTTCCGTATTATGATTGATTTATTTTTCTTTTTTTTTATAAAGATTTTATTTATTTATTAGAGAGTGTGAGTGAGAGTGTGCAAGCAGAGGAGGAGGGAGAAGCAGACTTCCCGCTAAGCAGGGAGCCCAATGTGGGGCTCAGTCTCAGGACCCTGAGATCATGACCTGAGCTGAAGGCAGACACTTAACTGACTGAGCCACCCAGGCACCCCTTATGTTCATTTTTTTTTAATATAGTATATAATGTCCTAGAAACTGACTTACTTTTTTTTTTGAAATTATGTACGTTGAGGTTGTAACCTGCCCTTTCCTCTGAAAGTAGCAACAAATCAGTCCAGCAAATTACACCTTAACATTTAACTATCTAATCATCCAATGAAATAACTGTAACCTAAGTACAAGTTGACAGTTTTGAAAAATGCATGTACTTTTTTAGTGTACCCGGAAGAATGTATTGGATTGGTGATTTATTAAATGAAATTACTAAAATCACTCATCGGCTGTATACTGGTTTTGAACAGTCTCTAGCTCTCAGAATAAACTGGCTCCCAAGATTAATTAGAGTCATTTTCTGGTTTTGCTCAAATTATTCCTTTCCAGCTCAAGGCTTGCCCCAATTTCTTGTATTTCAATTTTGTGGTTTGTTGGAATTGAAATTTAACCATGCCTTACGAGCCTCTAGACTTTAACAGTACTTATCCACAAGTAAATAGCATTTCATATATTTTGAGATGCCTCTTGCTCTTTTTTCAGATGGACCAGCTTTTGGGAAATATGATTGAAATGTGGGTTGATCGCATGGACAACATTACACAGCCTGAAAGAAGAAAACTTTCAGCTTTGGCTTTGCTTTCTCTTCTGCCATCTGATAATAGGTGAGGAAATGTTTTTTAAGAATTTGTTTCTTTAAAGCATCAAAATATTATCACCGTTTTTGGCCATTGGTATTGCTGCATGTTGCTGGGCAGTATTTTATGTATATGTGTGCTCATTTTGTTAGTAGATAATGCTGGGGCGGGTGTTGGTCTGGATCTAAAAAGATGAATGGGGGTGGTAGGCACTGCAGTTCAACTTGGTCATATTCATTTAATAATTTAATTTTTGTCTGAATTCTCATTTTTTTGTAATCAGATTTTACTAGACTTATTTTAGGTCCTTTTAAAATATAAGATGAATATGTAATAATATGTCAGTAGCACTTCATAAAAAGTGTCCTCCTAGTAATTCAAAAGAATGTTACATAATTCATTAGTTTTTTATTTTGGATTATCTCCAAAAAAACTTGCAAGTACTTTTTTCTCGTTACATCATTGAAGTCATTTTATTATAGTTTACAAACTTTGTTAAAATTCTCATTTCCATAAAGCAAATGCAAAATGCTTCGCTTTGGACGTTATATGCAAATATCTATTTTCTTTATTTTTACCCCTGTCTTTGGGAGTTTTGCATTATCTGCTTTTTTTTTTTTTTTTTTTTTTTTTTGGTACTTTTAAGTTTAAAGGCGTAAAAGCAGGTCTTAAGACTTGATTTTGTAGAAGAATAAACTAGATCATTTTGTCTTAGGGAACTTTCAAACACATCAATCCTAATGATAAATTAGTGAAATAAATCCAGTTAGCTTTAGAAATCCTTGTTAAAAATGTAGGTATTATTTCTAATATATTAGTTTGAATTAAACACATAGGTAATTGTTTTGTCCTAACACCATAATAATAGATACTGATTACTGAGCACGTACTGTATGTCTTTATATTTTGGTACATGTTTGACATTTATATCTCATTCAGTTTTTAATATAGTCCTGAGGTATAGGCATGATTATTTTCTTTTTATAGAGCAAAGAAATAACTTAAAAATGTAAACTAACTTGCCTAGTGTGTGGCATGTGGCATGACATAGGGCATATTTTGACCTGGGGCAACTGGATGCCAGGGTTTGCTCTTTTTTAACTACCAGGTGGTGCCCTTTCTGAGGTGGACATGCACAAGATCAATATATTTTTCCTAACTGTGAAATCGAGTGGCATTTTATTAATTTTTGAAAACCAAATTTTAGCTACCTGTATTTTATTGTTGTTTCCTTTTCTTCATGGATAAATAGTGACTTGAGATTATTCAGGCCTTTAAAATGGAAGTGTTAAAAAATGTGGTCTTTGGCAGTAGCCAGCACTATGTAAACATTTGTGGAATAAATTAATGAATGGAAAAAAAATATTAAGGTTAGAAAAGCACCTTAGGATTTTCTTTAATGTAAAGTACTGAAATTACTGAGGGTAAATTAGAAATGACACACATTAGTTGAAGAAGGATATCTAATTGTAGTATCTAAAGCATATTTGTTTTACATTTTTTATGAGACAACTGTTTTGCTTTAATATTTAATTTTATATAAGTGTGTTGTGGTCAAAAAATACGTTTTATATATAAGTGGCCAAAATAGTCGGCTCTTCTAAGGAAAATACAATGTTTCTTTAAGTCAAGAATAGACGGGAGTGAGGGGGGGGCTCATGTCATTCTGTCTAAATTGAGGGGCAGAACTTTAATAAGACTTGGAGTTCTCTTAAATATTAAGATTTCAGATTGCAAAGTTGGGAGAAGATAGTTGTGATTGGAAGATCGGATCTTGTTTTTAAAATGAAGTAAGTATTGGAAAATCTTTTGGGCACTAATGAATTCATGTCATTTTAAGGGTACCAAGAAAGTCTTGAATAATGTAGTAATAGAATTTTAAAGAATAATTATTTAACTTTATAGTCGGATTAGTGACTAAAGAAACATTGATAGATACAGAAAATGTAATGATCTGCAAAACAAACAAAAAACTTAATTGCTGTGTAAGTTTGCCACATTGTCACTGGCCCATGATAGAACTTACGGAGATTTATATTCACATTGTCTAGTGGAAGGTAATGTGGAAATTTAGGTCAGCAGTTTTATTGTTTTCTTTTATTACTTTTCCTCTACTTAAACTACGTAGTTTTTGGAGTTTGGGAAAATTTTCCCCTTTCTGCGTCCCCAGTAATAATACCTGGTTAATCTCCCATGTAATAGTAATTTTCTGTTCCTGCATTTCTTTTAGACATTGCAGTGTAACATTTTCCTTGCCTGAAAAAAAAGCAGATCTAGTGAATAATGTTGATGGTGATTTTTTTAATCATCTAAATTGGGAAATATTATTTTCTTCTTTTATTATAACAGATTTTCAAGCAAAAATACACCATTCCAAAGCATGGTTTCTCAACTATAGTACTAGTGATATTTTGGGCCAGATGATTATTTGGGGTTTTGGTTGTTCTTTTTTTTAAGATTTATTGGGGAGAGAGGGAGAGAATCCTCAAGCAGACTCCCTGCTGAGCAGGAAGCCCCACGTGGGGTTTGATCCCAGGACCCAGAGATCATGACCTGAGCTGGAGTTAAGAGTTGGACACTCAACCGACTGAGCCACCCAGGCGCCTCTTTTTTGGTTTTTCTTTTTTTAGAGGTGAGGCAGGGGGAGGAGCAGAGGGAGAGAGAGAATCTTACCAGGCTCCATGCCCAGTGTGGAGGGAGCCCGACAAGGGGCTCGATCTCAGGACCCTGAGATCATCTTCGCCGATATCAGGAGTCAGACACTTACCTGCCTGAGCCACCCAGATGCCCCCAGATGATTATTTGTTTTGGAGAACTATCTTGCACCATGTAGGATACTTGGCAGCACCTCTGCCCTCTGGCCTGTGGATGCCAGTAGAACTTCTTACCTCCAGTTTAGAATCACTGCTGTAAAGAATGACCATTTGAGAAACTATTAAACTCTCCTTTACCCTAATCCTCTAGTTTTGTTCAGAAATTTGATAAAAACTCTAGACTTCAGAACCACTCTGAAATCCCAGTGCCACTGGTGACTTGCTGATGACGATGACCATGTTCTTGTGTTACTGTGCCTAAGTTTCCTTGTTTTTAAAATGTACAGATGTTCTGATGAGACCGTTGTAAATATTACATGAGTTTACGTATGTAAGGTCAGACTGACTGGATAGATGAGGTTAGCTGTCTTGCTTTCATCCCTTTCTTCCTTTCTCACCTACTCATCCATTTACTGCAGTGCAGAGTTCTGAGAGCATAAGTCACTATGTGTATATGCACTCATTTTTAATTCAGTACATTTTCAGGTATATTGAGTATCTGTACACCTATTCATTAATTTATTTTTAAAATGTGTGTTAACCGCATATGTTCTAAGGAATGTTATTTTGTGCTTGATGTTTTACAGTATTCTGAATTATCACCAACTTAAGGATTCATGATTTTGTTGATATCTGCTATGCACATTCTTGTTAATATCTTCTTGCTCACCTTCTTAACATAGTGCAGTCTTTTTTTTTTTTTTAACTTGTTCAGTGCTGCAACTGTATTTTGTCCTTTTTGTTTTACTCTTCCTCTCTTTAGCTGGAATAATTCCAGGTTTGAATATTCTCCCTTTCTTAGGATCTGTATTTAAACACAGAGGGAAGAATAGTTTCTTCAACTGATTTTTGTATGACCATAACATTATTTATATATACATCTTGTAATGTTTTCCTCCAAAGGCATAGGTTAAACAAAACTGTGATTTGGAGATGAGAATGAGAATAATTAAACTTTACTTTGACTCTCTTCTCTGAAATACCAGTTCATCCTCCAACTTCAAAGACACAATTTTATAATGCAGTTCTAAGAATTTCAGATGTGAATAAGTATTCTTAGAGAGCAAGTGTTGTGAGAATTTTGGCTTTGACTTTTATTTTTAAATTTAAGGATGCCACTGATGGGGCATATTTAACATAAGCTAGTTGAATAATGAAAAAAGAGACTGGCAAAGCAGTATGGTTTTTAGATATGACAGCTTGCATTCCGGGAGAAATTGCCTTTATAATAAACTCCTGGAGTATCAGAATTACCAAACCTGCTTGGATTGGACACTTGGTACCTCTCCATAATTCTGGTTTATCTCAAAATTAGCATATGTAATATCCCCACTTGGAAATTTATTATTATTTAAGAAATTTCTAAGATAAATCATTTTACAACATTTAGAATGTTAGACTAGTCCTATCAAGATAACAGGTTCCAAAGAGTAGTGTTTTGGTATAGTTTCAACATAGTTAAATAAAAGGCAGTTTATAATTTTTAAAATGTAGACATGTTGTTTTACCTGAGTTATGCTTGGTTTAAACTGACCATTTTTAAATGAATATTTAACATGATAGACTTTTGGGGTACCTGGCTGGCTCAGTCAGAAGAGCATGTGACTGTTGATCTCAGGGTCGTGAGTTTGAGCCCCACGTTGGATGTAGAGATTACTTAAAAAATTAAAAAAAAACAAAACAAAAAAAAACATGATAGGCTTTCATTTTTATCCCTTAAAATAGGAAGCATTTTTTACCTCTAGGTCATGTATTCTTTAGTATTTTATAATATTTTCTTTTATCTGTAAATATTTGACCACAGATTTTAGTAGCTTTTCTATAGTAAAAATTGGTTCTCAATTTTTTTAGTCTTTCACAAGAAAAATGCCTTAGAAACATCGTGTGTGGTAACAGCTTTATTGAGATGTAATTCATAGACCATACATTTCATCCACATAAAGTGTACAACTCAGTAGTATATAGAATATTCGCAGTCATGCAGCCATCACCACAGTTGATTTTAGAGCATTTTCATCACTTCCGGAAGGAAGCATGTACTCTTTTGTAGTCTTCATCACTCACCATACCCCCGCCCCCAGCTCAAGGCATTAGAGCAAGGGCTTGAGAGTAGTAAGGGTGGAGAGTAGAACATGCATCCTCGAAAGACGGGGCCTTCAAGGTAGAGTCAGTTTTATTCTCTGTGATGAATTGTACGATTATTGGTTTCCATCTAACAATACCGTTAAAGATAATCTACTCATTGTCTCGTGGGGAAGTTACTCTAATCCATTTTGCTGCTGCCCAATGTGTCACATATTGGAAATGCTAGGATTCAGGTCTTTAAATTTTGGTCTAGTGTTTGCTTGCCTCCTTGTTGCCAGCCTTCAGTCTTTGCTTATTTATTCATATATTTGTTCAGTAGACATTACTAAATGTGAATGCATCATTAGTTGGTCCTGAGTGCCTTAAAATTTAAGTTTTATTATTATTCAGATATGGTGAGGCCCTCAGATCGGGGGACAATTGCCGTTGAAAGATATTTTATAATTCACAGTTCCCAAGAGGAGGATGCATGCCTCATCACACAGAACCAAAAGGAAACACCAGGGTTGGTCTGGAGACAGAAGGAGTAAGGGGACAATGTGGGCATGAGCCTTTATTGTGGTTTCCTTGGGAAGGAATGGGAAAGCGAGGGTAAGGAGGTTTAGGATTGGCTAGTTTAAATAATTCAGTAGGCTGTATGGTGTAGGCACTGTTGCGAGTTGTCTGTTACCTGGCCCTACGGTGATTAGGGCAGGGGGATAGTGGCCCTGAGTGTTAGAGCCTCATGAAAGAGGTAGTTGGGTATGGTCTCTGGATCAGTCGGTTTGCATGTGCAATTTATGCAGTAAGGCAGTCATTTACTGTCTTTCTGAATTGGGTAGCCCTGGGAAGGGCAGTCTGTCCAGGGTCATTAAGGCCCCATCTGTCAAACCATCAGCATACAGAAAATAAGGAGGCATGATTAATACACCAAGTATTAACCAACTTTTGTTCTTAGCACCATGCTTAACACCTTAGTAGGTCCACAGTAAGTTTAATGAATGAATGAAGAATGAATTTATTACTTATACTGTAATAGTGTGCTGTTTTTTCTCCCAACTAACATTTTTCTGAGCTTCTAAAGAATGTTTGTGCCTGAAAAATTAAGCTAATTTGATCTCTCAGTTTGTCAGTCCTGGGAGGAAGTATAGCATACTTTTTGGTCACTGTTTAAAGTACTACTTGAGGTAGGAAACAGATCATTTTTCAGTTTTGTCATATTAACACACCCTAAAACATTTTCACATTTAGCAGCCTTAAAAAGGAGAATTTTTTAGATACTCTGATTTGTAGTATTGTTGCAAATTAGGGGTTTTTTGAATGGGGCTACTTTAGGCGTACTTTTAATCTGTTCAGTTAGTTGTATGTATAAGTTTTGCATACCTGCCTGTTAATACCCTTTCTCAAAAAAAGAGGTATGGAATGAATTTTGATGTATTTACTTTGAAAGGATGTATTTTTAAAATTTACAGTAGTCATTTGAGCATCAAATCTGTTTTTGTAAGTTGAGAAAAGAGGTAGTGTGAGATTGTGGGATCTGGAATTCCATTTTTGTTCTAATGCTTGGGAAGTCACTTAGTCTCTGAAAATCAGTTTACTGTAATGAATAAGACAATTTATATTGTTCTGAAATGCTACAAATAAGAATTATGCACAGGATATACAAATAAAGTATAAATAAGTTCTTCAGGCATTCAGCAAACACTAAATAAATCCTTTTGTGTCATTTATTGTTTCCATTGTAATGATAGTTTTGAAATGAAAAGCTATTAGTGGACACATTTGCTTATACTAATTATCTGCTTCAATTCAAAAAAGATGAGAGTCTTCAAGACTGATTCTAAACTGATTAATCAAAGTCTCAGTTACTAATGTATTACCAATTCTATTAGTAGATTAGAGCAGTGGGTAATTTTATGTACATATGTACTCATTCGTTCATTTTGAGAGATGGGTAATTTTAAACAACAGATTCTCATACATTGTGTAGATCTGATTTTATGAATGGATTTCCATTAGTAGGTTGAGCTGTTACTGGAAGTCAAATTACCAGTTAAAGTTACATTGTCTTTGTTGCTTCTGAAAAGCTGTGCTAGTCCATGCCTGATGGAAAACATACTTTTCCTCTACTTCTTGTGTGCGGTTTATAGACAAGATGATCCAGCCTTGGCCAAACTATTTCAGTGTGCCCTACAGTATTCTAAGTTCAGAGTCAGAGTGGCAGAAAGCACCCTTAGTGATTACCCTACCCCTTAGCTGAATGATCATTCTCTGCCCCTTTCCATCAAATACTGACCTGAATGTCCGTGGAATGTTAGACAGGTTACTGGGAAGGAGCAAAAAGGATGCAGTCCTTGCCTTCGTGAAACTTACAGTCTAGGGTTTTAGTTTTGTGATGGTTGCTCTTATTATTGCTACTTTTTCCCTCAAGATTGACTTGAACTGATTTCTAACAGTTTATATAATCTCATTATGTAGTAACTTGCGGAAAGGGACAGTGAGGTATCATTGGGAAAGTTGTTAAGAAATTTTATTTTGCCAGAGTCAACCATAAAAGGAACAGTCGTTATAGGATATATTGAATGGTGACTATATACCTCTCTCTCCTTATTAGATAAGGGGAATAAAACATGTCTAAGAGTACTTGGAAATTTCAGAGCCTCAGCTGTTGAGGCTCTGCTTTCCATCTTCCCTTTGAATATATGGTTTACAAATAGGAGAGATACCCTTAGCTTTTCAAAAACTAATATTTGGATTATGAATGTTTTCCTTTGTATGTAATCTAATATAGTTGGTAGTAATTACTGGTTATGATCATTCAGTTCAACTGGGGAAAATCCCTCTGTGATGAAGCTTTTAATGATTTTATTTTTTGACTAGGCTGTGCATATGTATTTTTTTGGTTCTTGCTGTGAATTTACAGGCTGGTTTTCTTCCCAAACACAAATTGAATAACATACCTACTTTTGAGCTGGTTAATATTCATATACTGAATTTTGTTAGCTTTAATCTAACAGAAGCTGGAGGACACAGGGTGGTTTAGGAAGATGAACATTTGGGGCCATAATTGCAGGTTTACTGTCTTTATCTGTATACAAAACAGTTTTTTTTTGGGGGGGGGTTGTATACAAAACAGTTTTGTGAAAAAAGAGGTAAATTACTAATCCTGGGCTTGGTGATTTTTTTTTTTTTTTAACTGAAAGGTTATAATCCTTTATAAAACTTTTTTTTTTAAGCTGAACATCAGTTTGTTTTTCTGTCAGTGCTTTGAAATCTCACTTCTTCCCCTGTCCCCAAAAAGTTCCACCCTTTTTAGGTGTTTGAAAGTGTTTCTATCCCTTACCTTAGAATTTGAATGGAAATCGTCCATTTTGGTTTTCATTTCCGATAAAGATTCACTTTATTCTTGAAACATGGCAGAACCTAAATGTTCCTACATTCCTGTCCCATAAACAGCCTGCGGTACTGATACAACCAACATTCAGCAATATTTTAATAATTCCTGTTGTGTGCTAAGCACCCTGCTGTGCTTTGATGATACATTCCACTGCACCTCTGGGACATATTATTCAGTATGCCCTTGCATCTTAGAGCAACTATTTTTGTCTTCTGTCTCCCATCCTAACTGCTAAGAAAAGTTCCTGAATGCTTCTGAATATGGGACTATACTCTCAATGTGTTCCTCACATCTAGGACCACTGCCCCATCTACGAATTAGATAAATGCTTCTGATGAACTTTTCATAAGGTGGCAGTCATCTTACAGACCTGAGCTGAAGGCAGACACTTAACCGACTGAGCCACCCAGGCGCCCCTCTTTGGGTTATTTTGAGACTAAATTGGAGAATGTATATACAATGCCCATTGAAGTGTTGAATGCATTGGAGTGTTAAATGGTAAATGATTGAATATTAATCTTTCTATTATTGCTGTACTATTATCTATTAATACCTGCTACTGTTAATGTTACTGCTGTCAATTATTTTGACCAAATGTGTGAAGGTACCAATTGAGGCTTTCCTGAGGCTCTCCTTCATTTACTCAGAGGCTGTCTCCCATTCAGACTATCCAAATGTGACCCATGCCAACACTTGAAGAAAGACACCATCTCCCTGCATGTGTTTCATGCAGATACCTTGGGCATGCCTGCCGATGCTCACTCTGTTCATTATTCTTATTCATTCATTACTACTGTTGCCTCCGTTTCACCTTTCTGAAATTGGCAGGTATTTCAGCCCAGGAAGAAGCTTCCATTGACTCATCTGTACAGAGTGGTTATGTAAAGTTGACCCTCAGTTCGTATTTGCCAAACATTTAAAATAATCAGTGAAATGTGCAGCCAGACAGCAGCTTGTGCTACTCTTGTTAACATTCATCAGTGAGGGTGCCTGGGTGGCTCAGTCCTTAAGCGTCTGCCTTCAGCTCAGGTCATGATCCCAGAGTCCTGGGATCGAGCCCCGCATCGGGCTCCCTGCTCAGCAGGAAGCCTGCTTCTCCCTCTCCCACTCCCCCTGCTTGTGTTCCCTCTCTCGCTGTGTCTCTCTCTGTCAAATAAATAAATAAAATCTTTAAAAAAAAAAACAAGACAAAACATTAATCAGTGATGGAGCCCTTAAATCCTCAGATTTATAATAGATTCAGGAAAAAGATTTGGAGTAAGGCTGTAGGTTGAAGGGAAACTGGAGAAAGCAGGTAGAATTCTGGGTGGTAAAAGGGCCCCAGTTTTGTTGCCTTACCTGCAATTTTTGCCATCCATGGACATTTTTTATTTGTCTTCTATTTTTTCGTTTGTCAAACTCCTTCCAATTTCTCTGCCTAGAGTGATATCTGCCTTCTTGAAATTTTTGGACTGCATCATAAACTCATTTTCATGTATTGCTTGCTCTGCTTCTGTGCTTTTTATGTCTCTTACCTTCTGGGCTTTTTGGAGGTTGGACCCATGTGTTGAGGGCATATAGTGAAAAGCTTAATGTTCAGGCTCTGAACCACACTGGGTAGATACGAATCCTGGCTCCTGAATTCACCACGTGACCTTGAGCAAGGTATTTAACATATCTCTACCCTCATTTATAAAATAGAGCTACACTGTTGGATTGTTCTCTGTATTAAGTGACATAATACATGTGAAGTACTTATGCTCAGTATATAAGTTCTGGCTGTGATGATGATAATGTAAAGATTTTTTTTTTTCTCTACTTAACACCGGACATAGGGTACTTGCTTCTAGAATACCCTGCATGGTCGGGATATTATTATAATGAGTATGTCGACTGAACATTTATTCTCTCACAGAACATCTTGAGTTCCTTGAGATCAGGGAGTAGATTTTATCTTTAGTATCCTTAGAGTCTAGCACAATGTTTGACACATGTAGGCTCTCAGTAATGTGTCTGAACTGGATATATTTGATGAAGGTAAGATAACCAATGCACTGTGCTCTTCTCAGTCTTGGATACTTCTGAACACCCAGTTATTCATGTCAGAAACTTGGAAATTGTCTTTGACAACATGACCTCTCACCGTCCACGTTTAATCCATCACCAGAGCTGTTGACTACACCTCTAAGTATATCTCAAATCCATTCCCTCCATTTCTACTATCTTCATATAAGCTGTCTTATTCTTCTTCCTGGACTGTTGCATTAGCCTCCTCCACTGCTCTTTCCTCATCTCTTCTGATCTGCTCCAAGCCATATTCCACAGAGAAGATGCCAGCCATGTTTTAAAAGCAAAAATGATCTTATTCCTCTTCTAGTTCAAAACCCTTTAGTGGCCTCCATGGGACAACTAGTCGGGGTTTGCCTTTTGGCTTACCTCTCAAGCCCTATTCTGCCCTCGTCTCTCTCAGTCATTCTCTCCCAACCATGCTGGCTGTTCTCTCTCTTTGGAACATGCTAAGCTTTTTGTGCCTCAGAATCTTGACAGATTTTATAAACTGACATGCTTTTCCCGTAGCTGCAGAACACTGTTTTTCCTGATCATGTGTAGTGAAAAGAAGGGCCATATGCACCCCAATGTTCATAGCAGCAATGTCCACAATAGCCAAACTGTGGAAAGAGCTGAGATGCCCTTCAACAGATGAATGGATAAAGAAGATGTGGTCCATATATACAATGGAATATTACTCAGCCATCAGAAAGGATGAATACCCAACTTACATCAACATGGTTGGGACTGGAGGAGATTATGCTAAGTGAAATAAGTCAAGCAGAGAAAGTCAATTATCATATGGTTTCGCTTATTTGTGGAACATAAGGAATAGCATGGAGGACACTAGGAGAAGGAAGGGAAAAATGAGGGGGCGGGGAATTGGAGGGAGAGATGAACCATGAGAGACTATGGACTCTGAGAAACAAACTGAGGGTTTTAGAGGGGAGGGGTGTGGGGGGATGGGTTAGCCCAGTGGTGGGTATTAAGGAGGGCACGTACTACATGGAGCACTGGGTGTTATACGAAAACAGTGGATCGTGGATCACCACATCAAAAACTAATGATGTATTGCATGGTGACTGACATAATAAAATTTAAAAAATAAATAAAATTGATCATGATTGTAAATCAAACAAGATTTGGTCTAGTAGTTTTTTATATGTATTTTATTTTTTAGCCACAAATATTTGCTTGTGTTTTAAAATATGAGGACTCTTTTTAAACTTTGTTAAATTTACATAGAGTAAAATTGATTTTAGGGGAGGTTATACATTAATATAAATTTTCGTGTGTGTAGATTGTATGACCATCACCACAGTCAGAACACAGGTGAATAGCTTCATCACCTGAGGACACTCCCTTGTGCGATATACCTTAGGAATCCCATTCTTCCCTGACTCCCAACTGTTGGCTCCCACCAATCTCTTTTCTTTCACTCTAATTGTGTCTTTTTGAGGATGTTATATAAATGGAATCAGGCAGTGTAGAACTTTTTGAGACGGGCCTTCTCAGGCAGCATAATGCCTTTTATATTTGCCTAAGCTGTTGTGTGTGTCATTAGAATGTTGATGTTTTTGTTTTTGCTGAGTAGTATTCCATCGTATGGATGTATCACCTTTAGCCAATGAAGGACATTTGGGTGTTTAGTGCTTTTAAGCTAACTGTCTCCCCCACCAATCTCTAGTTTCATGAGCATGATAATCTGGATGTTGTTAGTTTGTGCCCCTCCCCCCCATTATGTGTGTACACATGCATTATACACGCACACACAACACACTTGATGCTTTATTTTCTGAATTATTTGCATGTAAGTTGAATAGATTATGACCTTTTACTCCTAAATGCTTCAGTCTAGTATTAGGTATTGCCTCTAATTGTCATGTCTTTGTAGTCTCTTTTACTCTGTATTATTTCCTGAGTTTTTATTTCTTATGACTAACAATTTTGAAGAATACAGCCCTTTTCTTTGTTTCTCTCCCTCCCTTTCTTTGCCCAGAATAGAATATTCCTCATTTGTGATGTGTCTGATAATTTTTTTTAAAGATTTTATTTATTTATTAGAGAGAGAGAAACAGCATGACAGGGGAGAGGGTCAGAAGGAGAAGCAGGCTCCCCACTGAGCCAGGAGCCCGATGCGGGACTCGATCCCAGGACTCTGGGACCATGACCTGAGCCGAAGGCAGTCGCTTAACCAACTGAGCCACCCAGGGAGGGAGGGATGAACCATGTATGATGGATGGATGAACCACTGATGGATGGAACCAACCATGTATGATGGATGGATGAACCACTGATGATTTCTATTGATTAGATTGTGGTTATACATATACATTGTTGGAATATTACCTAAGTGATTGATGCTGTCCTTCTTGAAATACCACATCCAGTGGCACATGGTGTCCACCTGCTTCTCATTAATGGTGTTAATTCTCGTGAAGGTGTTTGTGCCACTGTGTAGTTACTGTTCTTTTTCCTTGCAACTGATAATCAATCTGTATTGAGATACTGCTCTTCGTTAAAATTTCCTCCTACATTGAGCAAAAAAATATGTTTTCTTTATTGTTACCGGAATATTTTTAATTGTAAACACCATTTCAGATTTTGATTCTCTTGATTTTAGGATCTACAAGTAATTCTTAAGATTCATAAGATCACTAAGCACCATTGTAAACTGTTCTTTCTATGTAAACCTGTCTTGGTTGGTTTATATGTAGATGCTGTACATCTAAATAATATAGGGGGTATATGGGGTGCCTGGGTGGCTCAGTCGTTAAGCGTCTGCCTTCGGCTCAGGTCATGATCCCAGAGTTCTGGGATTGAGCCCCGCATGGGGCTCCCTGCTCAGCGGGAAGCCTGCTTCTCCCTCTCCCACTCCCCCTGCTTGTGTTCCCTCTCTCGCTGTTACTCTGTCAAATAAATAAATAAAATCTTTAAAAAATAATAATATAGGGATATATATTGAAAAGGTGGTAATAGAAAAATTGATTTATGCATTCTCTTGTCATAGAATTTCTGAATGGAAAAGAAAATAGATTGGTATTGATACCTGAACCATGAGATTATTTGAAGTCTGTGTTAATGAAGGTTCCATAAGAAAGAGAAAAAAATAATTCAGTGAGTCAGTTTCCTGGGGAGGAAAAAAGGAGGAAGCTCTTTTAGGAGGCTGAGTGTCGTGTTCAGAAATAGTTCTAATGAAAATTAGTAGGACTCAGTAAAGGGATATGAAGAACCATTTTGATGTATTATTCTAAAGCAAAATCAAAATGTCACAGTTCAGATCGGGGAACATTATTGTGCCTTGGAGATCATATGAAGATTTCACCAAACATGTTAGAGAATTGACAAGATAATGAGATAGTTTTAAATTACCTAAATAATGTGAATTGGCTGTGAAATGGTAGTAGCTAAACCATGGAGACATATGCCTTCCAGTCAGTGCAGCGGGAAGCTGGGAAACTTGGGTTCTAATCTAAACCTTGAGTGGCCAGTTGTGCCACTAATCAGTGATGTGCTCACCGCCAGTAAGATCAGGAGGTCTCTGAATTCTGTTCCCGTATCACCCTTTTTTGAGGTCTTGATTTCTGAGTTCTGTAGCAGTGATCACTGTAACAGCAGCAACCCTTATGAACCCTGTGAACAGAAAGGCTGAACTTTGTTGTTCTGGATACTGGGTTTAGATTTATTGTTTGTTGTAGGTGCTTTAGTTTACCTCAGCTTTCACAATAGGAGAAAAACTATTTTATTCTGTCACTTTTATTTAGTGTAATTTACTAAAAATTTTATTTTTGAGATTTTAATAAATATTTTTGTCTGCTTTGGATATTTCTGGAATAGAGGACAAAATTAATTAATGTTCTGATCTTACCACCTTGTAGTTTTTCCTCTAAATTTTATTTTGTTGTTGACGAGTTCTTCCAAACTATAGAGGAGGGAAAAGTTTTCCTTGACTTTTTTGGGTTTCTCTAACTGGGTCTGAAAATTAAACTGACAAAGTCAAGATTAACAGGAGAAAAGCATATAAATTTAATGTTAAGTTTTATCTGACATGGGAGCCCTTAAAAGGAAGTGAAGAACCAAAGGGGACTGTTAAACTTCTGTGTGTGTGTGTGTATTTAAAGATTTTATTTAGTTATTTGAGAGAGAGAGAGCATGCGCAAGAGAGCACAAGCTAGGTGGGGAGTGAGGGGAGGTAGCAGAGGGTGAAGCAGATTCCCCGCAGAGCAGGGAGCCCGATGTGGGACTTGATCCCAGGACCCTGGGACCATGACCTGAGCCAAATGTAGGTGCCTAACTGACTGAGCCACATGGGTGCCCCAAACCTGTGTGTTTTTATGCTAGGTTTGAGGCATAGTGGAAAGTCGTGGAAAGATAGGGTAGGGCACAGGGTATGAGATAAATGTAGCAAACGGGGAAATTTTGCAAGCCTCATTGTTTGGATTCTTCTTGGAGTTTCTTTGTCTTCGGAAATAAGGATGCTCCTTTTCTCCCACTATAGTTGAGGGCACCTCTCACATGAAGTTTTTATGACCTTATTCAGGGGTGATGGGCAGGTGGTATGAGGGTGTGGCTGGAGGGAGGGGAGGGATCAGAGAGAGTCCTTCACACTTCTGCCTTTGTCTCAGGTTCCTTCAGTTTTGTATGTTCTCTATGTCATGGTGCTATATTTTGGGATGGGGTGTCCTGAACCCCATCATAACTCTAAGCTGTATGACACAATTGAAAAATCCTTCATTATGTTTTGTTATTGAAAACACTAAACACAGGGGCGCCTGGGTGGCTTAGATGGTTAAGCAACTGCCTTCGGCTCAGGTCATGATCCTGGAGTCCCGGGATCGAGTCCCGCATCGGGCTCCCTGCTGGGCAGGGAGTCTGCTTCTCCCTCTGACCCTCCCCCCCCCCTCACGCTCTCTATCTCATTCTCTCTCAAATAAATAAATAAAATCTTTAAAAAAAAAAAAAAAGAAAACACTAAACACAAATGGACTTGAGAAACCTAGCTCTTATTCCATCTTTATCTCTAATTCATTTTTTTTAAGATTTTACTTATTTATTCATGAGAGAGAGAGGGAGGCAGAGGGAGAAGCAGGCTCCCCAAGGAGCAGGGAGCCCGATGCAGGACCAGATCCCAGGACGCTGGGATCATGACCTGAACCGAAGGCGGACGC
Source organism: Mirounga leonina (assembly GCF_011800145.1). Classification (NCBI taxonomy): domain Eukaryota; kingdom Metazoa; phylum Chordata; class Mammalia; order Carnivora; family Phocidae; genus Mirounga; species Mirounga leonina. The sequence goes on from NW_023270426.1 coordinate 37,653,780, forward strand.
TTAACCATCTAAGCCACCCAGGCTCCCTTTACCTCTAATTCATATCATTTCTCTGTCATGGGGGTTTTTTGGTGGCGATTTTCTAATTTCTTCTTTCAATAACAACAACAATAGTTGGCCACAAAGAATAGTTGTGAAAATTGTAAATCATTTTGATAAAGATCTGTTATCTAGTATGCACCTCTGATTTTTTATTATCATAGAAAGTGCTGAGTATTTTACCAAATATTTAATATGGAAATAATTCATATTATCTGAAATAATTGTTGTCTTGATGTAAAAGATGCTTTAATAACAAGAGGGAGTTACTATACAATTATATATTATCATTACTGATATTTTAAGTATATTATCAGAGTATTAGTAATAATAATCAAAGTCAGAATTAGCCTAAGCATTGAGCTTTTCTGAAAAGTAATGACTAAACAACATATAATATAAACAATTTATAGTTAACTCTTTAAATCATTACCCTTCAATATTACAGTATACACAGATGGATTTTTATTTAAAAGATTCACACTATTTCAGATGTACATTTGTTGAAAAGTCATTAAAGGGTCCTGATGAGGTTTTGGAATATAGGTGAGGTTCAGTGGGGTGGAGTCCAGAGCCGAAGACTGAGAAAGAATTCTTGAGATGTCTTTAAGATTTTGGTGCAAAATAGTGGTTTATTTGGTGCAAAATAGTGGTTTATTTAAAGCATGGGGGACGGGGGGAGAGACAGGACCCGTGGGCAGAAAGAGCTACTGCACCGGGGTTGTGATGGGTGACTGATTATATACTATGGGGTTGGGGGAGGTAAGGAAAGAGGGAGGTTTCCGAGAAAGAATTTTCATATGCTAAAGGAGACTCACAGGATACTGGAGGCCTTGCCATTGTCAAGTTAAGGCTGTTTACCCCTCTAGTAAGGCATTACATGAAGATAGTTGGGAACTTCCTGGAGGAACATTACACTCTGCCCACTTCAAGTATCTGTCGATGGGCTGCAGGTTATAAAGACATTTAATTGTATTTACATTCCCTTCTGGAAGCTATTGCTAAGGCTTTTGTAAGTAAACTGAGGGAGACTCAGGTCTTGCAGGATGGTCATCTCTACAAGTTAACTATTTGTTTTTCCTTTAGGGCAGCCAGGAGTGCCTGAGAAATGTCACATATATCCCATGGCGGGGGGTGGGGGGGTGGGGGGGTGGTTGTGGGGTGTCAGCTTCTGCTTTGTCCTCAGCTTGCCTTCTGTGCCTTCATCAGGTCCCTTTCACTCTCCCCAACTTTTCTTGCCAAAGGTAATCTTTGCCAGTAATTTGGTGTGCAACTTTATATCATTTTACAGTGCAAGGCATATACCTTAATAAATTAAGGTGCTAGTTGGTGATATTCAATATTTTTTATATCCAAAATTCTCTTTGAAAAGTTAAAAAGGAAGAGCAGAGAGGTTAGTGTAACAACATTCGTGTTCACCATTCTAAATTTCTTGTTTTTGCTACCTTTTTTTTAAGGACTAAAAGTTAAAGTCTGTAATGTGTATTCAAAGCAATGTAAATATTATATGCATTTAAGACCCAAATTATATTACTCTGTTTATCTTTTATTTCACCTTTTTCTATTCAATATCTATCTGTTGGCTGATGGCTACAGTTTGTTCATTCTGAATATTTAAATTTTTCACATTTCCTTTTAAAAAATACTTATTTTTTAAATTATCAAATGTTTAGGTATGTGTGTTAGGAACACTCAGATTAACTGCTTTCTGAAAAAAATAAGTTCCTGAGATTTCCTTTCAACAATACTTTAGAAACACAGATAAAATTACTTCCTGTCTCTCAGTTTCCTGTATCCATGGCAACCTCTGTTTTACACACTGACTGTGGAGGAACCAATGTGAAGAGTGGTGTTTCCTGAGCAAACTGTGACTAAAAAAAAGGAAGAAAAAAAAAAAAAGTGGAGGGGTGGAGGTCAACAGTGCCACAGAAAGAAATGGAGTTTAGAAATGTCGCTCTTCAGATTTAGAAAGAAAACCTTACTTGAATCAGCCAAGTGTCAATAATATGAATTTCCTGGTTTTGGTAAGATTATTTATTTAAATATGAACTTTTAACTGAAATGAAAAATAATTTGCTTTTGTGAAAAGCTATAGTTTAGAGTTTAATTGCTCTTTTGTAGTGAATTTGTACTTTCATAAATTATAATGTTATTTAATTGATACTTTAATTTGGTAAAGGGACATATTATATCCAAAGACCATTATCCTTACCTCATCATTTGTCACTTTTGTTATTGTCAATTGTAATATTTTAAATTAGCTTTAGCCAACGTATTATTTTGCAGTTCATTAAATTTGAATTACCATTTTGTCAAGCAGTGGGTTAATGGCCTGGAGGTGTTAATTCTAGAACACATTCCAAACTCATTATATAATATTATGCTATCACCATAGTACAATTGATGATATTTAGTATTGTTGGCTGATACTAATAAAAATAAAAGAATATGGAATTTTTAGTATTATAGCACTTCAATTTTGAGAACTTATTGATGATTTAAAGTTTTACCTTCTTTTTTTATAGCCAATTCTGATATGAACAGAAAAACCAAGAACAGGGCTATGTGTGGATTACATTTTTCTCTGCCTTGCCTACGACTTTTTCTACTTGTTACCTGTTATCTTCTATTCTTATTCCATAAAGAGGTTCTTGGATGTTCGTCTGTTTGCCATCTCTACACTGGGAGACATATTAACTGCCGTAACTTAGGCCTTTCAAGGATTCCTAAGAATTTTCCTGAAAGTACAGTTTTTCTGTATCTGACTGGAAACAACATATCTTACATAAATGAGGGTGAATTAACAGGACTTCATTCTCTTGTAGCATTGTATTTGGATAATTCTCGCATTGCGTATGTATATCCAAAAGCCTTTGTTCAGCTGAGGCATCTGTATTTTCTATATCTAAATAATAATTTTATAAAACGCTTGGATCCTGGACTGTTTGAGGGACTTTCCAATCTTCGTACTTTATGTTTACAGTCTAATCAAGTAGCTTTTGTTCCAAGAGGAGTATTTAATGATTTAGTTTCAGTTCAGTACTTAAACCTACGAAGGAATCGCCTCACTGTCCTGGGGAGTGGTACCTTTTTTGGTATGATTGCTCTTCGGATACTTGATTTATCAAACAATAAAATTTTGAGGATATCAGACTTAGGCTTTCAACATCTTGGACAGCTGGATTGCTTGTATCTAGAAGGTAATAATTTAACAAAAGTACCGTCAAATGCTTTTGAAGTACTTAAGAGCCTTAAAAGACTTTCTTTGTCTCATAACCATATTGAAGCAATACAGCCCTTTGCATTTAAAGGACTTGTCAACTTGGAGTATCTCCTCCTGAAAAATTCAAGAATTCAAAATGTTGCTAGGGATGGGTTTAGTGGAATGAATAATCTTAAACATTTGATCTTAAGTCATAATAATTTAGAAAATTTAAATTCTGACACATTTAGCTTGTTAAAGAATTTAATTTACCTTAAGTTAGATAGAAACAGAATAATCAGCATTGATAATGATACGTTTGAAAATATGGGAGCATCTTTGAAGATCCTTAATCTGTCATTTAATAATCTTACAGACTTACATCCAAGGGTCCTTAAGCCATTGTCTTCATTGACTCATCTCCAGGCAAATTCTAATCCTTGGGAATGTAACTGCAAACTCTTGGGCCTTCGCGACTGGCTAGCATCTTCAGCCATTACGCTAAACATCTATTGTCAGAATCCCCCATCCATGCGTGGCAGAGCATTACATTATATTAAGTGGACTGACTTTACAAATTGTGTTACATCTTCGACAAATGTATCCAGAGCTTGGGCTATAAAATCTCTTCATATTCATCACAAGACTACTGCGTTAATGATGGCCTGGCATAAAGTAACCACAAATGGGAAACATTTGGAAAATACTGAGAGCGTTACTTTCTGGGAACGAAGTCGTACTTCACCTGCCAGTAGATTTTTTCAAGAGAATACCTTTGGTAATCCATTAGAGGCTACTGCAGTGTTACCTGTGCAAATACAGCTTACTTCTTCTGTTAACTTGAACTTGGAAAAAAACAGTGCTCTACCGGTTGATGATGCTTCGGTGTCAGGGAAAACGTCTCTCATTTGTACACAAGAAGTTGAAAAGTTGAATGAGGCTTTTGACATTTTGCTAGCTTTTTTTATCTTAGCTTGTGTTTTAATCATTTTTTTGATCTACAAAGTTGTTCAATTTAAACAAAAACTAAAGGCACCCGAAAACTCAGGGGAAAATAGACTTGAATACTACAGCTTTTATCAGTCAGCGAGGTATAATGTAACTGCCTCAATTTGTAACACTTCCCCACATTCTTTAGAAAGCCCTGGTTTGGAGCAGATGCAACTTCATAAACAAATTGTTCCTGGAAGTGAGGCACAGGTGATTCTCTTTGAACATTCTGCTTTATAATTCAACTTAATGTTAGTTACAGGAAAACATCAGTGCCATGGATGAATTCAACTGAAGCTTCCTTAAAGAATTATAAACTTTATTTGGAAATACAGTGAATTATATGAGCTTAGCATTAATAAATACATGTTTTTAATAATTTATGAATACTGTATTCATTCAGCATATATCTTTGATAGGTGCTATATTAAGTAATAATACTAGCTAATGTTTCTGTGTACTAAGCACTATGCTAATAAATACTTCATATATCACATTTATCCTTAAAAAACCTTGTAACTATTTACGTTTTACAGGTAAGGAAACCTAGGGAAAGTGAGCTTAAGAAACTGTGCCACGTTCTTGTTTGTGATACTTTTTAGGTCTGTCTGACTCCAGGGCGCATGCTTTTAATTTCATGCATTGCTGCTGCATAGGTGCTAATTGTGAACAACATAGGCATGGCTCCTATTCTTGGTAGAGCTTGAAATCTAGTGGAGACACATGGTTTCCATCTGGGATGGTAAGTATTGCACTTGGAGGTGCTGCTGGGTATAACGTAAGTGGAAGTGGTAGGTGGCTTTATGAGAACAGTGACATCGAGACTGGATCGTGAAGGATAAACAGAAATGAAGAGAGCTGAGTAATAGGTAAAGGTAACATCGTATCATAGGAGTCGAAGAAAGAGAAAGAATGCTGCTTTTTATGAAGTAACGTTCAGTATAACCAGAGTTATGAGTGGTAGTGTGAGGTCTGCAGCTGGAGAGAGAGATCAGATGAAGAAGGATATTGTAATTTCATATTTTTCCTTAGGGCAGCAGGGAGCCACGGAAGGATTTTAAATAGTGGAATGACATAATCAGATTTACTGTTTACAGAGTACCTTCTTTCTGGAAGGAGCAACGAGACTAGAGGCAGAGTTAACTGGGTAGGAATTTGAATCACCAATCCAGGGCAGAGGTACCGGAGGCCTGTGCCAGAGAGAATGGTTGGATTCTGGAGCTTGGTGATTGGCTAAGCGGTGACAGGTGAGGGATATGTCGAAGATGGTCATTGTTTGGCTTAGGCGGCATTCTGTTGCATTTAATGAGCAAAGGAAGCAAAAGGAGTGGGGATATGTGTAGGGACAAAATAATGAGTTCAATTTTGGATACATTGAATTTGAGATTCGCATCTGATCTCCAAGTGGAAATATCCTACAAGCAGAAGATTAGGGGAGAGATCTATCTGGTAAAGGTCAATAATTTGTAACCTTCCATTTGCATAGTACGCCGGAAGTATATGATACTCTCTTAACAATAGCATTGACCATTTGAGTCATGATTTGGGAAGACAGGTAAGTGAGGAAGAATAAGATCAAAGAGCCCCCAGGAGATGTTAGTAGCCTTGATTGGGAATCTTTAATGTAGATAGATGGTAATTCAAACCATGGAAACTATGTATGTTTTTCTCTATTAGCATAAATTTATACTCTGTAGAATATTGGGCATATAGGAAGGGCCCATGCTTGATCTATTAACAGGGACCTGAGCCACGAATATGTATTAAAAATTTTCCCTCGAACAGTATGTATTTCATGTGCTGTCCTTCCTCTTCCCCCAAATTTCTTTTTTGTTATTAAAAGTTAATACTTGCCGGGGCGCCTGGGTGGCTCAGTCATTAAGCGTCTGCCTTCGGCTCGGGTCCTGGTCCTGGGTCCTGGGATCGAGCCCCTCATCGGGCTCCCTGCTCCGCGGGAAGCCTGCTTCTCCCTCTCCCCACTCCCCCCTGCTTGTGTTCCTGCTGTCGCTGTCTCTCTCTCTGTCAAATAAATAAATAAAATCTTTTTTTTTTTTAAGATTTTATTTATTTATTTGACAGAGCGAGGCACGGCGAGACAGGGAACACAAGCAGGGGGAGTGGGAGAGGGGGAAGCAGGCTTCCCGCGGAGCAGGGAGCCCGATGAGGGGCTCGATCCCAGGACCCCGGGATCGTGACCTGAGCCGAAGGCAGACGCCTAACGACTGAGCCACCCAGGCACCCAATAAATAAAATCTTTAAAAAAAAAAAAGTAAAAATAAAAGTTAATACTTGCCATATGAAATTAGCCTAGAGCAGTCTGGGAGTGTTTAAATCAAGTGCTAATTACTGAGTCTGTGTTGTGGACCTGAAGTAATTACAGGAATGGTTGTGTTGTCTGGTGTACCTTCAGATGGTGCTGCTCAAACTCAGAATCACCGGGGTTGTTAAAATACAGATTGTTGCCCCCCACCCCTCCCAGAGTTCCTTATTCAGTAGGTCTGGAGTGGGGCCTGTTGGGTATATGTGTGGACAGTTTTGCTGGTAGTGCTGGTCTGGGGAACATGGTTGGAGAGCCACTGCTGTAAGATAATTGAGGAAAAGCAGAAAGGAGCGGAGGAGTGGTTATGAGATACACTAGAAATTTCGGAGAAATTAAAGCCGCAACTCCCTCCCACCCCCACCCCAGGAGTTTTCACTGTTCTCCTTTTCCCTGCCTAGCTTAAAGCTTTGTCCTTGGTTGTGATTTTAGAAGAAAACCTGAATACATTTTAAATAAATCTATTCTTACATAAATTACTTGTTTCATTAGGGATAGGTGTGTGGTGTTTGTTTGACCTTGAAAATGTTTTTAATAATACACTTCTGTTGTTGTATCCACACAACTCCCACAACTCCAATTAAGTTTTTTCTTTAGTTACTAAAAGTACATGCTCTTTGGAAAAAAGAATTCAAACAATACAGAGATATTTAAAATGAAAGGTGAAAACTCTTCTATGTCTCCCTTCCCCACCACCTAGACCACATCCTCCTCTTGAAGATGTTAGAAGCAGCATAGGTGGTTATTTGGAGTTAAGAAATATCCATAAACAAAGTATTTATCTTGACCTTACCAAAAAAACTCCCCCCAAATTCAAAGAAGGTAATTTAGAAATTTTATCAAGATTTTTTTTGTTTTTATGTATAACTTAAAATTGATGATTGATGTAGGCTCAACTAGAAAACTTTAATCTTATTAATATTGTTTTATATATGGAGTTACAGTTGTACATGGTGGTATTCATTAGGTACTCATTCCAGTTTCTGTCAGCAGCTTTTCCTTTTAAAAATACTAGCTCATGGGCGCCTGAGTGGCTCAGTCATTAAGCGCCCATGTAGGCTCAGGTCATGATCCCAGGGTCCTGGGATCGAGCCCCTGCATTGGGCTCCCTGCTCCGCGGGAAGCCTGCTTCTCCCTCTCCCCCTCCCCCTGCTTGTGTTCCCTCTGTTGCTGTCTCTCTCTCTCTGTCAAATAAATAAAATCTTAAAAAAAAAAAAAAGTTAGCTCACATGACACTGTTGTTTGATACTTGCACCGTTTAAAAAACTTAAGGTAAAATTGATTTGAAGTGATAATATACATAGACATTTTTAGCAGTATAATTTGTGCATATGATTGTTTCACATTTTAGGCAGCCCCACCTCAAACAAACAGGAAAGTTAAAACTAAGTAATAATATTCTAAATTAATATAGGTGAAGAAACTTTTCTTAAGAGTTCTGTTTCTCTACCATTTACTAAAGTTTTTTGATGAGAACACTCAAGAATAATATGGTTGTGTTTCAGAAAGATAGTTTTATATAGGGTCCATTTTTTCCACTGACTTCTGTAAAAGTTGGGTAAGGTTCCAGGGCATTCCAAAAAAGCTCCTCTCCATTCTCCCCCATAACAAATGAGAAGTATAGAACTCAACTACCATTTATTTATAACATTATACTTTTTAATACATTTAAAATTCCAGTGTGGAATTTCAGAAATATGTATCTCACTTCTGGGATAATTGAGAATGTACTCCCAGTTTCCTCCTAGCATTGGAGTAGAGATGTTTGATGTTAGATTGTCCTTGAGGACTTGAATGGTATAGAGCGGACGCTTTAACAGGAGTCAGCAGGAAATGAGGAATGTCCCAGGTGATGGAGTGGGGGCCTGGGTAAGGTGTCTCATGGGCTTCTGGAGGTGAGGGGCTGCCAGTGCTGATAGCCAGAGACAGTGTTGGGGCATGGTAAGGGTGGACATTGTTTGAGAGTGAGGGAATTGTGTAGAATTCACTGGTAGCAGGGAAAGACGATCTTTGGATACCTCCTTGTTCTCCATCAACTTTGTACTCTCAGTGGAGTTCTCGACTTTCTCCTACATAAAGTGCCAGGGTTACACTCTTCCTCTTACCTGTGTCTTGAGTCAGCAAGCATTTTTACTCCATTATCTTACCTGCAACACAACAATAACAGTAAAATATGCCATATTTGTCTTAAAAGGTTGCAAAAATGGGAGAAAAAAAGACTAGGGAACCTTTTACAAGGTTCTGAAAAACAGCTTTAATGCTAGGCCTTCCTACCAAATTGGTCTCACAGGCACTTACCCATGTCCTCGATATAAGGGTCCCACACCTCGACTTGCCTTTGTTACCAGAGTCCTCTTGATCACGTAACACTGTTTTCCAGGGCACGTTCTCTTTATTTTGGTCGGGGCTGTGCAATACACAACACTCTCCAGGAATATAACTCTGAGCCATGGGTATCTTTTCATGTGACTTTAATGACCAGCACAGTTGGCTTTTTTCATGATTACCTTGTTATTATTTACTGTATAGTTTTATCATCAGCAATACCTAGCATTTACAAATGGTGAGGCCATATTCCCACCCTCATAATTATGAAATCTCTAGTAGGTTCTCTTATATCCCTTTGTAAAAGTCAAGAACCACTCCGTCAAATGACTCCTGTAAGCATTCAAAACAAGCATTGCTGGGGTTTTCAGCCTAACGTTTTTCCCACACAGTTCTGTACCAGTCATTTATCATCTTTTTCTGGAAACTTAGTGTTGTCATTGGGTATTGTTTCCTGAAGCATAGTCTTTCCCTTAAAAGTCACAGAAGGTGGTGGTTTCTTCTGGATTGTTAAGAGTTTTTCTATCTTAAAGATTATGGGCTTCTTTGTTTTGCTTGTGTGTGTGCAGTCCAAAAATTAATTGAGGGAATAGTTGATAATATTAAAAGCCTTTGTAAAGATTATTGTTGGATGTAAAAAATCCAACTTTCATTTTAAAACAACTTAGTGAATTTCCACTAAGAATTTTTTTATCCCATTTCCTTGCCAGTATTTGTCAAGGGAACTAGATTTATTAACACTCTTTTCCATGACCATGTAGAAAATTACTGTGTAGAAAGAATATATGTTTCCATCTAAGTGACAAAAGTATTTGCAGCTAGCTAGATCCTGGAAAATATCTAGAGAGGAAAAAAGCTAATTTTAGTGTAAATGTCACCACTTTTGTAGCCTCTGGTATGGTAGAAAGTCTGGAATAAGACTGATTAGTCAGGGCTTTCTTATTTTGCCTTTTTCTTTCAATAAACTGCTGTTCTTTGTTTAATCCTATTAAACAATATAAGCAGAGAAGTATAATTAAGAGAATATTTTATTTGGTTGTGGCTTTTAATGCCTAAAGCTTATTATTTTCTTAAATTACCCTAACTTCAGTGACCTCCTATATTTAAGATCCAAGAATGCCAGAGTGATTTCATATATTAATCATTTTTATGTGGTATATAAATACTGTAATTGTGGTCTGGTTAGATCAGAGAAAATGCTATTTATTTTTTTCTTGGACCTCCTGTAAAAAACTGTTAAATCATCAATTTTCGATTATAGAAATGTTCAGAAAAAGTAATTGAAAATTTTGTGTTTCTGAATGCCTGTTTTCTTCCCAGGTCCAAGGGGATGAAGATACGATACAAATCTATCAATCCATCACTTAGAAAGTGTTAAAACACATGGTCTATGATGAATATAGATAATTTCTCTGAAAAATAGAGGTATAAAATGCTCACTATAAAGATGCTAATAAAAATTGGACAGCTAGAAACTAGAGTCCTGCTCATATTCAATGTAATATTTATTGTTTGGGCTGACCAAATGACTATTAGAAATTTCATTTATTTGTGCCTTTGGGGATTAAAAGTTTTATTTTTCTTTTCAAGGGCTATTTGTTTTCTGAACCCTTGTGGTTAGGTTCATAATGACACAAAAGGATAGAAATAATCTTAAACCAGCATAGTTTTCAAGTTGGTTCAATAAACACAAAGATGGATTGATTTTTTTCTTTAGTACTTAGTTTTCAAAAGCAAAGAAAAATCACTCTGCATGAAGTTTCTGCAATTTACAGTCTACAGATACTTTTATATACCCAGAAAATGCCTTAAAATGCCATAGCTTTAGAAAATACTAAGACAAGATTAAGAACTATGGTTTTACTCATGTGAATTTAACAGAAAAAGAAGTTTACTGAAAACTTTGTGGAATTGTTTAAATGGTCAAATAATATTACAGGTTTTCAAGCGCTCACCTATTTAATATTTACATATGTGTAACATCACTTATATCACACTTGAAGAACCAAACAGATGTTTATAAAAGCTTGTCTTCTTTCTGTAGTGTGTTTGTAACTTGTGTCTATGTGAATACATTAATATATCCACCAAGTATGTGAAATAAGAAAAGTATTTGTGACAAAGAGAAAGAAGGGAAACGTTCAGGTTACTAGTACTTTTTTCCCTTCAGTTTTACTTTCATTCTCCTCTTTCATCTTCAATGTTAAACTTTCCTTGCATTTTCTGAAATGTTTCAGAAATAGATTCCAACACAGCCACCTTCTGCTCTGTCTTCTGCCTTATGTTTAGTGTAATCAATTTTAATGTTATCTATAATTCAACTATCCATAGTTGTAATTACAAAAAGAGATAAGCACAAATAATATTGCAAAAAGAAAATGAGGGAGGTCAGTTCTTGAGTTGGGGAACATTAATTCCCATGATTATTTATTGAGTGTTCACATTATTTATGTCCTGTGGGACATAAAAAAATAAACATAATACATGGGTTGTGCTTAAAGTTAACTGATAGTCTTAGAGCAGGCGTGTAGGCATGAAAAATTAAAGGACATTAGGAGAAAGAACTAGATGGCAAATGAGTAGTGCTGATGTTTTATGCTTCTGGAAATTCCAAGGACAGAGTGCTCACGTACAGTGGGTTGGAGTGGCCAGAGAAGGCCTGTGAAGGAAGTGTGAATTAAGGTGAATAGAAAAAGGAGGAAGAGCATTGTGAGGGGCAGGAAGGGAGTAAGCAGATCTGAGTTAGCAGCTATTATATTCGAGAGGTGATGACTTAACTGCCTGAAAGCCGGGAAAGGAGGAGTAACTTGAGAAAGGTGGGTTTGTTCGAGCTTGTTGAAGTTCTTGATTGCCCCCTGAAAATTCTTAAAGAGAAGGAATGAAATTTAAGAGACCGGAATAGAAAGCATCCATTTGCCTCTTTGAAGACCTCATTAATGAGGTGAGCAGGATCAGTTGGATCCCATTTAACCTTGTAAAATGAAAATAAATTTATATCAAAATTGGGTTTTTGTTGTTGTTGTTTTTTTTTTAGGAGGAGCATCTGTCCTAATGTTATCAGTGCAAAGTGGGTTAACTTGCAAATGCTAAGATCTCAATTGATGGTAGAATGATCAAGATTCTGGGGACCACTGATGAGAGTTAGTGATAATTTGCCAGTGCTTCTTTACCTCCATTTAGGTGACAGATGCTCTCCCTTCAGACAGGTGCCACTTAGTATGTCAGAAATACCCATTAAATGGAGAAAAGTACTTATTCAGGATATCCGATTTTAAAAGAAAAAAAAAAGAACATCTCATTTGTTGCTTGTTTTCTTTGTCCTTCCTGCAGATTTTTAGTCCCTAATGGATGGACACTTGGGTTGCTTCCATAATGTTGCAGTTGTAAATAATGCTGCAGTAAGCATCTGGGTGCATGTATCTTTTCAAAGTAGTGTTTTCATATTCTTCGGGTAAATAGCCAGTAGTGGTAATGGTAATTCCATTTTAATTTTTTGAGGAACCTCCATACTGTTTTCCACAGTGGCTGTACCAGTTTGCATTCCCATGAACAGTGCATAAGGATTCTTTTTTCTCCATATCCTTGCCAACACTTGTTTCTTGTGTTTTGATTTCAGCTGTGCTGACAGATGTGAAGTGATACCTCACTGTAGTTTTGATTTGCATTTCCCTGATGACAAGTGATGTTGAGCATCTTTTCACGTGTCTGTTGGCCATGTCTTTGGAGAAATGTCCGTGCATGTCTTGTGCCCATTTTTAATTGGATTCTTTTTTGGTGTTGAGTTGTATAAGTTCTTTATATATTTTGGGTACTAACCCTGTATTGGATATTTCATTTGCAAGTATCTTCTCCCATTCCGTAGGTTGCCTTTTAGTTTTGTTGATTGTTTCCTTCACTGTGCAGAAGCTTTTTTTTTTTTAATTTTTTTAGGTTTTTAGTTTATTATTTTTATGTTTGCTTTTGTTTCTTTTGCGTCAGGAGACTTATCTAGAAAAATGTTGGCTATAGTCGATGTCAGAGAAATTACTGCCTGTGCTCTCTTCAAGGATTTTTATGGTTTCAGGTCTCACATTTGGGTCCTTAATTCATTTTATTTTTGTGCATGGTGTGAAAAAGTGGCCTAGTTTCATGCTTTGTCATGTAGCTGTCCATTTTTCCCATTTACATTTTTTTGAAGAGACTGCTCTTTTCACATTGCATATTCTTGGAGGTGGCCATTTTTTAAATCTCCAGAGCTTACCATAATGTCTGACACATTTTATGGACTCATAAAATGTTGACTAAAATGAATGAATGTAACCTTGGTGACCAATTCACCAGGAAGGTTTGGCAAGGGTAATATGACACTCTAATCACTTATTTTTTTGTAAATAAATTGGTATCCTGGTATAAGCCCACCTTTTATTAATACTCATTGAGCCAGTCTTCTGAAATCTGACCTTAGGACTATAACAAAATGTAAAGTTTGGGCTGGAATAATCAATAATCAGCTTTTTATTTTTTAACCTCTTAAGTTTCGATTTACCTACTGTGCTATGGAAGCTGTATAGAGACTAGCAGGGAGTTTAGCTATTCCTTTCAGGACTCTAGATTGCTGCCTCCTACTTAATATGAACTGTCTCTTCTTAGTAAGCACAGATTTGAGAGGTTAAGAACCAAGTGAGATTTAAAATTACATAGTTTCCCCTGGCTGCCTTCACTTCTTCCACATTATATACCAGATTTGACTGATGTGCGCGAGAGGACATTAAAAGATGACACACTGAGAAGAATGTTTATAAAGTGTTAACTCAGAACTCAATATGTAGCACATATGGAAGAGAAAAACGGGTTGTTTTTTATTTAAAAAACAGAACAATGGGGCATCTGGGTGGCTTAGTTGGTTAAGTGTCCTGTCCGACTGTTGATTTCAGCTCAGGTCATGATCTCAGGGTTGTGAGATCCAGCCTCATGTCGAGCTCTGTGCTGGGCGTGGAGTCTGCTTGAGATTCTCACTCTCTCTCCCCCTCTGCCCTGCCTCACTGTTCTCTTGCTTGCTCTCTTAAAAAACCAAAACCAAAACAAAACCCCAAAAACAAAAAAACACCTAATTCTTGTCTTTTGTTTAGAGACGTAATATATATAAGATTAAGGAGAATGCCTTTTCTCCTCCAAACCTATTTCTATTTCATTTCTGGTTTATAGCTCTCATTTGATTTGTTTCCATTTTAAATGTCTGATCACATTTTAAAGCATTTAATTCAGAAAGATTATATATTATCGGAAAACAAGATTGATTCTTAATTTGTAAAAGATAAGGGTTGAGAGAGAGTATTATGTGACTAAAAAGTGAAGTGATTATTTGATTAATATTCAAAACTTTATAAAAATACCGTGGGTAAAAAAAAACTATTTTAAAAGCTTCATTTTAAAATGTTATATTTAGGGGCACCTGGGTGGTTCAGTTGGTTAAGCAACTGCCTTCAGCTCAGGTCATGACCCTGGGGTCCTGGGATCGAGTCCCGTGTCGGGCTCCCTGCTGGGTGGAAAGCCTGCTTCTTCCTCTCTCTCTGCCTGCCACTCCCCCTGCTTGTGTGCACTCTCTCTCTCTTTCTGTCAAATAAATAAAATCTTTAAAAAAAATAAAATAAAATGTTAATATTTACACATTTGGAGGGAGCATTTTTATAATAACTTTAAAAAGAAAAAAATTTTTAACTTCTTAATGCTTATTTACTTTAAATAAATATGTGTTGTGCATGCTGGGAAGTACAAGCCTTTCTTGGCTTTTTGTTATCCCTATTATTTGGGGGTACTTTCCCCAAACAACTGTAATGAGTGGAATTGAGGTGCATCTTTTTGTGTTTTTTGTTTTTTGGTTTTTTTTCAAACTTCAGTGCTTTGAAGAGAATTTCTGTGTAACTTCTTTTACTGATCCCAGAACATGGCATGTATACTCCCATTTCTCCTCTTCAGTCCTTCCTTCTCCCTTTTGAGAGTCACCTCTTCCCATCTTCCCATTCAAAGCCAGCTCCTGGACCTTTCTACTCTGGGCTGTAGTCATTTTCCCCTTTTCCACACTTGAAGTCTGTGGTCACCCCCTCTGGTGCAAGCACGGTTTTCCCTGTCTGCTGGAATTTCATCCCTCTCCCATACCTACATCTCTGCTTCTGTTGTCCTTCTATGCAGAATGAGTCACATCCCAATGAGAAACAGTGACTGCCCACTGATGGAGGTTGCCTCACTTCCCTTACCCCTACTAGACAGTCACGTGTCCAAGCCCCTCAGCCGGTAGAGCTAGAAATCCCACTGGAGGTCGGGGAGGGAACAGGGCAGGTGAACCCCACTGATCACATGACTGACTTCTCCTCCAAGCCTGGATAGGCATGTACAAGCCGAGCAGAGTTTGCACCTGTATCCTCTGGCCTGTCCCAGTCTGCTTCCATGAATATCATTTTCCATTCTTTATTCTAATTTTCTTAACACTTCTTATTGTCAGTCATTGACTATTTCTAGCTCTTGGCTTTACATAAATCTCAGGTTCCCGAACTCATTAGATTTCTCTCAGAACTTTCCAAGCTGTATTTTGGTTTCAGCAGTGTCCTCTAAACAAAATCACCATTCATGAGAAAGGGGTGAAGGTAAGCCTTTTGGCAAGAATTGTGTAGTCATTCACTAGTTTACCCTATTCATGCAGCAGCTTGATTATCAAAATCTGTCCTCAGCCTTGAAGGCTCAGTGTGGTGAATGTGCATGTCTATAGAGTTCAGTGTTTTAAAACTGTATCCTTTATTCAGCATATTGCTAATTACTTTTTCCTACTTATGGCAGAGGTAGAACTTTCTACCTTGTCAGAAACATGTGCCTGTGGTGGTAGCATCATCATTGATCAATACGATAATTTGTAGTAAAGCCTATAATCAAGTGAACTGATTGTCAAATATATACCGTTTTTTTCCCCTCTCTTCTACATTCCCTCCTAATTAACCTTCATCCACCTCGTAGACCGTGGTCACACTCAGATTGCCAGATATGTATCAGGAAGATTGATACTCAGTTTTTTTAGAAAATACACTGTACTCAGAATTCTGTTCCACTGATTTCTTATGAAATTACTGGTTTTCCTAAAAGGGATTGATGCTTGGAGGTGATATGAGTAGAGAAGGCAGCTGTCTGCCTGGATTGTCCCTAAAAAATCCTGACAAAAAGGCCTGGTAAACAGCTGTGTTCTGGAGGATTTTTGTCTTTTTCAGCCAGTCAAGATCGTTGTTGATAGCTATCTGGGATGCTCCTGTATTAAAAAGGAATTTCAGAACCTGTCTGCCTTAGCAAGCTATAATGGATTAGTGGCAAATTCCTCTGCAGTAGGAAGTGACAATGTCTATATTCCCTCCACGTATCTGTCATACTTCAGTCCAGCCTTCATTTTACTGACAAGGAGACCAACATCTGGAGAACTGAATTAACTTCAGTGGGATCACAGTTAGTGGGTGAAATTTTAGGCACGATTTTGGTTTCCTAGTTTTTCTTCTTGGGTGTTGTTCCCTGAACTGAATAAAGTAGATTGTGTGTGTCTTTCTTGAAAGATTTTTTTGTTCTTGTATAAAGGAAATGCAGTGACTTAAAAAATATTTACTACTGCAGTAGGATGTTATTAAGATGATACATTAAGATGTATCAGAATATCAACTAGTTATTATTTTGCCCAACTGATGATTTAGTTGTCTAAAATCTGATCACATTTGAATGTACAGACAAAACATTTGACTTTATAAAGGTGGGAACCTGACCCAAAATATGGTAAGTTGGGTACTTCTTTACTGAACATTTAAAAAAATAATCATCCATGTTAATGCAGAATGAGAAACATAGTATGTCTCTTGTAGGAATGATTCTAGAACGTCCCTGGAGATAAGAGTTATAATTTATTCAGTTAGTTTTAAATTCAAAAAGTATAATTTCGTGTTTCAGTGGATGGTTAAGTACTTCCACTTTTTAAAAGTCAGATTCTTGTTAAAGTACACTTACTTAAAACTCCTTAAGCATAAAGTTTTCACACATGTACACAGTGTATAACCACTACCATAGTCAATATAGAACACTCCCGTCACCCCAGAAAGTTCCCTTGTGTCCCTTTCTCTAGCAACCACTGAACAAATAATTTTCACTTTCCAGAAAGTCACATAAATGGACTCATACAGTATGTAGCATTTTGAGTCAGTTTTATTTCTCTTAGCATAATGTTTTTGAGATTTATCCATGTTGTTGCATGTATCTTTAGTTCCTTTTTATTGCTGACAACCATTTCGTTGAGTAAGTATCCCACAGTTTGTTTAGCCATTCACTAGTTGATAGACATTTGGGTCATTTGCAGTTGTGAATTACTATGAATAAAAGCTACCATAAATACTTACATACAGATCTGAGGCTACTTGTTTTGGTGTTGGGTAAATATGTGGGAATGGGGTTGCTGAGTTGTGTGGAGTGTGTTAATTTTATAAAAACTGCTGGTGTGTTTTCTAAAATGGATATGCCGTTTTTTTATCCTCAATAGCTGTGATTGAGAAGTACTGTTGTTTTTCATCTTTGTCAGCAGTTGGTATTGTTAGTCTTCTAAATTTAACTTTTAATTAAAATGTCATTTTGGTTTTAATTTGCATTTCTCTGATAACTAGTAACGTTGAGCGTATTTTCAGGTACTCATATACCATCTTTATATCTTGTTCAGTGAAGTGTCTTGAAGTTTTTGCCAATTTTTAAATTGAGTAGTCTTTTTTTTTTGGTGCAAATAGGGTGGTTTTGTTAAAGCACGGGGACAGGACCCATGGGCAGAAAGAACTGCAGAGTTATCTTCTTGAGCTTTTAGAGTTCTTTATGTGTTCTGGATTCAGGTGCTTTCTCAGACATGTTTTACAAATATTTTTTCCCAGTCTATGGCTTGTCTTGTTTTTCTTGGCATTATCTTCAGAAGAGTAGAGATTTTTAATCTTCAACATTTTTGTATCTTTATCTTCTTAGTTATAAAATCAACTCACATTTATTATAATAAGTTAAAGAATGTTAAAATACATTTTTCCTTTCGGATCTACCTTTTTGGTATTTAAACACTAACACTCTAGTGAAAGAGAAAATTTTAATGTTATGTGCAAAGGTAAAATTTCTGCTACAAGAAACATATTTTGAAAGTTTCCTTTGTATCCTAGAAGTAAAATTTCTCTTCATGTTTAAGGGGGTAATTAGAAAAAGAAAAAGAAAAAAGAATAACCTGTTAAAATACTCCAGTTCAATCTGTTTTGCTTTTCTTTTATTTTAGTGTCATCCAGGATAAATTCTGTGGGATTATAAACATCTCAGTGGAAGGCCTACATGATGTCATGACAGAAGATCCTGAAACAGGAACTTATAAAGAGTAGGTGGATCATTTAATTAATTGCACTTGATCTGGGGTGGAGTGTGTGTGGGGGGGTAATTAATTATGTCCTGCATGATTTTTGTTCACTACTACCATATAAACACAGTGTGGTGACTGTTTAAATTTTGTCTTTTATAAAGAAAATTTTGTATTTGTTTTGCCTCTAATTAGTTTGATCTTGAGATCACCTTTAATTTATTAAAGTGAAATGACAAATTGGACTTCTTTAGTTTAATAATAATTTTATGATTTGACATTAGGTTTTTCTGTTAGCATGTAAATGCCTTTTTTAAGATGTTTTGAATATATTCTTTTTTTTCAATTAACAAAGTTCCCCTGCCCATTAGGCAAGTTATGGGGAAAAGTGGATTGGTAAACATCCTGTATTTGTATTTGCCTGATAGAAGCATCCCTGGCACCTTTACATATTAGAGTCACTTGGTACTTGACCAGTTTTAAGAGAATGGTTAAAATGACATTTTTTGTGAGAATAGTTAAAATCATGTCATACCTCTAGAACTATTAATTTGAAATTTCATTTCATTGCATCCTTTTATAGGTAGTAGAATTGCTGTACCTTTTCTCTTATTATTGTTAATAAAGGGCATGTGTTAAATTACGATAAGCAAGACTTAATGAGATTTGAGGCCGCTTGACTTTACATCAATAGTATACTGAGCCTGTTTTCTTTGTTCTTTAAAAAGAATCTGTAGAATGGGGCGCCTGGGTGGCTCAGTCGTTAAGCATCTGCCTTCGGCTCAGGTCATGATCCCGGGGTCCTGGGATCGAGCCCCGCATCGGGCTCTCTGCTCGGCGGGAAGCCTGCTTCTCCCTCTCCCACTCCCCCTGCTTGTGTTCCCTCTCTCGCCATGTCTCGCTCTGTCAAATAAATAAATAAAATCTTAAAAAAAAAAAAAAGAATCTGTAGGAAATGGGAAAGATTGCCGTTTGAATCCTATTCTGTTGAAAACATGGAAAGCAAATTTATATTGTTGCATCTTATTAAACATACGTAGATATGATGTGTCCGGCATATAAGTTTGCCTTCAAGAATATAGGAGTTCAGATGAGGTAGAAACTTCACACTTCTGGGATAGCTGGGTGGCTCAGTTGGTTAAGCGTCTGCCTTTGGCTCAGGTCATGATCCCAGGATCCTGGGATTGAGTCCTGCTTTGGGCTCCTTGCTCAGCGGGAAGCCTGCTTCTCCCTCTCCCACTCCCCCTGCTTGTGTATGTTCTCTCTCTCTCTCTCTGACAAATAAAATCTTAAAAAAAAACAAAACAAGAAACTTCACACTTCTCTGATTACAACCAAAATAAGAAACCATGCGTACGTGTAGGCAGTTTTTTCCAGGTTTTTATAAAGTTAACATAGGGTTTATGGCATGTGACTATAAATACTGTGTATTTATGCATAATATGTGACAAAGTTTACAACTGTTTGTGAAATATTTAGGATATAATCAAATGTTCCTCGTCCTCTAGAGTATATAATTTAGGGGAAGGATGTGTCTAATAGCATAATGAAAACACTAGTAATGAGTAAAGGCAATTACGTATGTTTTGAACAAAGCACACAAAACAGTAGAATTTTAACTTGTGCTCCAATAGAGGAAAAAAGAGGCACTGTGTGTTAGAGTCTTCAGGAAGGGATAGGACTTAGGATATAGGAAATGGACATAAATATAGCATGGTCTAAGAGGAAGGGATGAGAGTCAGGAAGTTGTTAGAAATAAAGTTTAGAAATAGTGTAGTTTCATAGGCTCGGAAAAGTGCAGTGACACAGCAGATGAGTAGAGGAGTCAAGACTAGAACCATGGTGTTTTGACTCGTGATGCCAAGCTCAGCCAGGGAGAAAGTTTTGGTTTGGAAGAGGAAAATGTTGGGCATAAGGAAAGCAGACTGACTAGGAGACCATTATTGGGATCCATACTACAAAGGCCTAGATTTGGTGCCTGGGTAGCTGGCACATAAAACCACTGTTTTCTTCCCCAGAATTGTTTGGTCACTGCTTTTTACCCTGGGGTGGTATTTGGCATGTGGAAACACAGTGGAGAAACTATTTTCCTAACTTTTCTAGGTTTTCTACGAGAGGTTAGACTGGATCTGTGATAATCTTCCTACTCTGTAATTCTGTGAACTGCATGGAGTTCTTTTTTTTTTTTTTTGTAAACTATGTGGAGTTCTAAAAATTACAGTCCATCAGACTGTAAGGTATAAATAGACTTTCAGAAAAGGGCACTCAAGAAACATAAAATATTTACTTATGTAGCTAACTTATCCTCCAGCTTCCCCTTCCTGTTTATTGGAACAGTTTATTCAAAGAAAGTTAATATTTTTAGTTCTATTGAATTCCTATTGTATTCTCAGTATAGAATAAATTAGAGCAAAGGAAGAAAACCCTGGGTTTGTTTTTTTTTTACCTCTATAAGTAGTATATTAGGGTTTTCCATATAGACAGAGCCAATAGAAGTTTTTTTTATATATATGTGTATAAAGGGAGAGAGCATGCCAGAGAGAGAGAGATACTTATATTTATGTTATATATTTATAATAACATAAATATAAATAGATTTATTTATAAAAAGTTGACTCATGCAATTATGGAGGCTGAGAAGTCCTAAGATCTCCAATTGGCAAACCAGAGTATAGTTTTAGTCCAAGTCCAAAGTCCAAAGGCCTAAAAGTAGGAGAGCCAGTGGTGTTAAGTTTTAGTCTGAGTCACAGAGCCAGAGAAGACTAATGTTCCAACTAAAAGGCAGAGAGTGAATTCCCTTTTAATTAGACCTTTTGTTCTATTCAGACCTTCAACTGATTGAGACTCACGCACACTGGGGAGGGCAATCTGTGGTACTCACTGTACAAATTCACATGTTAATCTCCTCTAGAAACACCCAGAATAATATTAACCAATTATCTGGGCATTCTGTGGTCCAGTCCAGGTGTTATATTTAACCACAGTAATGAAGCCTGGTTGACAGCTCATCTCTTTATTCAGACTTGTTTATGCCATACATTTTGCTGTATGAGGAAGCAGCTGAGGCTCTGTCCTGAAGTTCACTACCTAGAAGGGGAAATGGGGACCAGTGGAGCAATGCCAGCTACAGAAGAAGGAAGGTTTTGGGGAAACTGCAAATAACTTATGAGAGTATGTAGTGGATTAGAGCCAACTAGTAAAGTAGCTTGAAAAGGAATTTGGACTAGCTTGTATAGTCAGTGGAGGTTCATGTGGCAGTTTTAAAGTGTGGAAGTACGAAGAACAGGTTTATATGTCAGGAGAGTCACTTGAGTGCATTATGGAGGACGACAGCGAGGGGTGGAAAGGCTCACACTGAGTGGTCTTGGACCGTTGAAACCACCTGGGATGCTTGTTAAAAATGCATATTTCCCTTCCCCAGTCCAGACCCCTTATATCAGAATCTTTGGGGCTATGGCAGTAGAACCTGCCTTGTAAACAGGAACCCTAGATGATTCACATGCCCTTTAAAAATTGAGAATGTACTGCCTGGGAAATGGAGAAGCCCTTCAGGTAGCTGTTCTACTAGTGCTGATAGGAGTTTGAGATAGATTGTGGAGGAAGGATTGGCAGGAAATGATGACAGGTGGGTGTGGCTAGAGAGTTACAAGTATTTATAGTTTGGGGGACATGACATACATAAATTTTTAAGATACTGGTGCTTACACCTAACAACCTATGTCTATTTTTATGCTTTAATATGTCTTCATAACTGTATTCTCATAGGCTTTTAAAAATTAAATGTAACATTTTATGTGGGGAAAAATGGAGGTGAGTTTTTATCTTAAGATGGACTTTTTTTTTTTTTTTTTGTAGTAGAAAAGTTTTTCTTCCAAGATAAATGGGTAGTTAACAGTTGACTGTTACTGATCTTGATACTGGTATTTCTTAAGAATGGTATATAAAATGAATCCATTTAGAAGAAAGAAGAGTTCTATTTTCAGAGTTTAAGAATCTGGATTTTTTTTTTCTTTTTTTAAATTGAAGTATAACTGACATATGTAATATTATATTTAGTTTTAGGTGTACAACATAATGATTCAGTATTTGTGTTTATTGTGAAATGGTCAACACAGTAAGTCTAGTTAACATCCATCACCGTCCATAGTTAATAAATTTTTTTTTCTTGTAATGAGAATTTTTAAGGTTAATTCTCTAAGCACCTTTCAAATATGCAATAGAGTGTTACTAACTATAGTTACTGTGCTATATATTATATCTCCATGACTTATTTTATACCTGGAAGTTTGCATCATTGACCCCTTTTACCCATTTTGTCCACCCCCCACCACTCTCCCAACTCTGGGAACCACTGTTCTGTTCTCTCTCTGAATTTTGTCTTTAGTTTGATGTAGAGTTCCACATGTGTATTTTTACTTTTGTTGCCTTTGCTTTGGCGTCAGGTCAAAAAAATCATCACCCGAAGACTGATGTCAGGAGCTTACCACTTAAGTTTTCTTTTAGGGGTTTGATGGTTTCAGGTCTTACATTCAAGTCTTTAACCCATTTGGAGTTAATTTTTGTGTAAGGTGTAAGATAGTGGTCCAGTTTCATTCTTTTGCATTGATTTCTTTATATGTTTGTATTTTGGTTGGGGTACAGTTAATTCATTAAGCCAGGAAAATAGATTAGTGAGGCTTGAGATTTGCCTTCTACTTGTCTTCGGTTAGAGTGGTTTTCCTTTCTTCCCTGAAGTAATATTTTGTTTTTAGGCAAATTGGGAAGTGAAATTGACAAACCCCTTGCCAAAGTTTGGGAAGTACAAAGAAAGGATTCAGCCAGCAGTTTCATGTATAAGCGTCTAGAATTTCTTAAACGTAGTTCTGTAGAAAGCAGTCATGGTTAGCGGAGTAAGATTGCCATGGTGCCTGTCAAGCTGCTGTCACTAGGGCTGGGGTCAGCTTTTTTTTTTTTTTTTTTAAAGATTTTATTTATTTATTTGAGAGAGAGCACATGAGAGGGGGGAGGGCCAGAGGGAGAAGCACACTCCCCGCCGAGCAGGGAGCCCGATGCGGGACTCGATCCCAGGACTCCAGGATCATGACCTGAGCCGAAGGCAGTCGCTTAACCAACTGAGCCACCCAGGTGCCCGTGGGGTCAGCTTTCATTGAAGCGGACGGGGACATGGATGCACATAGAGGCATGGGAAAGGAGGGTGCTGGGCACATTCGGGGTACTTCGGGAAGGAGGATGGTTACACAACCAACCAAAGTGTCCATTGCAGAGACAGTTGAATAATGCTGTCAGTTCTAGTTTTATTGTGACTTTCCGAAGTGAGTTTGTTTAGATTAAATGAAAGGTTTTATTGCATGTACCTTTTAAATTAGAAATAATTTAAAGGGTTTCATGTTGCATGCTAACACTATTGGTTGTGTTTCATTGGTTAGAGTTTCTTGTTGGGAAAGATTCTAATTTTTAAGTGGCTAGAGTGCCTGGATCTGTTTAGTGAGTGGGAGTAGCACGTGAGAAGGTCTGGCTGCCTAGGTTCACATATTAGTTGTCACTAGTTTAGACTATTTTATTATTATTCTTATTACATTCATTGCATACATATTTTAGCTTATTAGAAATCTATTAATTCCCACCATGCCTTTTATGTAAAAAATGATTCCCTATCTTTAATGTTTGTCAAAAAAATAAGATTTGACTTTTAATTGGAAACCTACCTTCAGGAGAGAATTTCATCTTTAGGTTTTTCAAATTCATTTTTTTTCTCTCAATTTATACCTTCCAGAGACCCAAGTGAATGCAGTTTACAGAATTGCAGAGGAAAAATATTCTGCCCTCTCAATAATTTTGGTCTCTGTAAAAAAATTATATGTGTAAATGTATATTTATATGCAGAATATACTCCGCATTATATATGTGATAAATCATTTAATTTAGGGAGAGGAGAAAGAGAGTTTTTACTATTCAAATGAGTTAACAGATTTAGGAATGTGGTGAAGGAATTTCATGCAACATAAAGCGTACTTTCTTGGAGATCCAAATTCACTGCAGTTAGAATTCAAATCTGCAGCCGGCATAAAATAGCAAGTATGAAGGAACTCCTTATTATTCAGTTCTAAAATATAAAGTGGGATTTAGATTGTTTTCTAGACATTTCATTTTACTAAATAACGTTACTTTTTAGTAATATTATTACTAAATAATAATATAATTTCTCACTTAGTGCCAGAATCCCTTGGCCAACTAGTTGTGCTATATCGTATTAGATCATGGTGGATGAAAGCATTGCAGTGTCAGGAGGTTAAGACCATGCAGTGGGTTAGGAATTAAGCTCTTGCTGTTTCTGACTGAATGCACCAGTATGCACTGACTGGGTCAGAAGTAGTTGTTTCGAAAAGTTGATGTTTTTAATGCTGGGGAATAGGGGGAAAGGGACGCTCATATCTGCTGCAGGAGTGAGCCTGATCAAGTTTCTGGTGTCAGCACTTGTCTTTAACCTTGAATTAAAAGTTATTTACACAGCTGAGTCAGGAGTTATGTTTCCTCTGTACTTGCTACAAAACATAAGAGAAACCAAGCTTTCTTTGCCACAGTTTATTGGTTAGGAACCTTTGACTCTGATAAATTACTGAATTCTGCTGTTCTAAATTAGGAAGCAGTGAGGTTTATTCCATCAACTGGATTCACTAGACAGTATTTATTTCTTCTCTCCCTGGAAGAGAGAAACTATTGACTAAATAGGAAACTATATTTCTGTTATCTCTGTTAATGGTGAAGAGCAGGGGTGCAGATAATCAAAATAAAATGATTTATAACTGTCCTGCAGGTACACGTGCTCTCAGGGACAAGTTCCTCATAGCATAGTAATGTCATTTGGAGCACAGAGTAGATTATTGCATAATTAATGTTGTTTTAATGAGGTTATTATTTAAATTATTGCTATTGTTATGAGACACGGATGATAATCTACAGACATATGAAGATTGGTGGTAAAAGAAGGGTTAATCATAAGTGTCTGTAAGTATCATTTTTTTAGAAAAATGTAAACGGTACAGCTTGCTTTGTCAAGTGATATATGGCTTAAAAATCACGTATACATAAATTCCCTGTAACTTGCTGCCTTCAATTCTCAAGTAATATGTTCTAAAATATTTTGGTATGGCCCTTTTTCTAAAAAGTGAGGCACATCTTTGTAATTAAATCTTAAAATTATAAATCTGATTTATCTAGCTATTCCTCACATTTTGGTACATAGAAACATTAATATTCGCAGTGATTTACAGGCTTTGTTTCAGCATGTTACAGATGTTCTTTATTTACTTAAAAACTTTTTTTTTTTTTTTGTAGCTGTATGTTAATGTCTCATCTTGAAGAACCAAAAGTTACAGAGGATGAAGAACCACCCACAGAACAGGATAAGAGAAAAAAGATGGTAAGTTAAAAAGTAGCTTTTAAAATTTGGGAGAACCATTTACAGTTCATCCGTGTATCCATCTCTCTATCCATCCCTGTTGTAGAATTAATGTAAGCTGAGCTTTGAAGTTTGGACTGTACTCCTAAGACAGATAAATTATGTTCCTAGTAATCCTACTACAGGAAGTAGAGTTAAAATCTTAATCTGAAATAGCTTTTCTTGTCTTAGCAGAGCAAAGGGTTTAGTCTTTCACTTACAGAAAACACGTGACCCTCAAAACTCATTTAAGTTGTAATGCTTACTCTTTGGTTTTGAGGAGATTTACTGAAATTGCTTCATTCCCTGTTACTTCATGAATTTTCACAACAAATTTTTTCTGAGCTAATCATAGGCCTTTACAAAAATTCCTTTAACTGCTAAATA
Organism: Mirounga leonina; assembly: GCF_011800145.1. Lineage (NCBI taxonomy): Eukaryota > Metazoa > Chordata > Mammalia > Carnivora > Phocidae > Mirounga > Mirounga leonina. The sequence goes on from NW_023270426.1 coordinate 37,679,845, forward strand.
GGAACAAAAAATTAGAAACCTCTAAAATATCCCGCCTTTAAAATTATAATCTTGAACTTTTAAGTATTTACTTTGATACATGAATGTAAAACAGCCACATAAGTCACCTTTTTCCCATTTCCTCAAGGAATCCATTCTGGTCTCCTGGCCTCATCATTACTAATTGCGTTGTGCCTTCTTTCCTCATTTGCACTTGAGAACAACAATAATATCCCTCAAAAGTAAATAAATCAGTATATAAGCTGGTCATGGGATACGCTGAACACCTAGTAATTACTGGTGATCCTTATTTCAGTCTGCTCACGACATTCTCTCCTTGAATTATGCCACATGAACCCACCGGGGGCTTCAGTTGTCCTCAAGGTGGAGCTGATACTGTGCTGCTCAGACAGCCTTCTTTTATTTTTTTTTTAAATTTTTTAAATTAAAAATTTTTTTAACTTTTTTCTTTAATGTTCAGTTAGCCAACATGTAGTACATCATTAGTTTTTGATGTAGTGTTCAACGATTCATTAGTTGCATATAACAGCCTTCTTTTAAACCGTGTTAGAGTTGAATCCATTTTACTTGTCATTTTCGCTGGAGGGACGATAGCCTTTCAGTATAGCCTAACAGTTTGTCTTCTCCTTCCTCATCTCCGCTTTTTAAGGCATTTAATATATAATTGATGTTATGGAAAATGTAACATCTTCCTTCATAAGATTCTAAACTTGTAAATGAGTAATAGGTATTCTGCTTCTATTCATTCCTCAGCTTTTGTACGCACTTTATTCACATCATTTAGTTAGCTAGATTGACCCTTAGCAAATTCATCTACTCAAATTTATTTTTCATCCTATAGAGAATCCTCAGTAACATCATATAATACTAATTTTAATCCTAACTGGATTTTGAAGGTAAGTGAAATATTACGTTAAGGAACAGTGTAAGAGCATAGTTTCAGAAATAACAAAGTTTCTTGTTTCAGTTTTGTGATTTTAAGTATTGTTCGAGAGCTGGTTATTTTATCATTATTGTTCCAATCATAGGCAGTATTATTTTACAGAACAACTGTTATTTTTTCCAGGGGTTGATTTTTTTTTTTTTAAGATTTTATTTATTTATTTGACAGAGACAGCAAGAAAGGGAACACAAGTAGGGGGAGTGGGAGAGGGAGAAGCTAGGCTTCCATCAAGCAGGGGCTCAAATCCCAGGACTCTGGGATCACAACCTGAGCGGAAGGGCAGACGCTTAATGACTGAGCCACCCAAGCGCCCCCTCCAGGGGTTGAAATTTGAAATTAGTCGTCACAGTGGCTTTTTGATATAGATTTATATTGTCATCTCTACTAAGATTTCCAGTGCCTTAGACTTAGAGAGCATTAGTCTAATGCCGATGATACCTCAGCATTTATGGTTAATGCTGGGATTATTTATCTTAGCCTTGAATAGGTCTAATTACGAATACCATGATAATTTTTCTGTAACTTTCCAGTAACAATATTAGTTTCACTGTATCTTCAGGGTTACCAGTACAAATAATGTATCTTTTTTTCAGTAATTATATCATCATTCTTATACTGTATGTCTTTAACATTAGAAATTTTTTGAGAACTATCTAGGTTTGTCCTGGTTGTAATTTCAAAGGGGAAAAAATGTTTGCTGGTAGATGATTATTAACTATTATTTAAAAGAAAAACCAATCTAGTGTCAAAGGTTTTTCATTTTAAAGTGAAAATGTTTACTTACAAGGAAGAAAAAGTGTAACTGCTTGGTTCCACAATTACGTAATTAAAAGTTTGATTTACTTACTGCCATTGTTGTCTTCAAGTTGTCCCTAAAATATGGTGTCTGCATTTCAGTAGCTGCTTTGCAGAGGATAGAAGCAGTGATTGTAATTCAGAAAAGTGGATGATTAACATTACATCGAGTGTGCCAGGTGATGTTGCATGTATTTATGAGCATTCTCATAGTTTGTTTTAAATAAGGATGACATTTCCATTCAGGAAACCTATTCACCTGTCCAGACTTCTGATCTTGCCCTTTTTCATCCAGCTCCTGTCTAAACTACCTGTTTGGGGGGAACTAATGGAAGGTCCAGTGCAGCTCAGGCATTTCATTTCATTCCTAAGGTCTCTCGCTATCCAGTATGCTCCAGGAGTAGAACGATAATTTTGTGACATCTTTCATAAAGAATTAAGCTAATACATTAACATTTTAAGTTGCTTGTAATTTCTGTCTTGTGATGTGTGACTTACGAGGCATTTATAAGTTGTACTTTTCCAAATTTAAGCTTTTGAGCATATTAATGCTTTCTGGCAACTTGATGGTACTGGTTAAGAAAGCATTATTAATGAAACAGTTGATATAGTAAGTAAAGCTGTGTTAATGGGGTATTTCTGATCATACTTCCATGTTAAATATTTCTCAGTTTAAGCCCCAGAAATATTTTGGTGATCTGCTTCTGTACACCATAATCTAATTTCATATATATTTACTAGATGCTTTAGTTGATAAGCTTGAACATTATTAAAACTACACTAACTTTGGGGCACCTGGGTGACTCACTCTTTTAAGCATCAGACTTGGTTTTTGGCTCAGGTTGTGATTTGGGGGTCATGGGATCAAGCCCCATGTTGGGCTCCGCATTTGACATGGAGTCTGCTTGAGATTCTTTCTCCCTCTCCCTCTGTTCCCCCTTTCCCACTTCTGTGCGCATGCTGTCTCTAAAATAAATAAATAAATCTTTAAAAACAAAACTACACTAACTTATCATTTTCCTGTGCTGGTAGAGCATTAGCAAAAATAATGGTCTATCCAAACGTCATCATTTTACATTACTTTGAAGTAATAGCAATACCTTATCTATATAATATTATCCTTTTTTTAAAGAATTTTTTTGGAGTGTCATCTTACTTACCCCTGTAACAGTTTTATGGTCAGATATTGATGAAGAAACCAAGTCACAGAGAAGTTGCCTCTTACTCAAGAGTTATAGATTCTGGGAAAGACCGAAATTAGAACTGAGCTTTCTTGATTCCTAGCCTGATGCATTCTTTATGATTTTAATTTCTAAAATTTCTGTAGCTTTTCTAAAATGTTTTGAGAAATCCACATACCATTTTGCTGAAACTGCACAATGTATGGGAACTACACGTTTGAGGGTAAAATATACCAGCCTAAAACATAGCTCAGCTACCACAAGTCACGGGAATTGGAATTAGATCTGTAGATTCAGTATAGTTTGTCATGTTCTCATGATAAGCATGGCTAGGAAAGAGGTAGTTTATTAATTTGTACATTTGCTTTACTTTTACAGTTAAATGTAGTTTGCAGTTAGTTTGTAGTTATTGAATAAACTATAAACAAGAGCTAGAGAAATGACCTTGAGGAATACCTGTTGAGAGAGATCAATTTCAGGGAGAACATGAATAATAATTCACAAAGATGCTAATTATTTTTTGAGTAACATTGAGTATATACTATATTTAAGTATTATTTTAAGTTTTTTGTGTACTTATTGAATGCTCACTGCATGATACAGTATTCTTGAAATTGAGGATATGGCAGTGAATGGAGCTTACAGTCCGAAGAAATGATTTATGTATAATAACAATGTTAAATTTATGAAGATTTAGATTAAGTAATAAACATCACAGTAGTTTTCTAAATTCAAAGCATGTTCATGAAACGTGGCAGTTTTGTATATAGTGTTGCTAGAAATATATTTTTACTGTGTTTTAATAAATCAGTTAAAGAATGTAGCCTTCACTTCACTGACAATAACTGTTTTCTATCTCTCTCTCTCTCTTTTTTTTTAGCTTTATAGATCTTTGCAAGCCTTCTATTTGATTAGTTTTTCAAGAGAAATATCATTTTAGGAACTGTTTTAACAGTTTTCAAGATCATTTGTACTTGGAATGATTTTGATTTTCATCTTTTATGTACACGTATAGGAATATATCTTAATGTATTTTAGCAGAAAAATTTAGAGCTATCTTATATCTAGCTCAAGAATATGAACTATTATTTTTCCACTATCTCAAGAGGTAGATTAGTATTGAAAACATTTATGCGATATTACAAACCAATGAAAATATCATTTTAACATGTTGTACTTTACTTTTAAGCTGCTGTTTGCTGAGTGAGTTCTGCAGGTGAATTTCTACTGGTTTGTAATCAGGTCTTAAGCTTTCGATAGGCTCAAATATTTATATGACTAGCAAGACTTTTAAATTTTAACTTGTACCATATATAGGTCAAAGAGAATCTACAGCCTAACTGAGCTAAATTTTGGGTGGAACCAAGTATTTGTAGGTTGAATGACATGAGCAAACCTGGCATCACAGTCTTCTGCTTTGGCTGTAGCACATCTAAGCAGATTAATTGTCTTTTAGGTTGGGTTGCATTTTATTTGATAAATATATGACCAGATCCTAAGTCTCAACAATAGATCCTGAGCATGGCTTGCATATTGCCTTCTAGTGAGTGTTGTCTCTCATGCACCTGTTGCCAAATACAGAACTGGATCAGAGAGGGACAAGACCAGGGCAGTGTGGGAATGGAATTCTCTGAAAATCAGAGCCTATAGGTAGCTAACAGTTTTTTCCCCTTTTTGAGAGTAGGTAGACTGGATCAGCCTTCACCTCTGCCTCCCTCCCCTGTTTCCTTCTCCCCAGCTCCTTCTGTCATCAACTCTTCCTGAGAACTTTTATTTGCCTAACCATTAAGTCCATCAGCTTTCCTTAGACTTTTACTTAGTAGAACTTAGAGTACATTGTCAGAGGGAAAGTTAACTTGTTATCACTTGAAAATACTCTGGGGGCGCCTGGGTGGCTCAGTCGGTTAAGCGGCTGCCTTCTGCTCAGGTCATGATCCCAGGGTCCTGGGATCGAGCCCCGCATCGGGCTCCCTGCTCGGTGGGAAGCCTGCTTCTCCCTCTCCCACTCCCCCTGCTTGTGTTCCCTCTCTCGCTGTGTCTCTCACTGTCAAATAAATAAATAAAATCTTAAAAAAAAGAAAAGAAAAGAAAATACTCTGTAATGTTGTTTTATAAATGTTCAGTCAAAATGTAATGTTAGCAGGGCACCTTTTGATAGTGGTGGGTTGGGAAGTTGTAAACTCTCCCAGCATGATTTTGATCACAGAACCAGTTGGGTGATTGTTTCACCTGCCCTCATTTGCCTCTAGAAAAACTCAACAGAGCTAATAGAATTGTATTTGGCTGTCACTAATAAGATACTGTGTTTTTCTTAGTTAACTAACAGCAATCTTGAAATTCAGGCATTTTTATTTTTCAGATAATATTATGAGATTAATCCATCATCTTATTGGTAGTTTCTGAACTGCCTTTTGAGAATCCTTGCCCTATTGCATTCAGTAATCAAGGTAAATATCTTAATTGTTGAAAATACTCTTTCTTATTCAGCTTGCATGCATTGTCATACTAGTTACGACTTTAGAGAGCTTTCTTGTTGCTTTTTCTCACTGTGCCCAGTTCCTTTACATTTTTCCCCTCTATTTTCTTGCTACATCGTGAGTTCATCCTAATTTAGAACTGATCCTCATCTGCAGTCCTGAATTCTGACCTCTGTCACAACCTTTTCTCCTTCCTTACTAACCATTCCACGTGTCCTGGAAATTCTGTTTTGTACCTTTATCTGGAGTCCTATAATTATTTTTTTCATAGTCTTTATACAAACTTATTTTCACAAACTTTCCCATCCTTTAACCTAGATTTTCTTGTTTTTCTGCTGCTCTTATCTTTGGCCAAGACATAGCTTTTGCCACCCCATGTTAGATCTACTAAATTTGTGGACCTGGAAATCAGGTTTACGTATTTCTCAGAAAAGCTTCACATGTTATTTTGGTGTCCATCTAGGGTTACGAACCACTACAATAGGAATTAAGCTCCCTGATAGTCTTTTATAGACTTCTCCACCATGACTCCACCCATCCTTTTGAGCCCTGTCGTCCTTTTCCCCGCTCCGTTTCCTAAACCAGATGACTTGTCTCCATACATGTTATACGTTTTCTTGCCTCTGTCACAGCACTCTCAGATGAGTCCTTACATGAAGAGTAGCCCCTTCATCCTCCTTCTCTTCACTCAGCTTGCTTATTTACTGTTTTCCTCACGTGCACCCTCTCCACTCACTGATCACCCTTCCCACCCATGCCTAGTTACAGAAATAATCCTTGCCTCTCCTGGGCTTTTACGTAGCATCTTCTCTATACATCTCAACTGCCCATACCACCTTTATGTAACCTAGCAACTCAAATCTGTGATCTCCTTGAAATTAGGAAGCATGTCTCACTTATCTTTGTATATGTATGTGTGTATATCTTTGTATATTTCAGTAAAGCTTTGTTGAGTAAACATTTCTTATATTACGTATTAATATTTCTTTAACTATGGCATTCTCCTTAATTTGTAATAGTTAAGGCACCTTAAGAAAATCAGTTAGCAAATAGTATATACAAGCAAACAACTGAACTTTTTTTTCCTGTTTTACCTTTCAGTTGAAAAGATTCGATCTAAAATATACCCCTGTTTTCTTTGGGTCTTGGATACCTATATTTACATTGATGAGTGTAGTGTCATTGGATCTATTTCCCTCTGCCTTAAAATTACAGAGTTCTCTCCTCTTTTCATTCTCAAAACAAATTCAAATCCATAACACCTCTTTCCTTATCTTGAAGCTTACTAGCACCAGTGGGAAAGTAGTAATAGCACTACACAGACACAGTTTTCTAATTGACTTTGTAGCTAATTAGTCCTGGCAGGAACTGTGTATACTGTGTCTTGTGGTCCATCATATTGGTGGTCTTTATATAAAATAAAAGTAACACTCCAGAAAACTATTAACCATTAACCTGATTATTCAGTGAAGTTGCTCATGTGGATTTTAGTCTTCAAGCTTTTTATTGCTTTGACAATACACCCTAGAGGACATCTTTCTTGTAAAAATTTATTTTGTAACCTCTAAGCAATATTTTGAGGGAATGGCAGTATTTAGTATTATTTGGTATAAGTAATTAGTGTTAGTAAGTCTACCAAAAATTATGTGATACATCGAAACTAGAGATTTTAAAGACACTATAATTTATATCATGCCTGTTCTCAGAAAAAAATGTTTCAGTGTATATGAGTATTGATGCCTAAAAATAAAGTTCTACTAATAACAATGTATAAATAAAGACTTGGGAAAATGTCAAGTGTGCATTTGGGTTTGGGAGCATCCAGGGACCCTAGTTTCAGAACATTAATTCAGAAGCTGGAGGAGGAAGTAAATTTTAGGATCATTATTGTATTTATTTAGGCAGAAATTCATTACCTAACATTCAGCCTGTGGATTGACTTCTGGGGGAGTTTTAGAAACACCAGTGAGGTTGTATGCAGATTTGGGTGAGAATGTACATTTTGGAAAAGAAGGAGATTATTTAAGATTTTATAAGATTTCTTTAGGGACTAATAAAAGATTAATTAAAAAAAGAATCTCTTGGGCGCCTGGGTGGCTCAGTCGGTTAAGCGACTGCCTTCGGCTCAGGTCATGATCCTGGAGTTCCGGGATCGAGTCCCGCATCGGGCTCCCTGCTCAGCAGGGAGTCTGCTTCTCCCTCTGACCCTCCTCCCTCTCGTGCTCTCTGTCTTTCATTCTCTCTCTCGCAAATAAATAAATAAAATCTTAAAAAAAAAAAAAAAAAAAGAATCTCTTGACTCTTCTAATACTTTCTCCTTTAGGATTTAGATGTAGATCTTTTGATTTTTTTCACACACAGTTGTGTACTGTCTCCCTATCCTGACTCCCTATCCTGTGTCTTGAGTAGTGAACAACCACTGAAGCACTTTGTACCAAACTGTTTTTAAGTCTAGCCAGTTGGTTATACATACTGTTTCCATGCCGCCAGCCAAATGAAATGTAGGCTGCCGAGAGAAATAGTAAAATTGGACCCCGGGGCCCAGGGAGATCATGAGCTCATGCCCAAAGGTAAGAGAACCTTGGGGTTATTCTTGTTGCCTTCCCCGCCCCCAGTTCACTTGAGAATTATTCATGAATATCATTCATGGTTTCCATAGCAAGAGTATGTGTTTTTAACAAACCACTGTTTCCAAAGATTCCTTTCCAGTTTTCTCAGGGCCCTAAAAGTAAGAGGCTGACTCTTAGGTCAATTCACATTTTACCTAGTTTCTTGAACCATTAAACGAAATTACCCATTCAGCAAGCACTCATTGAGTTATGGGTCAGGAACGATGCTGTTGTGAACTGAATGTGTGGGGGAATGACAGAGAGCTAGAGATGAGGTGTGAAGGGGAGATTAAGGAGAGAAGCCTTTCCCCACATCATGGATGCTTTAGACAAGAGATGTAATTTCCTTTGCTTTTTGAGATTGTAAATTTGTTAAATTGGAGTTGTTTCTTGCAAAGAGGGAGATAATAGGCTTTGAAATTATCCTTCAAATAGTAAAATAAGTGATAAATAAGACAAAATACATGGAACGTTATTTTTTAAGATACTAGAAATCAGAATATGAAAAATAATGATCTCTGAGAAACAGAAAACAAACCCAATGAGTCCTCCCATTATCAGAGTTTACTGCCTGGAGAGACTTTCCAGAGAGTGGCACAGGGAGCCCAGTGGTCTCTTTGATTTGAGGAGATGAAGCTGGAAGTCTGAGGATGCCACAGAGGCTCAGGTTACCAGAGACTAGGAAGCAGCCCCCTTAGAACTTGCCAGATCTCTGGAGGGTCCCTTGTGAGTCTTCAGCTGAGTACTGGTCAGCACACACAAGTGTGGAAGTTACCCATGGCCAGGGAAAGAACCTCCAGGAAGGATCGTTGGGAAGCAATACTCTGAGCTGACAGACCCAGGAATAGATCCTGTTGTCAGAGTGGAAACCTCAGAAATGATAGGGTATTAGGTAGAGGATTCAGAAGTCTATGTCAGTGGTGGTACAAAATTATCCTCATATTAGGTATTGCTCTGATCCTGCCAAACAAAGGTAAAAGCAAAATCTGAAAAGATCAAACTGTTTCTAAGCAATGTAACCATGTCCTAGAACAAAACTCAAGACTATAGTCATACAAAAATTTCCAGTATCTAACAGGGCAAAATTTATAATGCCTGGCATCCATTAAAAACCTACAGGCATTACAAAGAAGCTGGAAAATATCCATAGTGGGGGGGAGGGCTGTCAATCAATTTTAACTACCCAAGAATAGATACATATGCTGGAAATGGTAGAAAAGAGCATTAAAACAGTTTTTATAACTGTGTTCCCTCTGTTAAGAAGCTAGAGGAAAGATAGAGCATGTTAAATAGAGATGTTGAAGATACTTTAACAAGACTGAAATGAACCTGTAGGAATTAAAATCTATAATATCTGGTGGGGTTAATGTAGATTAAGTATTGGGGAACAAAAGATTAGTGAATTTTGAAGACCTAGAAGTAGAAACTCTCCAAAGTGAAACAAAAAAAGACAGGTGGAGGGGTAAGCCATGTAGGACATCTTCAAGCAGCCTAATGTACAAGTACTTCAAGTCCTCACAGGACAAAAACAGAGAACAAAAGAAATATTTGAAGAAATAATGGCCAGATATTTTCCACATTTAATGTCAACTATGAGCTCACAGGTCTAAGAAGCTCAGAGAACCCCAAGCACAAGAATCAAGACTATCCCAAGCCACATCATAATCAACTTGCCACTTAAATCCACTGTTGAAGAGAATATCTTCAAAGTAGTCAAGGGGAAAAAATGAATGCATTACATTGAGAGGAAAAGATGTAAGAATGATAACAAACTTGTCATCAGAAACAATGCAGGCAGTCTAACAGAGCAGCATCTTGTATACTGAAAGAAAAAAAAAACCTGTTTTTTTAAATTGTTTCATTACTGAATTAATGTTTTAGAATAAATTTTTACTCTCGAAAATAATTTTTTTTTTTAATTTACTCCCTACTTAATTTGTAAAGTTGACAAATTTTATTTTGGTGATAATGGAAGATAGCATTCTGTTTTCTGGGTTTTTTTTACTCAACAACAGTGCAGAATGTTTACAGAGTATTTGCATAATCCGTAATAGTATTGTAGATGACCACAGAAAACCTATTATATTGTCAAATTTATCTGATAATAGTACTGGGTATGTTTCATGCTACTTCTTGAATGAAGCCACAGAATAGTAGACATGAGTGCTTTATAATCATCAGGGTAGAAGTATGCACATCTGTTACTTTATGGCTTGCCATCTGATTCTTTTTTCCCTTTAAAACTGCTGAGATGATTTCTTTCTTTTTTTTTTTTTTTAAGATTTGTTTATTTGGGTGGGGGGAGAACACAAGAGCCAGGGGAAGGGCAGAGGGCAAGGGAGAGGGAGAATCTCAAGCAGACTCCATGCTGAGTGCGACACCTGATGTGGGCTCGATCCCAGGACCCTGAGTTCATGATGTGAGCCGAAATCCCCAATTGGCTGCTTAACTAACAGGCACCCCTCATTTTTTTTCTTTAGCCTTTGATACATAGTGATCTTTAAAGTCTGTAGATAGATAATAGGGTCTGCTGAGAAAATCAAGTAGATCCAAATTGTTCATTTTGACTGTTTTTTGTTGGTATCTCATGAAGCCATTACCAAGAGGTAAAATTTGTCTTTGTTCTTCTGCCTCATATAAATCTTTAAAACTGAATTCTTAAACTTAAATATCAAATAACAGTTTCCAAAATTATGATTACAAATTATTGCTTCTCATTTTGCAAAGAAAGCAGTTGTACTGTTAAAAATGCACACGTTTTTATCCATGTGACTTATTTGCTGTCGCTTGTATGTTGTCTAGTTAGCTGAAGACGTGATTTATTAAAATTGTGTGCAAATTCTCACACTTCTCCATTCCCTTAAAAACAGTTCTGTTTACTCTTAGTCAAGTGCCAAATAATCCTGCCTGCTGCAGTTACGCACCTGCTACTCTTGACCTCAACACAATGGCAAGAGTAACATCTTCAAAATACATGATTTGTCTTTTGTATTTATTCAACATACATTTTTGTATGCTTACCATGTACAAAGCATTGATCATTATAATTAGTATTTCCTTCACTAGTGATTATGTATACCCATAGGACCTATCTTCTGATATATGTCCATCAGGAATGTATACATATTCTTTAAAAACATTTAATAACATTAGGTTATTACAAAGCCAGTTTCCTGAGAGGATTTACTTGTTTTTATGTATGCTTTGCTCCCAGTCTACGTTCCCTAAGTTCAACCACCTGACTGTTAATACTGTTGTTAATGATCCTTATCTTCATTTCCAGGTGATACTGAAATGTAAAAAGGAGTGTCCTAAGACACATAACTTTACCTTAGGCTGGCTGTATAAATAAACAGTAAATATTTCAAAGTTGCAGATTGAACATAGCTTTCCTTATAAGTGAGACCCTCAAAATCAATGTTAAACTTACCCAAATCTTAGAAATACATTGTTTTAATGGGTAATTCAGCTCTTACAAACTGTAGACTTTGCGAGTGACATTGAAACAGTCCAAGAGGATGGGAAACAATGAATTGAAATATTCCAACTGAGATGTAATAAAGATACAAATTGATAACCAAGCATCCTCCTGAGAAAGCAGTTCCTCCTGTGATCAAACTAAAATGTTAATCAAAAAATAGTTTTGAGATCCAGAGGTTAAGATCTTTCACAGTAGGCCACATAATTGTAATCAAAAGATACTAGAAAAGAAAATTCTATTGAAAATGCCCTTGAAACTAAATAAAGTGATGGTTCCTGAGTTCCTGTTTTTAGTTGAGACTTGAGATTAATTGCTTGGTGACCTCAGTATTGTTCTTGAGTTTTAGAAAGCAGGCAACCTCATTACTTCTTGAATTGAATTTATTTACCTGAATTGTTACTAGGAGTTAAGTAACTTTGCCACTGTTCATTTGGAAACTTTGGCACTGGGCTGTTGACTTACTTTTAAATAAAGTCTTTGTCTTTATATGTGAAGAATATGGCCTCATTTGGGAGAATGTATTTTCAGTAACTTAGGTAACATTCCAGTGAACATCAGACTGTTTCTTTCTTTTATTCTTCCTTTTCCCTTCTGCTTCTTTTATAAGGAGCCTATCTTTTGAGGGAGGCGAAATTAAGGAGCCTTTTCAAAGAATTGTTCTTTGTAGCAAGTTCCTATTTCGAAGACTTTTTTTAAATTATAAAAGTAACCTATATTCTTTTAAAACCCACAAAATTACTTATGATAGGAAATACCTTTTCTTCCCCAAGGTAGCCTTTAGTAACATGATATTTCTTTCCAGAGATTTCATTTACATTATATAAACACCTGTACTTCATAAATAAGAAATACTATAGATTGTATTATGCTGATTGATTATATTTAAATATAGTAGATATATGAGCATACTTCCATGTGCATATATTTAATTGCATCATTTCTTTTAATAGCTGCATTTGATGACATTCCATTGAATGGATCTCCATCGCATGCATATCTTGAGCAGCACTTTGTATAGTTCACAAACAATGGGAGGTTCTTTCAAGAGTGTTATTATTGTGGGGGCGCCTGGGTGGCTCAGTTGGTTAAGCAACTGCCTTCGGCTCAGGTCATGATCCTGGGGTCCTGGGATCGAGGCCCGCATCGGGCTCCCTGCTCAGCCGGAAGCCTGCTTCTCCCTCTCCCACTCCCCCTACTTGTGTTCCCCCTCATGCTGTCTCTCTCTCTCTCTGTCAATTAAATAAATAAAATCTTTAAAAAAATGTTATTATTGTATAACTGATACTATGAATCAATATTATGATTTATGATATTATTTACCATACTAAGACATTATTTTTTCTTTTCATCATATGGACTTTTGCACTGGTGGTGCAAAAACAATCTTGGATATCCAAAGGCGGGTATAACTGTTGTTACTTGAGCATCATTAAAGGCAACGGCAGCAAACTCTGTTAGTGGTTGTCATATTTTTTACTACCATATACTCAACAGGGTTTTTTGGTTGTTTTTTAAAGCCAGTTTCATTTAGGAATGTCCTTGAAGTAGTACAAATTACTAATTTTATTAAATGGCCATTCTGTGTCACAGTGGGGATATTCTCTATGACAGTGGTTGTCTTGAGGAAAAGTACTTTTGCAATAGAGTTGGAAGCTGAATTAACTGTCTTTTTCCTGTAACACCATTTGAACGTGGAAGAATGGCTGACAAACATTCAGATGGGTACTTGACATACATTTTCTCAAAAGCACGCCTCTCACTTTAAGGAAAACAGCTAACAATTGAAATCTGTGTGTCACTGGTGGTGGTATGTGAGTTATTCCATACCCTGGAGAGTATGATAGTTACAAAGTAGTAACTTGTTGTTCAATGTACTTTCTCTAATTATGAGCAAGGCTGAGCATTTATATTCCTTTGTTTGATGAATGACTTGTTCTTACTCCCCCCACCCCCCAGTTTTTCTATTAGAAATTTTATTGGTTGTTTTCTTTTGCTTTAAAATAAGAGTTCTCTGATACATTGTATTTTCCAAGAATGGCCATACACCTCCCATTTCACATGCTGTTCTTACAATGTGACTTTGACACTCTTTTTCATTTAGAGGTTGGGTCTGTATTTCCTTTCCTTGAAGTTGCTCAGTCTTGATAATGTTTTATGACTTCTGAGTCAAATCATAAGGTAGAGCTTACACCTTGTTCCCTAGGTATACTTGTTCTTGGAATCCAGGTACCAAGTGTCTACAAGGAGAATGTGGGCCTTATTTTCCCCAACTGAGGTCCCAGACAACATCTAGCATTCACTGTAGACACATGAATGAGTGGAGTGACTCTGCAGATGATTCCCCAAGATGGCATCACTCACTTCTAGCCTTCAAGTCTTCTCAGATGAAGCCCACAGATCATGGAGCAGAGACCATCCATCCTTACTCTACTCCACAGAATTCATTAATATTAAAAAGTAGTTGTTATTTTATGCCACCTAGTTATGAATAGGTCGTTAGGCAGTAACCAAAAATCTGAACAATCTCTTGATAGATACAGAAATGAGCCCTTATTTCCTCATCTGTGTTTCATTCAGTTTGTTTTATGATTTTTGTTTTTTAAACCAGGAACAAAATTAAATTGATCAGCTTTTCATTGTAAAGCAAAGTGCAGACTTTGTGGAACCATGGGTCATGTCCCAGTGGATAAATCATGGAGGGATTTTTATTAGATTTTGAGTGCCAGAGTTAGTCACAGAATGGTTTTGTCAGGGATTGATTGATCAGAATTTGTAAACCATCAGAATCTGTAAAAAGACAGTCACTGGTCTTGATTTTAACACAAGTCCTTCCAGCAGTCCCACTGGACCAGTTCCTCAGTTGTCTTATCTTGGAACACATGGATCTAAGTGAGCTGTGTTGAAAGAGTGTGGGTTTAGATTGCTTGTCTTGCATATCGTAGTTGAGGTTAGTTTTTCTGAGTCCTAGTACAGTCTTGCAAGTTGTTGTCTGCTTCATTTCACAGATATGCTCTTACAGCTCTCAGGGGGTCTCCTCACCTGCACCCCCATTTCATCAGACTCCTTTTCTGAAAGATAAACTGTTAGCTTCTGGGACGCTATCAGTCCAGATCTGCACTGCTCTTGGAGAGGTTTCTGAGTTTTCTGAGCTGGTGGTTTTCCTCTCTTTCATCATCCGTGGTTTGCTTACTTTTGACTGTTTTCTCACTTTGGTTTCATCTGGCTTTATGGTGTGCACAGAATGGCTGCCCTGCGCTCAAGAACATAATTTCTCTCTCTTTTTTTTTTTTTTTTTTAAGATTTTATTTATTTATTTGACAGAGAGATAGTGAGAGCAGGAGCACAAGCAGGGGGAGTGGGAGAGGGAGAAGCAGACTTCCCTCCGAGGAGGGAGCCCAGTGCAGGGCTCGATCCCAGGACCCTGGGACCATGACCTGAGCCGAAGGCAGACGCTTAACGACTGAGCCACCCAGGTGCCCCAATTTCTCTTGTTTTTACAGCTCTATTTCATTTAAACCTTTAATCCAAGTGGATTTTTTTTTTTGCTGAAGGAGTGAAGTAGTGTGTTCGCTTTTATCAGATACAGCACCGCCAGCTTTGCCACAGATGTATTTCAGAACTCCACATTAGAGTCCATTATTGACCTGCCTATTTTAATCACTGTAGCCTAACAGTATATTTTAATACTCATTGATGCTGTTTGTGATGTTATTTTACTTGCAAATTTACCATTATATAATTTTTAAAGATAAACTGAACACTAAAGAATTGTTTAAAAATCTCAATTGAAAATGGGAGTAATGCTGGGCACCTGGGTGGCTTAGTCGATTTAGCATCTGGCTTCGGCTCAGGTCATGATCCCAGAGTCCTGGGATAGAGCCCTTTGTCAGCTGGGCTCTCTGCTCAGCAGGGAGTCTGCTTGTCCCTCTCCCTCTGCTTGCTGCTCCCCCTGCTTGTGCTGGCTCGCTCTCTCTCTCTCAAATAAATAAAATCTTGAAAAAAAATAAAAATAAAGAAAATGGGAGTAATGCTAATTGGAAAACACCAAAAATAGTATTGTTTGAAAGTCAGAGGTATAAGATTTTGGCTATTTTAATGGTAAGAATTGCAGGTTTATTTTCCTTCTAGGGTATTTTGTAGATCAATCTAATAATACTCCAGTTGGTTCTTTCAAACAGTGCATTGAAAGTAATTGCTTCTTTAGGGTCTCAGCCTGAGATAAAGACATAGCTTATATCAAAAGCTAAGGTGTACTACCATGATTCAGGGTCAGAAGAAGAAATATAAGAAAGAACATGTTCCTTTACATTAATTTAAAACCACCTAAAATAGTTTTATTCTTCTGTATATAGTGATATGTTCAAAAATAAAACATCACTTCTGCTGAAAGGGGATTTATTAAACTAAGGCATTTACTTATTAAATGGTTTGGATGTCATTATATCCTAGCCACTTTAATTCATTTTTATATGAACCCAAGCAAGGTGAAATGATCTGTGACAGACTTTAATAGTGCTTTTCACAGTTTTATACTTATCTTATATCTCATGTGTGATAATGTATGTGAATATCATATTAATAAATCATCTGATTTTTTGGGAACTGTGCCCTTGAAATAAAGCACTTTAAAATAAAACAGGTACAAAGGGGAAAGAAAGGTTTTGTTATAGAAACTATCCAAGTGTTACGACTTTCTTTCAACGTAAACCTGAATTAATTTCTTCCCCTCCACTTTTTTTCTGAGCTGCAAGAAGCTACAGTGAAGGAACTAATGAGTTTCTTTCTTAACCCATTATAGTGTAGATGACTTTATGTCCTTGTGTGAGTTAAGTGGAGTTACATTGACTTCTAATGCAAACAATAGGTCCATGTTTAATAGGGGTTCTCAGCTGACTGTTACTTTGTTCCCCCAGCCCCACGGCACTTAGAGCATTGTCTAAAGATATTTTTTATTGTCACAAGGCTGAGAAGTACTATTGTAATTTAGTGGGTAGGAGCCAAGGATGTTGCTAAACATCCTACAATACTCAGAGTAAGTAATAATTTATTTTATTTCAATGAATATTGGGTAGTGGGAGGAATGTCACTTCAGAAACATTTATTTAGTTGTCTGCTGTGTGCCAAATAACAGCCGGGTTGTATAGGGCCTGGTGCACCATATGATAAATGTGGTAGGAAAAATAATCCCTTTCATCCCCCAGAGAAGTCCATGTCCTAATCCCTGGATCCTCTGAATATGTTATGTCCCCTATGGATATGTTTGGTTACATTGCAAAGTGGAATTAAGGTTGCTCATCAGGTGATTGAGTGTAAGGGGGGATTATCTAGGTGAGCCAGATGCGATCGTGAGAGTGCTTAAAAGTGGAAGAGAGAGGGGGCGCCTGGGTGGCTCGGTCGGCTGGGCATCTGCCTTTGGCTCAGGTTGTGATCCTGGGGTCCTGGGATCGAGCCCCCATTGGGCTCCCTGCTCAGCGGGAAGTCTGCTTCTCCCTCTCCCACTGCCCCTGCTTGTGTTCCCTCCCTCGCTGTCTCTCTGTCAGATAGGTAAATAAGGTCTTTAAGAAAAAAAAAAAGTCGAAGAGAGAGGTGGCAGAGAGGGTCACAATGATGCAGTGTCAGAAAGACTCAACGTGCTGTTGCTTTGAAGACAGAGGAAGACAGCCTCCAGATGCTTTTGGAAAGGGCAGAAAAATAGGTTCTCCCCTAGAGCCTTCAGAAAAGACAGCCCTGCTGACACACCTTGACTTTAGTCCAGTGAGACTGTTCTGGATTCCTAATCTATAGAATTGTAAAATAATAAATTTGTGGTAGTTAGGGCAGCTACAGAAAGCTAGAAATTTGGATTTTGTTTGGTAGGAATAGGGAGCCATCAGAAAGTTGTCATCAAAGCAAAACCACAATGAGGTATCACTCACACCTGTCAGAATGGCTAGAATGAAAAGACAAGAAGTAAGTGTTGGTGAGCATGTGTAGGAAAAGAAACCTTTGTGCACTCTTAGTGGGAATGTAAATTGGTGCAGTCACTGAAAAAACAGCATGGAGGTTCCTCAAAAAATTAAAACTAGAAATAGCATATGATCCATTAGTTCCACTACTGGGTATTTACCCAAAGAAAATGCAAACATTAATTTTAATTCAGAAAGATATATGCACCCCTGTTTTTACTGCAGCATTATTTACAGTAAAGAAGATAGGGAAATAACCCAAATGTCCATCAATAGAAGAATGGATAAAGAAGATGTGGTATGTGTATATACAGCGGAATATTAACTCAGCTGTGAAAAGGAATGAGATCTTTACATTTGCAACAACATGGATGGACCTAGAGTGTATAATGCTAAGTGAAGTAAGTCAGACTGAGAAAAATGAATACCATATGATTTAACTCATCTGTGGAGTCTCAAAAACTAAACAAATGATAAACCCAAAGCAGAAACAGACCTATAAATACAGAGAGCAAACTGATGGGGACATGGGCAAAATGGATGAAGGGGAGTGGGATATACAGGCTTCCAGGTATGGAATGAAAGCCACGGGGGTGAAAGGTAAGCATAGGGAAAATCCTCAGTGGTACTGAATTAGTGTTGTGTGGTGACAGACCGTAGCTACACTTGTGTTGAGCACAGCATAAGATGTAGAGTTGTCAAATCACTATGTTGTACACTTGAAACTAATGTAACATTATCTGCCAGTGGCACTTTGTTATCACCAAAGGACTGACTTGGTCAGATTTGTGCTCTAGGAAAAATTGTTGTACAGCCACATTCTACCACAAATTGACTTACTCTTTTGCTGTGACTGCATAAATGACAATGGACCATAAAGCTTCAGATATCATTTGAATATGAATTTTGTATAAAGCCCAAATTCCAGAAATACTATGTCACATCCACATTTCATGGGTAGAAGGCTTTGTTTACCAATAGCTGTTACTTCTCCTTATTTCAAACTGAAGTTACCCATGTAGATTATTGAATCATAATTCCTTAGCATACTTTACATATAAATTATATAAATACTCTTTTTTTTTTTTTAAGAAAATGGCCATTTTATAATGTGACTCATTCCTGTACTCCAGGCTTTCTTCTTTGTTTCCTTGTACATTTCTACAAACGTTAGAATTATTAACCATGAAGCTTCTCCATTTGTCTTTACCTTTCATCATCCCTGAGAGGCTGCCACCTGTGGTGTCCATGGCACTGAAACTTTTTTTTTTTTCAAATTTTTATTTAAATTCTAGTTAGTTTACATATAGTGTAATATTGGTTTCAGGAGTAGAATTTAGTGACTCATGACTTACATATAACACCCAGTGCTCAACACAACAAGTGCCCTCTTTAATACCCATCCCCCATCTAGCCCAGCCCACCACCCACCTCCCCTCCAGCAACCCTCAGTTTGTTTCCTAGAATTCAGCATCTCTCGTGGTTTGCCTCCCTCTCAATTTTCATCTTATTTTATTTTTCCTTCCTGTCCCCTATGTTCATTTGCTTTCTTTCTTAAATTCTACGTATGAGTGAAATCATACAGTATTTGTCTTTGTCTGATTGACTTATTTCACTTAGCATAATATACTCTAGCTCCATCCATATTGTTGCAAATGGCAAGATTTCATTCTTTTTGGTGGCTGAGTAATATTCCATTACACACACATATACACCTCCCCCCCCACATTTTCTTTATCCATTCATCAGTTGATGGACATTTGGGCTCTTTCCATAATTTGTTGTTGATAATGGTGCTGTAAACATCAGGGTGCACATTCCCCTTTGAATCACTGTTTGCATCGTTTAGGTAAATACCTAGTAGTGCAATTACTGGGTCGTAGGGTAATTCTATTTTTTACTTCTTGAGGAACCTCCATACTGTTTTCCAGAGTGGCTGTACCGGCTTGCATTCCTACCAACAGTGTAAGAGGGTACCCCTTTCTCTGCATCCTTGCCAACATCTGGTATTTCCTATGTTGTTAATTTTAGCCATTCTGACAGATGTGAGTGAGGTGGTATCTCATTGCGGTTTTGATTTTTATTTCCCTGATGATGAGTGATGCTGAGCATCTTTTCATGTTTCTGTTAGCCATCTGGATGTCTTCTTTGGAGAAAGGTCTGTTCATGTCTTCTGCCCAGTTCTTAACTGGATTATTTGTTTTTTGGGTGTTGAGTTTGATAAGTTCTTTATATAGTTTGGATACTAGCCCTTTATTAGATACGTGATTTGCACATATCTTCTCTCATTCTGCAGGTAGCCTGTTAGTTTCATTGATTGTTTCCTTCCCTGTGCAGAAGCTTTTTATCTTGATGAAGTCCCATAGTTGTTTTTTTTTTTAATTGAACAGCTATAGATGCATGTTATAATGGTTGTTGGGTTTTTGTTTGTTTTGAGAGAGAGAGGGCATGCGCATGTGATGGGGGGCTGAGGGGCAGAGGGAGGGGGGGAGAGAGAATCCCAAGCAGGCTCCATGCCCAGCTCAAGCCCTAATGCAGGGCTCAGCCTCATGACTCTGAGATCATGATCTGAACCAAAATCAAGAGTCAGTCGCTCAATCAACTGAGCCACCCAGGCGCCCCTACACTATGTAGTTTAAATCATGCATGAGGTCATGTCAAGTACTCCAGCAAATTTAGGTTAAAGAGCCATAGAACAGTATTTCCCTTCCCAGAAATAGTGAGTTAATACAGGTCTTAAAATACTGCAGTTTCTTCAGTGATTTTGCTGTATCAGCAGATGGTCACCATAGAAAGTTTTTGTTCCCCCATTCATTCCCATCATATTCTGTAATTTTTATAAATTATTGATGGCTTTACTTTGATGAAATGATAAGCCCAGTTTTTGAAATAGATTGAGAGCATTGACTTACTATGAAATTTTTTTGCCTTTGTAAGTTCCCTTTCAGCATTTCCTATTTATAGCACTTTTTTTTTTAAAGATTTTATTTATTTATTCATGAGAGATAGAGAGAGAGAGAGAGAGAGGCAGAGGCAGAGGGAGAAGCAGGCTCCCCGCGGAGCAGGGAGCCCGATGCGGGACTCGATCCCAGGACCCTGGGATCATGACCTGAGCTGAAGGCAGACGCTTAACCGACTGAGCCACCCAGGCGTCCCTATTTATAGCACTTTTTAACCTTTCATCTGATTAGCTTAAGCTTATAAAGCATTTTATCAAAAAACTCGAGATTCTCTTTTTTTTTTTTTTTTAAGATTTTATTTATTTGACACAGATAGCGAGAGCAGGAACACAAGCAGGGGGAGTGGGAGAGGGAGAAGCAGGCTTCCTGCCGGGCAGGGAGCCCGATGTGGGACTCGATCCCGGGACCCTGGGATCATAGGATCATGACCTGAGGTGAAGGCAGATGCTTACTGACTGAGCCACCCAGGCGCCCTAAAACTTGAGATTCTCTTAAGATGTGCTCAATGATCTCACTTCTTGGAACCATAGAGGCAGTTGGAGCAGTAAGGAGATGTAAGGGAGCAGGTGTTTCCTATAATAGGGTGGCTTACACTTGTGATGTTGATTTCTCAATCCCTTTCATAACAGTATTGGCAGAAATAAGTGAGTGATATTCAGAAAACTCAATCCAAAGATGACATTTAAATTGTAAATAGAAATTTCATCTGATTTTTCCTGTTTCTCTTTATCCTCTTTCCATTTTCTCTATCACCTGGAAACTACATATAACTGGATCAATGTATTAAGGCACATGTTTGATTTTATAGTACATTCTCTCACAGAATGGACCAACATGAATATTGATATTTCTGGAAAAGAAGCAGTAGAACACAGGCACTACTGAGAATAATACATTTAGATCAGTCTAGTAGGCTTTTGTTGCCTAATTTAGTAACACTGGTTGCACACCCCTAAATACTCGGTTACACTTTGTTATGTAGTCATTTTATTTTGATAACAACATGAATGGAAGAAGGATATCTTTCAATTATTTATTAGTTTAGTGATGGCATTAGAATTTTTTTACTATTAGAGATACTCCATGAAGATCATCTTTGATTTACTGCTGTAATGTATAGGATTCTAAAAATGCACCTATGATCATAATATTTTTTTAAAGATTTTATTTATTTATTTGACAGCACAAGCAGGGGGAGTGGCAGAGGGAGGGGGAGCAGCAGAGGGAGAGGGAGAAGCAGGCTCCCTGATGAGCAGGGAGCCAGACATGGGGCTCTATCCCAGGGCCCTGGTATCATGACCTGAGCTGAAGACAGACTTTTAACCGACTGAGCCACCCAGGTGCCCCTGATCACAACATTTTTAATGGTCCAAAATTTATTGTATTCTCCTTAAACATTACCATTTTGTGATATCTCCTCATCCCTATGCCCTTCTGAGTAAACTGATGCTAAAAATAGCCTGTGATGGTCTTGGGATCTTACATGTTTAGTTGAACCTAAGATGGTCTCCTACAGGGTATGTGGTGACAGAACTGAACAATATAGTCAGTAATATAATCCGGCACTTAATTTAGTGCCTATAAATAAAAATTCTATCCTATCAATAGAATAAACATTTTTCAAATGTTCACGAAATGTGTATAAAAACTGAGCATATTTTAGGCTTACAAAGGAGACCAAATTTCTCAGAGTAGAAATAGTACAGATCATATTTTTTTGACTACAGTGAAGTGAAACCAGAAATTAAAGGTTGAGAAAAAATACTGGTCACATAAAGTTTTTCAAACAGTATTTTAAAGAGGAAGCTTGCAGTTTTGAACAGGTGATATACCACAGTGAGATTATTACACTTAAAATATGTGGATACAACTAAATTATTCATAGTCTTAAGTAATTTTATTAACAAGAAAGAATGAAAATAAATTAACTTATTTCAGGGGTGCCTGGGTGGCTCAGTTGGTTAAGTGTCCTGGGATCAAGCCCGGAGGTGAGTCGGGCTCCCTGCTCAGCAGAGAGTGTGCTTCTCCCTCTTCCCCTGCTTGTGCTCTCTCACTCTCTCTCAAATAAATAAATAAAATCTTAAAAAAACAAACAGCTCATTTCAAGATATGAGTAAAAAAAAGCCTTAAAGAAACCCCAAAAAACCCAGTATGGGAATTCTGCCAGATGCTAAATATGTTCAGTCCAGTTACACATTCTGGAACTGGGAAATTACCAGAGGATGGGCAACCCACAGGGCCTGCTGGAAAATAGACCTGAGCAAAAACTCCATTGCTCACGTGACCTTCCTAAGCCCTACTTTGGTGGGCCACATCAAGGGGGGTGTGTGGCGGGGTTGAGCATAAATATAAAATACTAGGTATAGGGACACCTCTAACTTCAGGGATTATACATGCAAGTCCTGGCTAGTCAATGGAAAATCTTGTCAGAATAGACAATTTTTTCATAAAATATAATTACCAAAAAATGAAAAATAAAAAACAACTTAGGATCAGGTAGAGATAGACTTATAACCATGGAAGAAATGTTTTAGGTTGTCTCCCCATTTTTCTAAAAAACAAACTAAAAAAACCCTCCCTTAGTGATGTTTTTTATTTGTTCATTTCATAAGTGGTTTTACTGGAATGTACTATTAATTTAAAAAGAAATGTAGTTTAATGCATTTAATTTTACTAGTGGTATCCTTTTAGCAGCAGCTTATCTTCCCTCTCTCTCTCCCTTTTGTCCTTTCTCTCCCCATTTTTCTTTCATTCCTTTTTTATTATTTCTTTTTGAACTATCAAATTTTAAGGAAAAGATTGAACATAGAAAACTGGCACCTCTCAGGAAAAGAATAAAACAAAAAAGACAATAGTAATTTTTTTAGATGTAAAACAGTAAGTGACTATTAGCAAATTTAATCCAACATTAAATTTGGCATTTATTCCTGGCAAAATTTGTTAATGAAATAGGAATAGAAGAATATGACTTTAATGTGATTTTTGAAATAGCTATTTGAATCAAACATACCACTGTTGAGAATGATCTAAATGCCAGAGAATGTCATCTTCTAAAACAGACCCCTGGAATCTCAATATATTTTTTTCACTCAGGAAAAACAAAAAAAGGAGAGAATTATGAGTGGCTATGTAATTCACAGAGTCATTCAGGGATGATCTAGATGTATTGAGGATGCTGCCATCTTGGCTTCTTTCTAGTTGGAAGATAGGGAGAAAAAGAATGAGTAGGAGTGGTTTAAGAGTCAGGCTGGGTTATGACATATCTTTTTTGCTCACATTCCATTGACTGGGAGATGTGATCTATCTATGTACCTAGGAAGAAGAGTAAAAAATTTCGGTGATAGTCTGTCACGTAGAATTTTTAGCCATTGTGATGAGAAGAGAGTAAGAGTGCGTTTGAGTGAGTGTGGGTATAAGTATTGGCAAAGAGACAAGTCATTAGTTATTTAAATGAATGTTTAAGTCAGAAAAGTCCAGGAAAATCAACAAATCAAGTGAAGAGAGTTTAACAAGGTAACCAATTAAGTGATAAACATGCCAATGTGTATTACTGATACTTACTAGCAATAA
Organism: Mirounga leonina; assembly: GCF_011800145.1. Taxonomy (NCBI): domain Eukaryota; kingdom Metazoa; phylum Chordata; class Mammalia; order Carnivora; family Phocidae; genus Mirounga; species Mirounga leonina. The sequence goes on from NW_023270426.1 coordinate 37,703,806, forward strand.
CCAGTTAGGAAAAGCAGGCAAAATAAAGGTCCCTTACAGATTTGTATTTTACTTACCTTGTGATGTGGGTAATCCTTTGGAATTCTAGAGTCAAAAACTACAATCAAAAAGGCATCAAACTTTTGGTTGGTGGCGCCTGGGTGGCTCAGTCGTTGAGTGTCTGCCTTCGGCTCAGGTCATGATCCCAGCGTCCTGGGATCGAGCCCCACATCGGGCTCCCTGCTCGGCAGGGAGCCTGCTTCTCCCTCTCCCATTCCCCCTGCTTGTGTTCCTGCTCTCACTATCTCTCTGTCAAATAAATAAATAAAATCTTTAAAAAAAAAAAACAAAAAAAACTTTTGGTTGGTGAAGGAGTCAAACAATTAAAAAAAAAAAAGGGACATTGCCACTTCCCAGTTTGCCTACAGTAAAGCAAAAGGACCTCATAAATGTCTCTTTGAAACCGAAGGAGAAAGGAAGCCCTGAAGAGTTTGTAGAATATGGGGTTGTATATGGGAATTAAGTTTATAGGGCTTAGAATTACTAGTTTAAGAGTTTTTATTTTGAAGTGTCATATGTTTTATTGAGTCTTTACCTATACTTATTTTAATGAATATGAAGATATCTATAGAGATTTTCTTGGGTTTACTTGAAATTTCAGTCCTCAAAACTGTTTTTTTCAAAGTTTGCTATAGCACTCTTTCTCTTAAATTATACATCAGATTCTTGTGAGCTTTTAAAAATTCAAGTGCCTGAAACCAGTTACACCAGAATCTCTAGAAGTGAGACGTAGCCATCAGCAGCTCTTCATGTTCCTCAAATGATGCCCCGTGTGCCGCTCAGGGTGAAAACCACTCTGCGGAAATGTTTGGTTCCATGCTGTGGGTTTCCTCTCCTCCTCAGGATTCCTTATTGTGAGTTTTAAATGGAATAATGTGTGTAAAAGGCCTAACCTGTGCTTAGCACACGCCTTGCTTGTGGTTAGAGTTTAGTAAATGCAGATACAATATTGTGATTGCTATTTAATCACTCTGATGAAGAACATACGATACTGAAACAAATGTGAAGAAATAAGCAGATGTTCTGTTGCTCAGATCTGGGCTTGAAATACTTACTTTGGCTCATTGATTAAATTGTGCATTTTTCTCAAGCTTACTTTATAAAGATTTGAATGAAGCACCTAGAAAGGCATAACCAGAATAAGACTGAAAGTAGAGTAAAAATACCCAAGTAGTCATGGTCTGGGACTGATGGAGAGAAAAACAGTTTTATCAGAAAACCTGGGTTATAAGCTAATTCCTAAATTATAATTTGCATTTTTGTCACTGAGACATATATGCACTGTCATTTTTATCTCATGAAGCCTGGGTCCCAGTCATTCTAGACCTAGCAGTGTAAAACAGCTCCTTTACTCACAAGTTCATCAGATGGAAACTGTGGTCTAAATTCCTCAGTGGACAGCTACAACAGTGATGATAAAAATCTTGCTGGCTACCTTGGAATTTGAGTTCCACACTGGGTTTAATTAGTGACTGAATTTGCATTGCCAGGCCCTATTGATGAGATGGGTTCAGGTTGGCATCTACAGGACTCAGAACTCTTTGTTAAGCCACTGAGTTAGGAGAGTTCACATCCAGCAGATTTTAGAAATTTGGATGTAGATATATTTCAGAAATTTACAGTTCCCTATAGTGAAACAATGAGGGATCAAAAAAGGGAATTTTAAACCAAAGATCAAACTGAGGAAGTTTTGAAGACTACATGGTTAAATGAATTGTTGTAGGCAAATTTTCCTTTAAGATTTTTGGTCTGTTGCATAGCTAGTGTGGTTATACATATTCTGCCAGGTTTCATGGAAAGTATATCACTATTCTTACAAAAATCTTTTGCATTTTTAAAGGTAGGAAACTTTTTCTGTCTAGCAAAATTCCAACAAAAATAACTTTATAGAAAATAATTTCTGAAAAATTATGGGTATATGGAGGCTTATAAAGTGAACAGTGATATGATATGCCACATAACCTAAGAAAAATAAAGGATTCCTGTGTGAATTCCTGCTGTGTGAATTCCTGCTGGGTGAAATTGCTGATTTAATACAGTGGAATATTTTTTAGTTTTAAGGACTCAATCTCAAAGAACAAGAAATGTATATCCTGGTAAGTGGCACCACAGGAGCTAAAATCTTACACCGACTTGAAGACTAACCTTATGGGTCAAGGCAAATGTTAGAAGGCTATAATTACCAACAGAGGTAAACAGTTCAACCAGAACCATTCTGTCTTAAAGTAATAATTTCACAGTCAAGGAGTACCAAACTACTTGCTTATTAAAATCCAGTGTATGGACTTTTGAAGTGAGTTAGGCTGTTAGCACTTAATTTATTTGGCATTGCCCTGGAGTCAGGGATTGCTGGGTAATTATCTTCTAATAACAGAAACCTATTATAAGGTTTCTAATTTTATCTTAACCATTTTAATGGAAATATTTCTTAAATGATCATGTACTTTCTTGGAGGATGAGAGTGGGGGTTAGGCATATGGAAGTAATAGAGAACAAAACCAGAAATTTGGAAGTCTGTATTCTGGTTCTCTTGATGTCATTAACTTGAGAAAAATCAACCTTGGCTGTCACTCAAAGCCTAGAGACCTCATTTTTTTCTCATTTCAAAAATGAGCTTGCCAGCCTTGCCGCTTAGATGTTGTCTAATTGAACGTTTGTGTAAGTTAATTGAGGTGTCTAAGGCAGGTTGTACCTGCACCAAACTTATACAATTTGTTTATTGTAGTCTCCCTTGCCAGTTTTCCTTTTGTTGACATATCTGTGAAATCTTCACCAAGGCCAATGGCATGAAGCTTTTCCCCTGTTTTTTGCTAGGAGCCTTACGTTTAAGTCTTACTCATTTTGAGTTGGTTTTTGTGTGTGGTGAAAGATAAGGATTTCTTTCTTTTTCATTTGGCTATCCAGTTTTCCCAACACCATTAGTTGAAGAGACTATCCTTTCGTCATTGTCTACTTTTGGTGCCCTTGTTGAAGGTCACTTGACTATATATGTGTGGCATTACTTCTAATCTTTGTTTTTTGTTAATTGTTCTGTATATTCTACATAGTACCTGAAATCCTAGTCAGAGCAATTAGGCAAGAAAAAGAAATGAAAGCATGCAAATTGCAAAGGTAGAAATAAAATTGTCCCTTTTTGCAAATGACATGATCTTATATATAGAAAACACTGAAGACCTATTTTTAAAAACTCCTGGAGCTAATAAACAAATTCAGTAAAGTTGCAGGATACAAAGTCAATACACAAAAAATCAGTTGTATTTTACGTACTAAATGAACAATCTGAAAAGGACATTAAGAAAACAAATCCCACTTACGACTTTTATTCAAAAAGAATAAAAGACTTCAGCATAAATTTAAGGAAGTGAAAGACGTGTACACTGAAAACTACAAAATATTGATGAGAGAAATTAAAGAAGACACAAGCAAGTAGATACTTTTATTCATGGGTTGGAAGACTTAATATTAAGATGTCCATAATACCCAAGGCAATCTTCAGATTCAGTGTAATCCCCGTCGAAATTCCAATGGCATTTCTTACAGATACAGAAAACACAGTTCTAAAATTCATAGGAACCACGAAAGACCTTGAGTAGCCAAAGTAGTCTTGAAAAAGAACAGAGCTTGGGAAGCATCACACTTTGTGATTTCAGAATTGATCACAAAGGCGCAGTAATTAAAACAGTTTGGTACTGGCATAGAGAGAGATGCCCTTTTTATTTTGGAACAGTTCTAGGTTTACGGGAAAGTAGCAGATATAGTACAGAGCCCTCCTCATGTGCCACTCAGCCAGTTTTCCCTAATGTCAGCATCTTATGTTACCCGGGCACGTTTGTCAAAGTTGAGAAACCAACACTGGTGTATTATGTTAACTAACCCGCAGACTTTATTTAGATATCACCAGTTTTTCACTAATGGTCTTAGTTGCAGGATGCAGTCCCCAGTACCACACATCACATCTAGTCTGGGTCCGTTTTGAATAGTTGGCTGTCTTCCCATTATTCCCAATATTTCTGTGCTGTCAGCGGAGCCTCAATACTGTTGCCTTTGTTTTTTCTGTAGAAGGTTTTTATCTCTTCACATTTGTACATCTGAGCAAACCTGCACCTGAGCGAAGATAATCACACTTGTTGGAAATATGTGGAAAAGAAGAATAAACAGTTTCTGATTTTATAAGATTCTTTGGTGATTAATTTGTTTCAATTTGGGCCTGTAGGTACCAAACTGTTTTGGTCATTTACCTTCAGGAAATTAATGCCATGGCTCCCAGTGTATTCTTGGTGTTTGAGGTTAGCAGATCACTGAGCGCTCTGGTTTGTGATGTGTTGCTGTCCGTGTCCCCCCACTCATAACATCTTGCAAAACTATAGCATCATGACCAGAATATGAGTCAAGATACAGAACATTTCCATCACCCAAAGACCCCTCTGTTGGCCTTTTATAAGTAAACCCTTTTCCCTCCTGCCCCTGACACCTTCTTTTGGTGATGAGTGATTTTTTTTTTTATTAAAACCTGGATATTTTTTGGTATTTCTGGGTTCTGAATCTTATTAAACCTTCTGTTTTAGCCACCTTCTTTTGACACCACTCTGACAGAAGTGCCTGTTGCACTTGGTCACTGCCAGGAGGGTGCAGAAGGCAGGGTTCCCCACTAGGCCTCCACTCATACCTCCCTGGGATTGGAAGGGGGTTCCAGGCTGCCCAAGCATCTCCACAGACTCTATTGGGGGATGGGTGGGTTAGATCCTTTTTAACAGCCTGGCATGAGTAGGATGGAACCACAGTTTAGTCTTGGTGTTTGGCTGAATGAAATAGACCAATTAGTGTCTGAAAGTTTTCTGTCTTGCTATGCGGTCCCTTACTGATTCTTTGGATAGAGAGCAGACTTTTTGTTGGGAGTTTTTTTCATCTGTGCTTGTTAGCATGTCCGGGTTGTGGGCGTCTTTAGCCCCAAATTCGTGATCTATGAGGCGAGAAGAAGGCCAGGACGCTCAGTGCTGGGACTTGCCTTCAGGGCTGGGGCCCTATCCACTTTGCCTTTCTTCTCTTCACCTTTTTGTTTCCTATGTTTTATATATGTAATGTCCAGGGGTTTTAGTTGTACTTAGCTGGAAGAATTAGAAAAATACTTTATTCTGTTGTTTTGGAATTAGAAGTCTACTTCATATCCACTTTTGCAGTATAGTTTTCTCAACAGCAGTTATCTTCCTATTATAATTTGCTTATTACATTATAAAACTAATTATTTTCTCAGGAATGTACCACCCGGTGAACATGTAAATGTTCTGTATTTTTTCATTAAATCAGGTAATTGAGTTTATTACGTAATGTGAGCATTATTTATATAAAAATAATAGTTTTGAAAATGCTGTTAGCGACTTCAGTGTCTTTTAATTCTAGCAACGGCACTGCAACATTCAGAGAAATGATACCTGGATTTTTAGTGGATGTGCAGCAGGGATTTTTCTCTAGAAAATCATTTAGTTAATCTATTTCACAGATTTCTTCGAAAGAAAGTATTAATAGCTATGATTAATGAATTTCTGCCACAAGCCAAAAGAGACATGTATTTGCTAATGTGGTATTTTTAGCTAAGAAAAACTTGTTGTTTTTTTAAAGATTTTTTTTAAGATGTCCATTTGGAGATTCTGTATGTATTTTTTCTTCCTTCTCCCTTCCACAGCTTTCCTTCCATAAGAGACTAATGCTTTTAATCTTTGTATGACTGATGAAGATATGCCATATCTGGTGGGTACTAATATTATAATACTTTTCCTTTTTATTAATCTGTTGAAAATTAAAGGGTGGAGATTTGATAAATTAACTGTTTGCAGTTGTTTATAGCAAATTGAAACAGTGTTTAAACCACTCTGCTAAGCTCATTTCAGTAGTTGGAGTCCCTTGTTTGAACATCAATTTCAAGCTCAGTTCTGTTTCTCTCATATTGTAGCAGATGGTTTTAGTTACAGATAATTCATGATATTTCAACGAAGTGCACATCCCCTTTAGCAAGAGATCTATTTCACTTTAATTAAAATAATACTAAACATTACTGCGTTTTGCTTAAGAGAGCAAATATTTGGAAAAGTTCATCCTCAGTTTTTGTGCATCTTGTACAGTGATATCTTCAGTCTTGTGAAGGCAGGGCTTTGTGTTTGCAGTTCTTCTTAGTGTTCCCTCTCCTGTCCACTTTCAGTGAGGATTGAATTCATCCTTGCCTTGGATTTATCATATAACTCTGGATTGGTCACCTAAGGGGTTTAATTTCAAATTCATGCCATCTTTGTCTCTGCCTCTCAGTTTTATTTTCCATTTATGGGCATTATTTTAAAATTTCTTTACGTTGCTCAAACAGCAGATATGATCCAGCCACTTCATCTACCTAAAATTAAATTGAAAATCAGTAAGGAAAAAGAATTTCTGTGCAGCCATATTGGGCACACAAGCTCATGTTCTTTACTTAAGCCTTGCAGATGTCCACCTTTATTGATGATGAGAGAAATGTACAGCTTCAGGTAGGGTGTGTTATTTTTCACTTCTTAAATTATAAAGAATTTAGGGGGCGCCTGGGTGGCTCAGTCCGTTAAGCGTTTGCCTTCGGCTCCGGTCATGATCCCAGGGTCCTGGGATCGAGCCCCGCATCGGGCTCCCTGCTCCGCGGGAAGCCTGCTTCTCCCTCTCCCTCTCCCTCTCCCCCTGCTTGTGTTCCCTCTGTCGCTGTGTCTCTCTGTCAAATAAATAAATAAAATCTTAAAATTATAAAGAATTTAAATAATGGTAATACCAGTGTTAAAAACAATGTCACCATTTGAAAACTCTCATACCTTTTAAATTTGTACTAACCATAGGAAAAACAACTTGATAATATGTATCTGGAATCATAAAATTGTCTGTGTCTTTTAGTAAATTCTTCTAAAGTAGAGCTAGGTGTAAGGAAATAATCTGAAATGTAGAGAACAGCACTTGTGAGGGATTATTTGGCAATATTAGAATTGTATTTATACCACGATTATTTCAACATGCCTCTAACAAAAAATTATGACATGAATAGATACAGAATTCTTCAAATGTGTTGGAGTGGAGTTTTTGTGTGATAGTATAAATTCAAAGAGCAGCACTAATTGTGTCTCTATATGTGGCGCACGCGCAGAGAAGACAGGAGGCCACGGTGTTTTCTGTTTTGATCGTTATCATTAGGAAATGGAATGGTGGGTTCCTTTTCGTTTTATTTCTTTGGATTTCCAAATATCCTAGGGGGAGAAGAGGAGTACGTGGTTTTTTTTTTTTAATCTGTTTTTCTTGATTCTTTTTCTTTCTCTTTTTCTCTTAACCGGAAGCATACATGTGAATGTCAGTAGCTTGGCAGCGCAGGAGAGGGCAGTGTCTCCTCTTGTCCGTCCTGAGGGCCTCCCTGAGCTGCCCCAGGAGCACCTGATCTGCCTAGGAGGAACCCAGACAGTTGTGTTTAAATGCTCTGCGGCATGTTCTTTCTCCCAGGTTCTGAATCTTTACGTGGATGGACCCTGAGCTGTTGAGAAATTGGGCTCATCGGACAACTTAGGCTCAGAGGCCCTAGGGAACTGAGGATGGACAGACTGAATGAAATCTCCGGCAAACTTTTCCACAGTGGGACTATTTGAGAATCCCTTGTAAGAAGGGAGGCAGAAGCAGTTGTGTTGCTGCGGAGGAGATGACAAAGCCTTGTAGTCACAGGGAAGAGGGACGTGTTTTGCCTCTTTAACACAGTGTGGCTCCTCTCTGTCCCACAGCTGGCCCTGAAGGACCCGGTGCACACGGTGTCGCTGCAGCAGTTTATCTACGAGAAGCTTAAGGCACAGCAGGAGCTCCTGGGAGAGCAAGGCTTCCAGTCCCTCATGGAGACGGTGGACACAGAGATCGTCACCCAGCTACAAGAGTTTTTGCAGGGCTTCTGAGAGCACATGACCTGTGGCTGCCTCCCCTTGAGGAGACAAGCCAAGGAACCCGGCCTGCTGTCTGTGTGTGAGAGCCTGCTGAGGCGATGAAGAAATCCCTCGTGTATTACAAAGACGTGAAGACCATGCATTTTTACTACAAAATTGAGTGAATAAATGTACCTCCCACACAACTAAAATCACAAACCTATTCCTCAAAAGAATTTAATTTTCTATTTCAGAGGGGCCCTGTGTTTACTAGATATAGATTTGATGACACTAGCTGCTTAGTTTTCTGTTAAGAGAGAGGAAACCGTGTGATTACCTTTTAATCATGTGCTCTTAACACTTGAGAAGATGAAGGTTAATGTCTGCGATGTCTTTCTGCAACCAGAATTAATACTAATTTGGCTGCTTTATCCCTTTTTTAAGCTAATGAAACCGCAAGTTTGAAAGATGACAAAGCTGTTCAGATGATGCGATTGAAGAAATGTGTGCACCAGGCAAAAATATATAAATAGTGACAAATATATATTACTGAGGTTATCTTGCAAGGGAGTTGCTTTCATCTGACCTAGAAAATATGTTTTATCAAATGCTTTTATTTCCATTTTACTAATTTGATACAAAAAATTAGTAAAGGGATTTTTTTCTCGTTTTATTTTCAGTAATACATTTAGTCTTTAAATGCGTATCGTAAGGCCCGCGGAAGGGAACCTGTGGTACTGCGGCTTCGGGTGGGAGACCTCTGGTCGTGATTTGGCCCCAGCTCCTTTATTACTCTTGAAGGCCAGGAGCGCTGTGAGCCCCGAGAAGCCCCAGGCAGCCCGCAGACCCCCCTGTGCTATGACGTGGCTGTGACAGGCCGCTCCGCACTTACCCATCCCAGGCTCCTCACCGCAGGGGTGCATCGGGCCCGCAGTATTAATGGGTGCACCTCGGAGGACCCAGCAGCAGTCCCCAGGGTGCCAACACTCATGTGACAAGTCTTCCTTCCTTATTCCTCCAACACGCAGTACCAAAAGAGGGGAAAAAGGAGAAAATAAAGCCTTACTTTGTTTTACTTGCCATTTATTATAAGGAACCTTTAAAGCATTTTTAAGGAAATACTCAAAAGCAGGGTTGGAAAATGATCTTTCTATAGAAAGTTGGGTACAGTATGTGACTGCAGGAAACCCACTGCCCCTTTGTAAGCTCTGGAACCCAAAATGTATGGAAATACTTGGTGTTTTCAGCAAGAGAAAGAAAATATGGTCCAAATTAAATTTTCCAAAGATACCTTTGATTTGTCTGATTATTTTTCCCGCTCCACGAAAAATGAGTTTGTAAAAATTGCCCCATGGTTGAAAGGGATGTTTTCTTTCCTACTCTGGGTGTTGGCTCTGCCCTGGTAGGTGGTGCTGTATGTAGCAAGTCCTCGTTATTCTTCTTTCAGTTCCTCTTTTTATTTAAAGACTTAAAAGTTTCTCTAATGTGATATTTCTTTATCGTTTTTATTCAGTCCTCAAGACTGATCTAAGAAGAAGAATTTCTTTTTGTTGATATAATTATTTTCATTTAGGGCGCTATTCCCAGCGTTACCAGAAATTCTCAAATGTGCTCCAGTTTTTCAGTTATAGTAAAATAACTCCTCTTTCCAGTTCCCGACAGATTTCATTATAGTGTTATAGCAAATATTACTGAAATAGCTATGTTGCAGAAACAGTAAAAAACTTACCTCAGGGAAAGAGTTTGGTTCATTTTTTTATACTGAAATGTTTAAAATAAGCTTTAAGTAGGAACATTAAGTAACATGACTTAAGTAAGGGACATTAAGTAGGAAGTGTTTAACACAGCTCAGAAAGAAATCATGTATCTTGAAATTTTAAGTGCTCAATTAGACATAAAATACAAATTTTGATTTATGGAATTCTGTTCATCAATGCAGCCTTATAGCAAACATTATTAAGTTTTGGACAAACGAGTTAACTCAGCCAGGCCTCTGGTTGAACTGTGGCTCCCGATACAAGGTAATGATCATTTCTATTCCATAAATACAGCTTCTTTTCTCTTTATCTTATGTTTCAGAGACTTCTCCATTCCTCTAACAAAGGCCCATGTGGCCAAAAAAAAACATTTTAAAGTTTTTATTACAAGTGGTCCCTTGTCCATCTGTCTCCCACCAGTCATTTTAGAGAAACCACATCATTGCATGTTATACACCCATGTTTATTGTTTCCCTTGAGAATCTTCACCTTAGATCTTTATTTTACCTACTCCTCTCTTCAACTTGTAATTGTTCAAGTTCCTGTTTTGTGCCATGGTGCTATGCTAAATTCTGGGATTAGAACAGGGTACTTACACCTTACGAAATTTTATAATTCAGTGGGAACACATACTTGCCAACACACTATTAAAAAATAGTGGTTCTGGGCGCCTGGGTGGCTCAGTTGGTTAAGAGACTGCCTTCGGCTCAGGTCATGATCCTGGAGTCCCTGGATCGAGTCCCGCATCGGGCTCCCTGCTCAGCGGGGGGTCTGCTTCTCCCTCTGCCCTCTTCCCTCTCGTGCTCTGTCTCTCATTCTCTCTCTCTCTCAAATAAATAAATAAAATCTTTAAAAAAAAAAAATAGTGGTTCTAATGGAAACGTATGTTCTGGAGCAACAGGAATGTGGGGGAAGGAGACCATATACAAGAGAGAATGTATAATTTGGTATGTATTTAAAAACTACCCTGAGACAGCATAGTTTGGCGAAGTGACGTAGAGGTCAGTGGCGTTATGCTGGAACTGGGACGCTCTGATTTCAGACTCAGCTACTTGAAATTACTCTGACCTACGGTATCGTCACTGAGGTTCTGGAAATGTTAGAGCTCAACAGCCTCACAACTATCCCTCGTTCCACAAATTAAAACATAAAGCTCACCTATTAAGGGTAGTGGTCTTCTGCTCTACTTCTACAAACCTTACAGATCCCACACGAACAGAAACTTAAAAGTTGTTGGAGAAGTGATAAAAGGAAGACAAGAGATACATGTCATGGAAAAAAAAAAACTCTTCCCTCAACTTACAAAAACATTTTAGTCTATAGAAGCATTGAGAGAATAGTATAACGACCAACAGCCCTTTATCTGGATTCACAAAATTGTTTAATTTTAACACGTTCTCCATACATACGTATACACACACAAATATATATATACTTTTGCTGAATCTTATGAAAGTAAGTTATAGACACTCCACCCCCACATAGTCCAGCATACCTCTAAGAATGGCATTTCTCTGTATATCTACTAATACGTTAGAAGGTTCACGCAATAATATAAACAGTTCATACTCCAATTTTCCCCAATACCCCAAAGATGTCTTTTATATGCTGCCCATTAGTTTTATGATCCAGAATGCATTGAATGCGTACTCATTGCATTTGGCTGTTCAGTTTTTAAATCTAGAATAGTCCTTTTTACATGTCATTGGCTTTTTTGAAGAATCCCAAACAGTCGTCTGGTCGAATGTCATTTACGGCCCGGGGTTCTGATTATTTGCTCATAGTTGGGTGTGGTTAACATTGGTTGGCAATGAGACTGCATTGGTAACGTGGTACACCTGCCGTGGCATCACGTCTGGAGGCCCGCAATGTCTGCTTGTCTCTCTGGTCATACTGTAATGGTTAAGGTGGTGACAGCCAGGCCTCTCCTTGATAAGGATAAGTTTTCAAAGAGAACCTTAACAGTCCCAGAAATTTCCAGTCGTGGTTGTGTTTCTTTTGTTCTGTTTTGTTTTTACCCTAGAACTCTTTTTTTTTTTTTTTTAAGATTTTATTTATTTATTTGACAGAAAGACACAGCGAGAGAAGGAACACAAGCAGGGGGAGTGGGAGAGCGAGAAGCAGGCTTCCCGCCGAGCAGGGAGCCCGATGCAGGGCTGGATCCCAGGACCCTGGGATCATGACCGGAGCCGAAGGCAGACGCTTAACGACTGAGCCAACCAGGTGCCCCTACCCTAGAACTCTTAACCGCTACCAGCTTGCCTTTTCATTCACAAAAAGTTCTGCAATTGTATTTTAACCTAGAGAGGTCTTGTGGCTGAGCTATGGAAAAGGTATACTGAACCTGGTGTGGGTTTCATCAACCTTTTCAAGTTCTGAAAATCCATTATTGCCTTGGCACACCTCTTAGCCAACATTTCTTTCCTCTTTTTTTCCTTTTTCTTCCCTCAGTCCCCCACCCCCTCATGTTTTTGAGGGGTATATAGATCTTGGTAAATACCAGTATAACCTGAACTCATACACCACTAAAAATGAAGAAACAAAGGGAGGTGCTGTCTTTCTGTTTCTCATTTGGGTTTGTAAGCCATTGGCCAAGAGGTAAAAATAGCTTTTATTATTTTTATCTATCTTTTCTTTAAAATGCTTTATCACATTTGGGCTGGACTTAAAAGGCAGAAACATGCCAGACTTTAGAGAGTTTTCATTTCATGTGGTTTAGGAAGAGAAGCAGTACATTATCAGCTGGCAAAACGGGGAGAGAAAAGAAAATAATCATTTCCTGAAATGTGCAGCTTTGATCTTGGTACCTCCATAGGACCGACATCTGAAACAGCAGTTTAAAATCACCCTTTTCTCTTCAAGAAGAAGTGCATTCTGTCCCAATCACATCCAAATTAGAACCTGATGTCCTGTGAAGATCTAGCCGTGGAAGCTTAGACTTTCCACAGCTGCTGCTCTTGTCTGAGTAGAGCTTTAGAGCCCTTATGTGAATACCCTAATACCCTGGAAAAGGCTATAGCTATTAGTATGAATTTCTCCGTTTTTAGTTCTGGGAAGTTGAATTCCTGGCCTGAGGGACTCCTTGTGGCCTGCAGCATTTGGATAAAATTCAAAACCGAGAGGCATTGACCACATTTTCTCTTGAATTCTTTCTCACTCTAACAAGTAGAGTCTCCAATTAGCCAAAGATTTTAACAAGCAAGATTTGCTCCTTGTTCCAGCTAATGCCGGCATCTGACTCATTTGGACCACTGGAATTTATTTAGTCAAGTGTGCTTTGAAGAACTGTCTAATCCGGGAAGGAATGTATTGAGGTCTGGTCATCCAGCCCTTTCTTCCTTCCAAATGAAGTATTGATTTTCATGCCACTTTAATTGCCCAGTAGGGCAAAAATGGAATGGAAGTAACTCCCAGAACAGGTATGAGTCCAGTGAGGCTTAGCACACTTATATCTGTCTCGTACTGGGCACATGGTTTTAAATTTGGAAATTGGCCTTGTGACTAGAAGACTGCCAGTTGGGGATTTTTATTGCTCGGGTTAGAGCATGAAAGGCTGGAGATGAGACTGGGAGTAGACCTTCAAGTGAGCTTTTCAATATTTATCAGTACCTTTTTTTAAATTTTTTTAAGATTTTATTTAACAGAGAGAGAGAGAGAAGAGCAGGGGGAGTGGGAGAGGGAGAAACAGGCTCTCCGCAGAGGAGAGAACCCCATGCGGGACTCGATCCCAGGACCCTGGGATCATGACCTGAGCCAAAGGCAGACGCTTAACCGACTGAGCCACCCAGGTGCCCCTCTCAGTAGCTTTAGCCTGAAGCAAGATCAGTATCTCATTTCAGAAGGGGCAGGTCATTTTCCCAGTGCTCTCTAGGCTAGCCCCAGAGTGACTTTTTTTTTCTTTTTCCTTTTTTAATGAACTGCAATTTAAGCAGTGATCTAGAAGAGCAAAACTTTTTGCTTGACAAGGAAGTTGTAGCTTGTCACCATGTACACCGACCTCAGAAGTGTACCGACAGCCAGCCAGGGAAGGAAAGTCTATGGACAGATCTGGAGATAATCACTATGAGCTCTATCTAGGGAAGGAAGGCAGCTTGGTTTATTTCCTTTTTGGATTGAAAGGCACATATCTTGTTCTGTCTCTGGCAATGAGATCAATACCGTGAAATGGCCTTTTCCCTTTCAGCCTGGCATGTTCTTTACTTAGCACGATGCACTGAGAAATGGGGAGCCAGGTGAGCAATATTTTAAGTTCCCTGTCTGATGGTTCTAGTAATTCTAACACCTGTGTCATTTTTTTATTATACTTGGTAGATAAGCTTGCTAAAAGCAAACTCACAGTATGGAAAGAGGAAAGCCCAAACTTAATGAAGTCATAGATTAGGGAATTGATCATTTTAATGGGCTGTTTATACCTTACAAAAGCTCCTCCTTGCAGATATCCCTCCTTGTAGATAGAGTTAAAGGAAGGTTGCCTATTTATTTTGATTCATTTTTTTTTCTTTTTATCAGAATTTAGAGCAGGAAGGGAATAAGAAATGACTGCCTTAACCTTACTATTTCACATGAAGAAATGGGCCCAGAAGGTGAGGCATACTGCCTTGGGTTCCTCAATAATACATATGTATTTGAAAGTTAGTGGTTGCCTATGTTTACACTGTACATATTTAATCTACCTTCAAATAACACTATTCTTCATACATAGTGCGTGTAGTGTAGATACCTTATAGCAGAGTATTCCCAATTCCTACCCCCATCCCTTCTGATGTTGCTACACTTGTCTCATCCATATTCTATAATCACTAGTACATTGTTACCTTATCGATCAATTAATTTAAAAACTCAAAGATTTGATTTTACCTTCATTTGTTTCTGCTCCAATCCCCATCCTTTCTTCATGTAGATCCAAATTTGTGACCTATATAATATTCCTTTTAACATTTTTTGTTTTGCAGGATAGATCTTCAGGCGATAAATTCCTTCAGTTTTTGCTTGTCTGAGAAAGTACCCCAAATTTTGAAGAATGTCTTGCTGCATATAGAATTCTAAGTTGGAGGGTTTTTTCTTTCAATGCTTTAAATGCTTCACTTCATTGTCTTCTTGCTTCCATGGTTCCTGAAGAGAAGCCCACTGTTACTTTTTTTTTTAAAAATCTTTAAAAATTTTTTAAATTTATTTAAATTTAATTAACATAATGTATTATTAGTTTCAGAGGTAGAGGTCAGTGATTCATCAGTCTTATATAATACCCAGTGCTCATTACATCACATGCTCTCTTTAATGTCCATCACCCAGTCACCCCATCCCCCCACTCCCCCACTCCAGCAACCCTCAGTTTGTTTCCTATGATTAAGAGTCTCCTATGGTTTGTCTCCCTCTCTGATTTGATCTCGTTTTATTTTTCCTTCTCTTCCCTTATGATCCTCTGTTTTGTTTCTTAAATTCCACATATGAGTGAGATCATATGATAATTGTCTTTGATTAACTTATTTCGCTTAGCATAATACCCTCTAGTTTCATCCATGTCATTGCAAATGGCAAGATTTCTTATTTTTTAATGACTGAGTAGTATTCCAGTGTGTGTGTGTGTGTGTGTGTGTATACACACCACATCTTTATCCATTCATCTGTCGATGGACATCTGGGCTCTTTCCATAGTTGGGCTAATTGTGGACATTGCTGCTTTAACATTGGTGTGCAGGTGCCCCTTCGTTTCACTACATCTGTATCTTTGGGGTAAATCTCTAGTGGTGCAACTACTGGATCATAGGGTAGCTCTATTTTCAACTTTTTGAGGAACCTCCATACTGTTTTCCAGAGTGGCTGCACCAGCTTGCATTCCCACCAACAGTGTAGGAGGGTTCCCCTTTCTCCGCATCCTCACCAACATCTGTTGTTTCCTGACTTGTTAATTTTAGCCATTCTGACTGGTGTGAGGTGGTGTCTCATTGTGGTTTTGATTTGTATTTCCCTGATGCCAAGTGATGTTGAGCATTTTATCATATGTCTGTTGGCCATTTGTATGTCTTCTTTGGAGAAATGTCTGTTCATGTCTTCTGCCCATTTCTTGATTGGATTATTTGCTCGTTGGGTGTTGAGTTTGGTAAGTTCTTTATAGATCTTGGATACTAGCCCTTTATCTGATATGTCATTTGCAAATACCTTCTCCCTTTCTGTCAGTTGTCTTTTGGTTTTGTTGACTGGTTCCTTTGCTGTGCAAAAGCTTTTTATCTTGATGAAGTCCCAATAGTTCATTTTTGCCCTTGCTTCCCTTGCCTTTGGGGACATTTCTAACAAGAAGTTGCTGAGGCCGAGGTCAAAGGGGTTGCTGCTTGTGTTCTCCTCGAGGATTTTGATGGATTCCTGTCTTACATTTAGGTCTTTCATCTATTTTGAGTCTATTTTTGTGTGTCGTGTAAGGAAATGGTCCAGTTTCATTCTTGTGCATGTGGCTGTCCAATTTTCCCAACACAATTTGTTGAAGAGACTGTCTTTTTTCCATTGGATATTCTTTCCTGTTTTGTCAAAGATTAGTTGACCATGGAGTTGAGGGTCCATTTCTGGGTTCTCTATTCTGTTCCATTGATCTATGTATCTGTTTTTGTGTCAGTACCATGCTGTCTTGATGACGACAGCTTTGTAATAGAGCTTGAAGCCCACTGTTATTCTTATCCTTATTCCCTTCTCTATAGGGATTCCTCTATAGATAAAATGGTTTTCCCTCCCCTTCTCTGACTTCTTTCAAGATAATTTCTCTTTGTCTTTGGTTTTTTGCAGGTTGAACATGATATGCCTGGGTATCTTTTTTGTTTTATATCTGTTCAGTGTTTTTAATTTCTAGCATTTACTTTTGATTCTTTCTTAGAATTTCCATTGCTCTGCTTACTTTACCCATCTGTTTTTTGTCTAGTTGTTCCTTTAGTGCCCTCGACATATTAATGATAGTCACTTTAAGTTCCCTATCTGATAATTCTGTGTCATATATGAGTCTCATTTTGATACTCGATTGAAATCTTCTCTAATTTATTTTTGATCACAGAACTTGATCTGTGTGTTTTGTTTGCTTTTTAACATGCCTTGTAATTTTTTACTGAAAGCTGGACATACTGTATTGGGTAATAGGAACTGAGATAAGGGGCCTGGGTGGCTCAGTCAGTTAAGCATCTGCCTTCAGCTCAGGTCGTGATCCCAGGGTCCTGGATCAAGCCCCACGTGGGGAGGCTGCTCAGCAGGGAGTCTGCTTCTCCCTCTGCCTGCCACTCCGCCTACTTGAGCTCTCTTTCTGTCTCTGTCAAATAAATAAATAAAATCTTAAAAGAAAAAAAAAGGAACTGAGGTAAATAATTGTCCAGTGTGAGCCTTTATGTTAATCTAGCTAAGAGTTAGGCTGTGATTGTTTGGGGTAGCTCTTGGTATCAGAGATCTCAAATTCTGGGGTTCTTATTTTGTTTCCCTTCTTTGGGCTTCCCTAAGTACTCCTCCATACAGAAAGCCTGTATCTTACAGCTCTTTCAAAAATCCACCATCACACTGGACATCTGTTGGTGTAGTTCTAAAGTGTGTGGACAAGAGAGTGTTCTCTAATCTTATGATTAAACCTTGAGTCTCTGGCCTACGACCCATCACATGTGTTTCTTCTTTGATAGCTTCCTGTCATGAGCACGCTATGAAGGCCCACACATGAGCTGTGTCTTTCCACAATGTCAGCTTTATTCAATCATAAAGCAAAGTTAATCACAGTTATAAAGCATGTTCGGGATCCCAAACTCAGTGACAATTCACCATGTGATTAAACTTTGCTTCTTACACATCACACAGAGCAGGACAGAAGACAAGCCACACAACAAACAAGACAACAGAAGGCACAGGACGTGAACGAACCAAACACAAAGTCATTCTGTGGGTGTTCAGTTGAGATAAGACCTCCCCATCTGGTCCAGGCCAGCTCTCTGCACTTACTGCTTCTTCTGTTCCAGCAGCGAAGGATCTCGGTTCTGTTCGGAGATCCAATGGGCAGAACCTTTGGCGACAGTTGCCCTTTTTAAGTGGTCCGACATAGACGGGTCACGTCTGAAGAGTCTGACAGTTTGCTGCCAAAATCCTTCCCTTTTTAAAGGGATTTCATCATTTTTGGGTCTCTGCAGACCTCCTCTGGTTCTGCTCATTATCGGCTGATGGTCTGAGCGGCGGTACCTTAACTGCTCACGTCCTTTCTTGACACAGGCTCCCACTTGATGTGAGCGACTCCGTTTTGCTCTTTACAATTCCCCAGCCCATGAGGTGAGGCAGGAAGGCTCTCAGGGACTGGAGCGAGAGGAATGCCATTCTCTCACAACTTTAGCACAAAGCATCGCTAAAGTGGTTCCCCTGGGGAGTAGTCCTGTGTTGTGGAGCAGGTTCTGGGCGTGTTCACAAGCATTGCCATTCCCCTCCACCTGCCAGAGCCATGAAGAAATCTTTCTCTGATCTTCCCCACGAGCAAGTGGTGGGGCTCGTGGAGGTAATGCCCACCAAAGCAAGAGGAGGTATCCCCAGTCGTGATGCTGCCAGTCTCTGGCTCCGGCACTCCTTATGCCGACACTTGGTCCTGCACACTCAGTTCTCTGATGAGTCCAAAAAAAGTCACTGATGTTCAGTGTGTCCCATGTTTTACTATAAGGACCAGGGTGACGACTTCCAGGCCCTTTATGTGGTGGAACTGGAGCAGTCGGTCTCATGTATTCTCTGTACAGTCTTCCGTTATATAAATAACCTAAAGGATGAACAGTAGAAGGAAAATTCCTCAAAAGACTAGTGATTTTGTCCCAGTAATAATTCAGAGATAGCAGTTGAAAAACTGATAAAACACCAGAGAAATCTTTTGAGCAAATTACATGCTCAGTTGCTTTTTTTTTTTTTTTTAAGATTTTATTTATTTATTTGACAGAGATAGCGAGAGCAGGAACACAAGCAGGGGGAATGGGAGAGGGAGAAGCAGGCTTCTTGCCGAGCAGGGAGCCCGATGTGGGACTCGATCCCAGGACCCTGGGATCATGACCTGAGCCGAAGGCAGACGCTTAACGACTGAGCCACCCAGGCGCCCCACTCAGTTGCTTTTTAATAACATATTTTCCTCACTATAAAAGCAATGTGTGTTCACGGTAAACAGTTAAAAATACAAGGAGGTATATGGGAGGAAATATAATTGTCCATAATCTTCCTCCCTAGAGATAACCAGTTGACATTTTGCTGTATTTTGTTCTATTTTTCTTCACTATGATAGAAACACCTGCCCCCCAAATTGGGATCATACTAGTGTCCCTTTGCTAGTGTACTGCCCTTTTAATTATTAAGTGTTCTATTTAACCATTTTCTCATCATTTAAATATTCTTTAAAAATATGTAGTATCTGCATAAAAAATTCACTGTAAGGATGTATCAAAATTTGATTATCTATTTGAACATAGTACTGTGGTGAACATCCTTGTTCATAAACTCCTGTGTACATGTCTTAAAATTGCCTTAAAATTACTAGAAACAGAATTACTAGGTGAAGAGCTATTACTATTGAGAGAATACTAACATTCTTATGCTTTTGATGTACGCTGATTGCTTTTGGATGGAAAAAGTTTTCTCACCTGCATTTAGCACTGGGGTACGTGACCTCTGACCCTGCCCCTGGCAGTGTTGGCAGGGGATATTGTGTGACACGATGAGAAACAGAGTACACAGGAAAGAAGATGAGCTTTATAATCAGACAAACTGGATGAGTCTTTGATTATCTACTAGTTAAGTAATTTAACTTTCCCGAGCTCCTTAATTTTTCTCATTTGAAAAATGGGAATAATTGTTTCCTTTCCAGGTGGTCATGAAAATGAAATATTCATTCAACTTCCATTGAACAATTACTGAGGGCCTGCATATGACGTATGCTGGGTGCTTAGGATACAATGATAAAAGCGTGTAAGACTGTTTTTGTTCTGAGTTTTCCGTCTACTGGGAAAGACACCTATCAAATAAGCCTGCAGATAAATGTAAAAATGGAGGTGTGTCCTTGAGCTCTGAGGGTGTCTGATAGGCAGATCTGACCTCGGGCGTTACAGAAGGCTAGGTCTCTGTGGAGGCGATGATGGCGGGGAGGTGAGAAGAGCGAGGAGGTGACATGGCATGGAGTGTGGGATGACAGTGAGTGTTCTTGTCAGAGGAGCAATGTAGAAAAAGGCTCCAAAAGGGAGCCCGTGGGAGGGCTCGCATGGCCTGGGTGGGAAGAGCAGGGGAAGCACCATGATGATCTGCCTCCCATAGGGTCTTGTAGGCCAAGGTCAGTTCTGTCGTTCTTCCAAGAACAACAGGAAGTTCCAGGGAGAGTGGAAGGGAGACAAGAGCAGGTTTGCCTTTTAAAGTCAGAATCCTGAATGCAGTCAGAAGACAGCGTGTGGGGGACGGGGACGGTGGGATGGGGGGAGAGGACAAGTGCCTGGAGGCCGCCGCCCTGCAGAAACTGTGGCAAGCCTAGGACGGAGATGAGGGTGGCTTGGGTTAAAGTGGTATTGAAATACATTTCTAGGCCCAGGGTGGAGCCGCTTCGGCCCGGGGTGCTGTGCTTCCTGCCTTCCGCCCTGTTTTGCAGTTCTCTGGACTTGGGAATGGAGACTGCCCACTTCCTGAACGCGAATGCTTCATGTTACATAAAGTTTCTTTGTATCACCTAACTTGGCTTCTTTAATCATTTTTAACAGTGGTGATGGGCAAAATAGAAGTGAGTAATCAGAGAAGGATTTAAGAGGTGCTCTGAGTAGGAACCGATGAACTCCGAGTGAGACGACGCTCAGTGGTGTGGGACTCTCGCCAGCGATCTCGTACCGCTCAGCTGTAGCCGCGGAGGTGGGTTTTGGAGATGCTGTTGCTGGAAGTCAGAGGATGCACAGCGTTCAGGCCCGATGATGGGCAGCGGATTCTAAGATGTGTAAAAACGAAGTGCAGATAGGGGAAAGCCAAGGAGGGGTGACGAGGGGGCTCAGTGGCCTGCAGATCCTGACGCGGTTGCAAGTGGCGGCATGAGTGGTTGATGGGGAGCTTGGATGGACTGGCAGGTGGAGGCGGTGAGAGACAGATCCTGAGGGCACCGCCTCAGAAGGAGGAGCACTCCCAGGCATGACAGGGGTCACTGTGGGACTGGGGAAGAGAGTTCTTGGTGAGATTAGTCATTCCTCTTCTCCTCCCCTCTGCAGGAGGTCACAGCCCAGAGGAAAATGTTTTTTTGTTTTTGTTTTCATTTTACAAAAGGGAGGAGTAGTGGTCTGGAAAAATATGTCTGTACAGCACCCAGTGCAGTGCTTGTCTCCTAGTAGGTGCTCTACACGTAAGCTGACTCGGCTGCTGAGCTGTCTCCTAGGTCCAGGCTCTATGAAGTTACTGTAGAACTTCTTCCTGAAGCCAGGCTTAGAAATGCCTGTCTACTTTATAATGAATAGTGTCCTGGCAAGATTTCTGTTGTGTGGTTTAGATAACATCCTGTAATTAAAATCATTCTCTGGGACCACATCTCCAGTGTTGAAGTCCTGTTCTGACCACAGTTGGATCTATATTCACCCACCTTTTCCAAAATACATCCATCCTGTAAAGTGAGAAAAAGAAGTTGTAGCATCCTGAGAGATGGTATTTATCAGCCTGCCAGGGCTGTTCTTGCAAAGGTCCCAAAGCTGGGGGACTTTAAACAATAGAAATGTATTCTCTTGCCGTTCTGGAGGCTAGAAATCCAAAATTGAGG
Source organism: Mirounga leonina (assembly GCF_011800145.1). Classification (NCBI taxonomy): domain Eukaryota; kingdom Metazoa; phylum Chordata; class Mammalia; order Carnivora; family Phocidae; genus Mirounga; species Mirounga leonina. Next base: position 37,725,246 of record NW_023270426.1, read on the forward strand.
TGTTGGCAGGGTGGGCTTCCTTCTGAAACCTGTAGGGGGCGTCCTTCCTTGCCTCATCTACCTTTGGTATTGGCTGCACTGTTTGGTGTTCCTTGGCTTGTGGATGTGTCACCCCAGTTTCTGCCTCTGTCGCCTCCTGGGCACCTTCTGTGCCTCTTTCCTCTTATGAGGAAACCAGTCATCTTAACTAATTACATCTGCAATGACCCCATTTTCAACTAAGGCCATATTCTGAGGTACTGGGGGTTAGAACTTCAGTTCTTTTTTTGTCAGGGGTACATAATTCAAACTGTGGCAGATGGGCTTTAAGAGAACTCACATTAAATATTTCTCTGTTCAAGGGCGCCTGGGTGGTTCAGTCGGTTGAGCATCCTGACTCTTGGTTTTGGCTCCAGTCATGATCTCAGGGTTGTGAGATAGAGCCCCGGGTGGGGCTCTGTGCTCAGCATGGAGTCTGCTTGAGTTTCTCTTCCTCTTTCCCTCCCCCCCCAACTTTCTCTCTCTCTCTTTCTCAAATCAATCAATAAAATCTTAAAAAAAAAATTCTCTCTTCACATTGCCCTCATGATGTGTCTAATAACTATAAGCTTGCTTTTGTAGATGGAACTGCTGCTCAAAAAATAAAACCAAGTTCTGAAGGCACTCATGAAGTGTGGAATGAGTTTTGGTTCATTGTAAGGGCTAAATCCCTGTGGACAGGACTGCCTGTCTGCCGTGGTGGTGGGGAGTCTAAGTGATGAGGTGATCATAGCCCCTCAGTAGTCATCAAGCTTTTTGCAAGAACGTTCAATGTTCAAGGCTCATTTACTAACCTTGCTTCAGAATGCTTGCTTGGAGCTATAAGTAATTCACTGCCAAATCTTAAAGATATCCCCTGGTTTCCATCTTTTTTTTCAGTTAGGTTAAATAACAAGGGGGAACCGCGGGTAGATATTTGTGCTTTCTCCCAAGGCTTTGCCATTGTGCAGAAGGACTGGGTTTCAGTAAGTCTAGGGAGAATGCAAAATGAACTGCAATAAACAAAATGCGCTTCAGCCCTATTTTAGTTCAATTTAAAATGATAATGGGATTCAGGCTGCCTACAGCTGCCCCAGACTTAGGCTCCTCTCTTGATTTGGTCTCCAGAAGACACAACAGCAATGTTCGATGCAGCTGCTGTTTTGAGTTGTGTGCTGGATGGAGTGTGGGCTCTGGAATCAGATCGGAGTTTGATTCCAGGTTCCAAATCTTGGTTTTCCTACCATGGTAGGCAGGAGAATGGCCCCCCAAAGATGTCTGTGCCCTACTCCCTGGAAACTCTAAAATATGGTCATTTACATAGTAAAAGAGATGTTGCAGATTTGAAATGCGGGAGTGCCATGCATTATTCAGATGGGCCCAGTCTAATTACATGAGTCCTTAAAACCAGAGGTGCTTTCCCAGCTACGGTTAGAGATGTAATGAAGGCAAAAGGGCCAGAGATGTTGGCTTTGAAGATGGAGAAAGGGACCCTGTCCCAAGGAATGCAGGTAGCCTCTGGAAGCTGCCAAAGGAAGAAAATAGATTCCGTCCTAGAGCCCTTAAGAAGGAATGGACTCTGTCATAGATCCCCCTAGAGCCAATGCCTTGATTTTAGGACTTCTGACTTCTAGAACCAAAAGATAATAAAGTTGTCATGTTTAAGCCACTGAGTTTGTGGTCTGCTGTAAGGCAGCAATAGAAAACTAATACACCCTCTTACTGACTGTATGACTTTGTGAGTCTTGGTTTTCTCATCCATAAACAATCCTATAATAATCCTGATCTTGAGCAGTTTATGTATGGCTTTGCTGAGATGATGTATTATCAAATCCGTTGCTAATCACTTCATGACTCAGTTACGAGCTCAGTCCCATAGGAGTCTGGCGATTTTCTCTCTTGGGTCTGATCTCCAGTTTGGGCCCAGGTGCTGGCAGGTGAGAGGCTGCGCTGTGTTTGGTAGTCTGTGCCGTGTGTTCACGGCGTGATTCGGGGACCAGCAGCGGCAGCCTCAGCTGGGAGCTTGTTAGAATTACTGAATCGCAGGTCTCATCCCCAGATCCAGGGAGTCAGAATCTGTATTTTTTAACAAGATTCCCAGGTGACTCATATGCACTTTAAAGTTTGAGGAATGCCAGACTGGTGGTTCTCAAACAACATAGATGCTAACAACAGACGCTGGGCCCAGAATTTATGGGGGTGGGACTTCATCATCTGTTTTTTTTAATATGCTTCCCAGTTATTTCTAATGCACAGGGAGTCATAACTACTGGAATAACTACTTCGAAATGCACTTGAATATATGAGACTCAAATCAGGACTATAAAATTTTCAATTAATACCTTTTTCTCTGAGGCAAACAGCTATGCTATGTAAGTATTACTAAGCGCTACATTTAAAAAAGATATGTAAAGGAGGAAACGTCAAAGAACAGCAGAGACACTTTCTCACTGTTCTAATTCCTGTTGCGGATTTATCATGTGCACTTATTAGACTTCTTCCAGAAGACTCATCCAGTTTTGCTTCATTAAGAAGCAGTACTTCTTAGATAATTCTATGACATGGAACCTTGGCATTAAAAGCTCTTGGCTATTTTCTCTTTAGCAAGAGAGATCTAAACACTTCTTACTATTATCAGAAGACAAGCAACAGTACTTGGAGAGCTTTCTCTATCCTAGAAGTACCTGCATCCCTCCCTTCATAGACAGAAGCATAAGGAGGAAGCTGGGCAGTTCTATTCCACACTTCTGGTGGCCATGACCCAGAGCACAGAGTTGCTTTCCAAGAACCAAAACTAGCATCTCCAGCACATCTAGGGCAAAGGATCCAGGAGACAGCGTTCAGATTCAGACTCTTATCCGGGAGCTCCAAGTCCAAACAGCTGGGTAAGGGCTACAGACAAGAGCCAAAATAGAAAATAAGGAGCTGGGTACAAACCAGGACAGGAGGGCAGCGGGTGAGGAAGACTGTGACAAAGTTCCTGCATAGTACCCACAAACAGCTTTGGGGGATTTGAGCTTCCACTGTGAAAAGCAGAATGAGCTGGGACCTAGGTCCGACCAAGGAGCCATCAAGAGAAAACTCACCATGGTATCCAGCTAGGCCTTGGCAACCCCTGCACACTGACCACCACACTCCTTGCAGGATTTCACAGGACGTGGTCTTGTGGTATCTCCCCAGGCCCAGCTCATTGACCCAGAACCCAACAGTCACACCCATGGGCAAGCATCTTCAGTAGAGTCTGGAAATGCAGGCCGGGACAGGCCATTCTGGGGTTTCCACCTCAGTGAACATAAAACCCTATGACAGCGTTTTTATTATCAGAAATTACAATTTTCCATTGTTGTTGGACATTTGGCGGCATTTTATTCACTACTGCTGGCTGGCTGAGGCTTCTAGCTAGGCAGTTAAACACTCCCCGTCATCCAGGCTTAGGATATTTCTCCCATTCTTCTCTTTCCTTTCCCTTGTCCCTCCCTTCCACTTCCCCTTTCCTGTCTTCTTAGTCTTACACGCAGTGTCCCAAACTGCTCTTGTCTAATGCTGTTTAATCATATCAAATTATACATCATCCCTGAGTAACTTCCAGTAGATTCCAGAACATCAGACTCCCCAGAGGTGGGGGTTGTTAGGACCCTAGAGTCCTGGGGAGAGAGCCTTGGGCTAACACATCTGAGCTGCCATCACCCTAGAACCCATCTTCAGAGACAGTAGGGAGCCCAAGTGTCTGCTCTTCTCTGAAGTTGTGCTTCTCCTTGTAGATTAATGTATTGGCTTTCTATTTTCATCAAAAAATCATATAAAAGTCAGACTCTTAAGTCTGAAAGCCACTCACTAGGTGGTCGCATTTCTCAAAGAATACCTTCCTTCACTCTGGAGCGAGGACTATAATCCAGCAAATAACAACAAAAATAATTATGGTGGAGGTACCTATTTGATGTGATTCTCACAATACCCATAAGAGTACAGTGTCCTCCCTTTTCTAGATGTGAACACAGGCTTAGAAGGGCCACGGAATCTGCCCCGGGTCATATGGCTGGCCCCTGTTGTCCCTGGCGTCAGCCAGGCTGCCCGACATCCGGCCGTGCACTTCAAGCACGTCACGCACGTCCCCCTTGCCATCCATCCTCCACCTCTCTCCCCTGCCTCCGCACGCCCTCCAGGCCACCCTCCCTGCCTTCCTCCCCCTGCCCCGCAGCCTTCTCCAGCGCTGCCCTGCCCCGTCCCCCCCCCCGGCCCCCCCCCCCCCCCCCCCCCCCCCCCCCCGCCTGCTCAAAGCCACCAATGTCAGCCCCCTTGAGCACACAGGGACAGCCTGCCAGGTGCGGGGCAGCTGAGTGGCACGTTGGTTCAATCATCTGAACCCGCTGCTGCCCTCACCCCCAGAGAGAAGCCTCATTGGGCGAGTGATTAGGGGCCCGCGCTGTGTGCCGGTGCGCGGGAAATACTCCCCGAGCGCTTTGTGCGTATTAACTTATTTACTCTTCATGATATTGCCCCACCTACGGAGAAGCCACACACGTCGTTAAGTGATTTGCTCCGGTCACACTGCAAGTGGCAAAGCAAAGCTCTGAAGCCGGGCTTCCAGCGCCGGTGTCCACGCAGCCAAGGATAAACCAGGGTCCATACACTTCCTGCCTTCTCAGCTCTGCAGACAGCCAACACCACAGGATCCGATCTTACCAAAACAAGGCAGGAGGAAATCAGGAATGATTGGACCCAGGCCCCCACGCTCCCTCCCAGGCGGTGGGGCTTTGTGTGTTGGGCAGCAGTTACGCTTGGGCAATAGCGCTGTAGACAAGGTCTTTTCTTGTGGCCGTACTCGAGACAAGTATGAGCTGTACCCTCCTTCTTTCATGACCGGCCCCCTCAAATCTCTGAGATCAAAGACACCCCAGGTGATTAGGTGAGGCACAGTGCACTCTGGGGGGGAGCGGATGAAACCATGGGGCAGGCCAGAGAAGCTGCCGGAGCTTGTGGCCGGCCTGTGGGTGCCCTTCTGCTGCAGCCTCTGCTGGAAGGAGAAGTGGGGCTCCCTGGAGAGCAGAGGTTGAGTGTCTGGGAGGGGCACTCTTTCCCCCCGCCCATCAAGGGCAGGGCCCTACGGAGTCTCCCGTGAGGCTCGGGTCATTCTGGAAGCAAGGCTGTCAGCTGCCTTCTGTTGGAGGTCGGGTGAGGCCAGGAGCAAACTTGAGCCCACAGGTCGTGGAGGTGACTCTCACCTTCCCCCAGGAGCCATTGCTGCCCAGCCATGGGTGCGGACAGGACCTTCCAGTGATGTCGAGGTAGACCAGAGCAGGGAGGTGGTAACAAAGGGAGCCCTCAACTGGACAGTCAGCCAGAGCAACCGTAGCTGAATTTGAATATTTACCCAAGAAGGACTACATTTTCAAGTAGTAGTAACTAAAACAATACCATTGTGGTTTGATTTTACTGGATTGGGACAAATTTCATTTTCCCACTGCTGTGTGAGAGCGGGATTCCCTTTTTAAGGAAAGACCATACAGTTATATGGGTAGAACAACTTTCATGTTGGTCCATGGACGATTTGAGAAGGTCAGTTTATAGGCACCACACATGCCTTAACCACATTTGTCTTCACAGCCTGGGGAGGGAGGGCCGTGTGGTGGGAGGCAAGAGTTGCTGGAGTAGCTTCCCCCTTGAAATTTCAGGTAGGATTCTGCTGGGGACTGCTGTTGTGGGACATTTTCAACAGGGGGAGACTCTCAAAAATAGTTTTTATACACACACACACACACGCAGTGTTGTTGCTAAGAAGAAAGATTAAGCCATGTATGAGGATTGAAAAGACTGACACTGGTGGCTGGTGTTTTAGAAAGGTTGGTCATGGACAGCTGGTGACAGCTGGTGACATTTAAGCAGATGACTGAGTGAAGTGAGATACAGCTAAATCTTGTTTGAAATGGGTAATGAAATAGGGGTGAATTTTTTGTGTTACGGACTGAATGCTTGTGTTCTCCCCACATCTGTGTGTTAAAGCCCTCCCCCTTCCCCCATGTGATGGTATTTGGAAGTAGAGCCTTTGAGAGGCAGTTAGGTTTAGATGAGGTTGAAGGTGGGACCCCTCCCCCTCCCATGATGGAATTAGTGCTCTTATAAGAAAAGAAGAGAGACCAGAGTTCTTTCTTGCTCTCTCTTGTGAGGACAGGAGAAGGCGGCTGTCTACAGGCCAGGATGACGTCTCTCAAAGGAACCAAATCTGCTGGCATCTCGATCCAGGATTTCCCAGCCTTCAGGCTGTGAGAAATGCCTGTCTGTTGTTCAAGCCACCCAGTCTGTGGCGTTTTGTTGTAATGGCCCAAGCTCACTAATATAGTTTGGATTTTTGTCTTGTTGAGTTAATGTCCACTCTTACTCATTTCAGAACTTCTGGAGATAAGCTCAAGAAGTTCTCCCTCTGGGATCAGAGTGCCGTCTCCCTAGTTTCGGGAAGGTACACAGTAGCAGTAACATGAACCAGGGAGGTAGTCATAGGAGGAGAGGTAAGGAGTCTAGGATGTTCTCCTTCCCTTAGTTGGCATATAGGGAGGCCTCCGGTGACCAACTCATTTATAGTCCAAATCAAACTTATAAAATTATTAGTATCTACACCAGGGAAACACATAAATGGGGCTCTTAGGGCAAATTGGAATGTTGGTTATCTTAGTTTAGTTCCTGGTTTAGTGATAAACGATTTTAATCCAGCCCTGGCTCTTTTCTCATGAGTACCCCTGGGGCACCGTTATCACTGCTCCAGGCTTGGGTGGCTGGCTGGTGATAAACACTGTGTTTAGGTTTAGGGGAAGGCACAGTCTTTCTTAGGCCTCATTCCTAGGTGTCAAGTAACAGAATAGTAAGGAAAGCAGTTATCTTGCCATTGTTCCTTGTAGGTATGCTTCTAGGAGGGGATTTACAGTTTAGGGTGGAAAAGGTTTGTGCAGGATGCTGACATTCCTGCACTCCATGCTCTTGTATCATCTTGATCCCATTCAGAGCCACAGATTGTAGCAGTTCAGGATGAAAGCTCAAGCACCCAACTGCCTGGGTATGGCTCTGTAAACTTCTAGTTGTAGGACATTGGGCAAGTTACGGAACTTCCCTGTGCCTCTGTTGCTTAGATGTATTTCAGAACAATATCTTTCTCATAAGGGTGCATTAAAGTTAAATGAGGTAATTCATGGAAAGGACGTAGGCAGTGCCTGACGTATATTAAAATGCTCCATCAATGATGGCTCTTGCAATCATTATGGTTAAACATAATTATGTTTTAATAGCTAAATCTCTAACAGATTACTGTCCTATTTTATGGATAAGGAATCTGAGTTCCAGTGTGGATTATTGTGGCCAGAGGAAATGGAAAAGAGTTGAGGCAGGTCATGGAATATGGGCCAGGTAGAGGGGTGAATGAGAGGAGGTTGAGGAAGCCAGGCGGGGAGGAGTCCATCTGTGGAGTCAGGAGGACACTCGATGTGGTCTGGGGACAGCGCTGAGACCAGTTCTGCTGAAGATGGTGGATTGAGCTGGAAGACAGTGGGCAAGAAGGGGCTCCTACAGTGAAGATTATGGGATAGAAAGTATTTAGAGGGCCTACTACAGCTGGCTTTCCCTCCTGGCTGCCTGAGGCCTCTCTGCAACCAAAAATGGGTGAATATTTCCTGAGCACGTCTGGGTGAGGTGCTGCTTGGGTCTTTGGGAGTCCATACCAGCTCTCCCTCCAGTAAGGCACAGCCTTTGAGTTGAGGGTCTTGCATGCTGGGCAGGTACAGAGAAGCAGAGCGTGCCTCCCAGTCTGGGGGCCATCCCACCTCTCTGGCTGAGATAAGTTTATTTGAGCCTCAGCTTCTATTTCTCCACTGGTTGTGACTCTCTCAGTCATGAGGATGGAACCCAATTCGACCTGGCTTAAGAAAAATGGGAATTTATTGGCTAGCATAATTGACTTTGTTGGGAGATACTGGCTTCAGGTACAGTCTGACCCAAGCGCTCAGACAGTGTTATGAGGATCCACTTTCTCACCATGTCTTGGCTCTCTTTTCCATAGTGTTGGCTTCCAGAGCAGCCCCAAGTATGTGTTATTTTATTTATTAAAATTCCAGTAGGAAAAAGCAAGTTCCTTTGCCCTGCTGCCCAGCTTGTCTTGGTCTTGTTGTATCCCATTGGTTCTTGTTGGGCCACAGACCCAACCCTGAACCAACCATGGTGGCCAACGAAGGTGGCATTCTGATGGCCAGGCAGGCTTGGGTCGCAAGCCTCCATTTGGAGCTGGGACCAGAATCATGAAGATGTGGCCTGAATACAGGGGAGGAAACTGCCAGAAAGGCAAAAACAACAAAAACCAAATAAAATAAAAGTAGCGTCTTTGCACAGAGCCAACAAAGGGATTGGTAAAAATGAGATTTATGTGTCTGGAATACAGACCCAAGTGACTTTTAGTCTTAGTTACATGGAGAACAATGTTGGCAGCAGTTTTCTTCTTACTTGCTCTAGAATTCCTCAGGCTTTGCCAAGTGGGTCCTGCACACCCTGCTGTTGGCTTATTTTCAGCCTGACCACTTCTGGCCATTTATCTTAAATAAAGCACAGTATTCCAGCTTCATTTCTAATTAAAATTGTGTGATATTTGCTCTCCTTTATTGTTCATTTAATCTCGACTTCTCCAACGTCTCCCTCCTATTCTGCTGCTGTCTGACCAGAGACCTATTCGCCAGTGACCCAGCACTGCCATCTCATCGTATCCAAAGTTGACCAGTTCAGGATGCAGCTTATGATATTTCCTCACTTGGCCTCCCTGGAGCTGAAAGACTGAATGGTAGATAAATTCTGTGATCTGTGACTTAAGTTCTGTGATGAAGGGGACCCATGTCATTTAAATCTTAAATCCTCTTGCAGAAGCTTTTGGGCATTTCTCAGGAGGACTCATGCTGTCAAGATGTAAATGCTGAGTTGATTCTGTGAATAATGTTATGAAAACATATAGGCAGGTTGCTAGCCAATGGAGAGCTTTTGCAGCCAGGCCAGGTGCCTGGGCTTGGGTCTGATTCCAGTAGGGAGACACTGACTATTATTTTTTTAACATTTTATTTTTAAGTAATCTCTACTCCCAACATGGGGCTCGAATTTGCAACCCCGAGATCAAGAGTCCCGTGCTCCACCGGCTGAGCCGGCTGACTATCTCTGCGTCGGGGAGAGACACCCTCTTCCTCATGACCACCACGCTTTGAGCACATTCTGAGTGTCAAGCCTGAACCTGTATCTTCTTTACGTATGTGATTCTATCTTATAGCCGCAATAATTCTGCAAGGGGAGAATCCCCTTTTCAAATGGCACCCACTCACCTGAAATCACAACTCATTCTTGGCAGGAATCCCTAAAAACACAAAGGGCCCACAGAAAACCAACCACCCAACCTGGCTGCATGCCCATGGATCAAGGACGGTTGGCATGGTGCCATGTCATTGTAAGGAAGAAGGCGTGAGGGACGAGTTCATCTCTCTCTGCTTGTTTGGCAGAGTAGCCGAGGAAGACATCCTGCGAGGGTTAAAATAACACGGAAAAGGAAATGATGCAAATCCCCTTCAAATCAGTTGCTTCCCCCTTGCCTCTTCCTTGCCTCTTGCTCTTTCAGGGTGGAGGTATCTGTGCCCCTGCATTTGCAGTCCTTCCTCTTGGCTGACAGTCTGTCCATTTCCCTGTCACTGATTCCTCTGCTGATTTCATATCCCTTATGCCCGATCTTCACATGCTCACTGCCTTCCTCTCCTCCACCCTTTCCATCACCCATAGGCCTCTTTGACTTCTTCCACTACGACCCTGGCCCGTCCACTTCCTGCGTAGAATCTGCAGCACTTTATCTGTCTCTCAGTGAGCATTTAGTGGCCTTCGCTTGACGTCCTCCCTTGTTTAAGTTTGTATCCTTTTGTCTGTTTTGACTGATTTGCTCCCCAGTGAAATCGCACTTTCCATGCTGCTTATCTCGCACTGTCCAACTTTCGTTTCCGTCAAGGACAGCCGCTGTGTACCTGGATTTTGTTCTGTGTCTTATTTCTCCTTCGTGATGTCCTGTGCTTGAACTGCAGCCTCACTACACACTGACTGTGTGGTCCCGGCCAAGTTGCTTTACCTCTTCACACCTGTGCGTCCTTCTCCGTTAAATGAGGATGGTATTAGTACTTCACTTGTGGGATTCCTATGAAGATTAAATGAGCTATTTCATATATGGAAAGTGTTGAGAACCTTATCTGGCACATAGGAGTCATCTGATAAATGTTAGTTCACACTGTTGTGTTGCTGGTGCTGTTACATTGTTCTGACATTTAAAAAAAATTTTTTTTAAAAAGATTTTATTTATTTGTCAGAGAGAGAGAGGGAACACAAGCAGGGGGAGCGGCAGAGAGAGAAGCAGGCTTCCCGCTGAGCAGGGAGCCCGATGTGGGGCTTGATCCCAGGACCCTGGGATCATGACCTGAGCCGAAGGCTGACGCTTAACGACTAAGCCACCCAGGTGCCCCTGTTCTGACATTTTGATTCACTAGACTTCCCCAAGAACAGCAAACACAGAAGAGGCTCCATGGTGAAGGGACAGAGGGCGAGTTGGATGGGCGCTAGGAGGTGGGATAGCACGTGCCCTATGCCTGCTTAATGTTCCAATGTCCCTTTTGCTGACTCGGGAGGAAAGTCATCTGTCCTTCAAAAAGGAGAAGACACACCATTCTTGCTTACAGATTAAGCAATGAAATAATAATTTTAAAAAAAGGTAGCTTGGTTAAATACTGACTTGGTAGAAATTTCTTTTAAAACAGTGAGGCCAAAGCAAGCAAGGCTTAGTAGGTTTGGCGCCCCATCTGCTTTGTTCTCTTCTGATGCTCTGTCAAGATTCCTGAATGCAGGTTGGATTTTCAAAACATCTGGACTCAGCTGTGCACATTTCCCAAACTGTTCAGCGGTGACATTATAATCTGTATTTCTTGCTACTTAGCTGCGCCTGACTCCTGTGCCTTGACCTCCAGAGGGGAGGCCAGCCCCTGTTCTCTGTTCAGATGGTGGGAACCTCAGGTGACCAACTCATTTATAGTCAAGTTTATTTTTGTTTCTGGTAATACAGGTAATAATGCTTATTACTGAAACATTGAAAAATAAAGAAAAGGGTATAGAAGCAGCAACAAACACTCATAATCCATTCAACTGGAAATGGCCATTCTCAGTATGGTGATGTGTATGTGTAAAAGCTTTTATTTGTATATATATGCACACACACCTATTGCTCTATATCTTTTTTTAAATAAAAACAAAACTAGGATCATGTTGTATATACATTTGGAATACTGGCATTTTTGATAGCATTATATCCTATTTTTTCTATCCTTGTGTGTTTCTTATAAATATATTTGAAAATTGCCTTAATATTTGGTGGGTGAGTGTTCTGTCGGGTCAGGGCCTCCAAGATGCAGATGCTAGGAGAGGACTGACCGTACAGGAAATGTACAGGGGAAGTCCCTGTTAAGGACAAAGGGACAGGGAGCAGGGAAGTCTGACACCTGGGAAAGGAGAGTGGAAGGAAGGTTTGGGTAGGAAGAGCAGCATGCTTCTAAGAAGGTCTTGCCCAGGACCAGGCTGATGGGGAGTTGGTCTCTGGGCAAAGGATGCCCGTTGGGCCATTCTCGTGTTGGACCAAAATGGCCTGGCCCTGGCTCCCACACCATGTTTAGTTAGTGGTTAGGGGCAGCAGGGAGGAAGCATGGCCTCCACACGCACACTGGTGTGGATCCAATGGATGACAGCAGGAAGCTTCCGGTCAACTCTGCTCCCCCCACAGAAGATAGTGTTGAAGAAGATCTATCTGAATGATAACTTCCTGGTCACCACAGATGTACCGTAAGTTCTTGAGTTAACCCTTCACTATTTAGTATTTTGACCATTCTCATTTTTGCTGTTATAAATTATGAAGCAATACACATTATTTAACATAAATCTTTGTGTTCTTTATTGATAACTTCCTTATAGTAAATTAATATGCAGACTTCTGGTTGCACATGGTACATTGCAAATACAAGTTTTTCTGGGCTATCTCAACTCAATAAGAAATGTAAAGAAATCAACAAAGTCAAAATCTATGAGCTTAATCCTAGAGACAACAATGGATGAGACTTTATAGAAATTTTAGAAGATGGAAAAACATTAAGATAAATGTTACAGATCAGGGCGCCTGGGTGGCTCAGTTGGTTAAGCGACTGCCTTCGGCTCAGGTCATGATCCCGGAGTCCTGGGATCGAGTCCCACATCGGGCTCCCGGCTCAGTGGGGAGCCTGCTTCTCCCTCTGACCCTATCCCCTCTCATGCTGTTTCTCTCTCTCTCTCTCTCTCTCTCAAATAAATAAATAAATAAATCTTTAAAAAAAAAAAAAGATAAATGTTACAGATCAATCAAAGGGAAGAATGTTGAAACACAAGTTGCCTGCAGAGGAAGAGGCCAATAAGCCTTGGAACCCCTGAAAGCTTTAGGGATTGGAGGTGTCCTGTGTCTTAGAAGAGTGTGGGGACTGAGAGTAGGATTGCTTGGAAGTCTGTATAACAAGTGGGACCTCCTGATGACCGCCATCCCCCCAGGAGACCACCCTCATCCAGGAGATGGGAGTTTTAATCTCACAGAGGCTAGTGATGTGGGGATGTTGGACTGCACAGAGGACATAGGCTGGTGATGTGGGGATTGCCATGGCATATAAACACAGGGATTACATAAAGATCTACATACAGACCCTGGCCCCTTCCACCATCCCCCCTTCTTGGCTTCAGTTTTTCCATCTGGGAAAATGGGGATAAGGTAATAATAATACTTTACCTTCCAGTGTTGTTTTAAAGATAAAATATATAAAACATGGGGCGCCTGCGTGACTCACTCAGTTGGGCTTCCGACTCTTGATTTTGGCTCAGGTTGTAACCTCCAGGTCATGGGATCGAGCCCCACATTGGGCTCTGCGCTTAGCATGGAGTCTGCTTGAGATTCTCTCTCTCCCTTTCCCTTTGCTCCTCTCCCTGCTCACCATGTGTGCCCTCTCTCTTCCTAAATAAATAAGTAAATAAATAAATAAATTCTTTATATATAACGTGGAAGACCAGTAGTACCTGGCACTAGTAAGTGCTATGTATTTGCTATCATTGTCACTGCTGCCATTATATATATATTGAGCTTTCTCTTTTTTCCATTTATCCACTTTTCTGATCTTATGCTGTTACACTTTTTTTTAGTTTGTAATCCTTTATAATTTGTCTCTTCTTCTTTAGAATATTTTACTTGAAGCTAACTTGAACATGTGGATTAATTTGTAAAACACTGACCTCTTCACAGCCGTCCACTTTCAGAATGTGTATGTCTGCTCAGTTATTTAAGTGTTCTCTGTCCTTCAGACATGTTTTTAGTTTTCTCATTAGTCGTTGCTAATGCAAGTGGAAATTCTGATTCCAAAATATTTTTAAACTAGTAAATAGTGACATTTAAGAAGGCTTTCCATACTTCTTTTGTAGTTGGCTAACTTAATATTATTAAATATTTTTAGTATTTTTTTTAAGATTTTATTTATTTATTCATGAGAGACAGAGAGGGAGACAGAGAGAGAGAGAGAAGCAGGCTCCCAAGGAGCAGGGAGCCCGATGTGGGACTCGATCCCAGGACCCTGGGATCATGACCTGAGCCGAAGGCAGACGCTTAACCATCTGAGCCACCCAGGCGCCCCTATTTTTAGTATTTTTAATAGCTTTTTGGTAGATTCTCTTGAGGTTTAATTTAACAATGCATTTAACTCAACAAATATATTTCAAGCTGGTACCATGAGGTGGAAACACAGTGGTCAACAGGACCAACACAGTTGCTTGCTCCATGGAGCTTATACTCTGGTAGGGAAACACGCAATAATGGGTAATGACGAGAACAGAGCTTGTCACCTAAGGCTTCCAGAATGCCACGGCCATAACTACATCCTTACAAAAACTGAATCAGTAGTGAAAAGTCTACAGTCCTCCTAAATCACCTGCATTATAGGTAAATTCTACCAAATATTTGTGGAACATAATTCCAATCTTGGGCCAGTTCTTTAAGAGAATAAAAGAATGAATGTTCTTTAATTCACCTTATAAAGTTAGTATATCTTGGGATCCAAACTAAAGGAGTCAGAGATGAATGAAGATCTGGCAGCAAATGACGTATGTATACCTATATTTATAGCTAGAACTTTAATGACCTAGTCTGGTTTATCTTCAAAATGCAAAGATGGTTGGATACTAGAACGTCCATGAATGTCATTCACCCCGTTAACAAAACTAGAGAGGAGGTGAGAGAGGAAATCAAGTAGAGTAGAGCCATATCCTAACTTATACACGTTCAAGTATATGCTTTTCAGGCAAACAAAGGCAAATGGCCAAGCGACACATGTCAGACCGGCTGGAGCAGCGCTCACTGGGGACACCACGGAGACAGGAGCAGGAGAAAGTGCGTCTGTCTGCTTTGACCATCTAGCTTGGGCCTGGTGATCTGGGAGGATCAGGCAGCGGACTCCAGGGAGGGAAAAAAGCTGTGGGCTTTTAAGCTCCATGATTAGAGAATCACTAACTCTTCCCTGATGTGGTAGGGAGAGGGGCTGTGGGCCAAACCTTTTAGCATGTTTGTGGCCAGCTAATACCAGGATTAGCCATCTCAGCTCCATTCTGGCAAGATGGGGAGTGGAAGTCCAAATCCTGTGCTTGACCAGAGTATATTGCTTCCAACAGTGGTTCTGAGCCAGTTTCCTTGGAGCTTTGCAGAAGAGCAACTCTTTTTCTGGGAGGTTAGCCTTTGGGAGCAATCTTGAAAAAATAAACCCTTAACTGTCAATACTGTAAGTATAAAACAAGAGAAAAATAACAAAAAATGAGAAAGTTAGCTGTTACTTACCTAGTTCATACTATATGCCATATATTATTGTATACAATACATACCTTTTTTACAGACTCACTCTGTACAAGGTTGAATATGTCAAATCTTACATTTTTATTTGTAGGTGATTCAGTGAGATTTCCAAGGATTGGAACATATGCAGCTTTTTCTTTTAAGGGCTGATTTTAGAACCTAATTACTCATATGAGTTAAGAAGCCACTAAAAATAATTGTTCTCTAATGCAGTTCTTATACCGATAGTACGTAAAAGTTCATAAAAAATCACTTTGAGGGGCGCCCAGGAGGCTCTGAGAATGGGAACTATGTTGTTAGTGAATCTCGTCTGGGGCTAGTCGATCTTCCTTCTCCCCTTTACTCTTCCCACCCACCTCTCCTTCTATCCCTGTGGAATGCTGCCAAGTAGCACCCCTGTTTTCAATAGTATGAAGTTAAAAATAATCTACTACCCTAACACATCTGCTTTTGTCTTTGAGTATTGCCTTTCTGTTCTTGTTGCTATACCCACAGAATTTTGCACGGTCATATCCTTACTATGCAAAAACTTTGAGGTCTGCTTTTCTCATCTAATATTATCTATAAATATTTTATATATCTAAAATTTTCCATTATATGAATGTATAATATATTATAACCAAATTAATCATAAAGCTATAAAATAATTTTTCTATTATTGACATTTGGGTTGCTTCCATTCTAGGGTATTGAATATGGTTCTACTATATATATTTTTTTCTTCTTTTATTGCCAAAGGACATAGTCTCAGGATTGGAATTATGCGGTCACATGAATATTTTCTTTGGTGATGATGCCCCCAGCAGTGTATGAGTCTACCATTTTCACCGCACTCTTGTCATTGAGTATCTAACAGCTTTTACTCACAAAGAAGAGTGCTTGTACCAGGAAAATGTTCACTCAAGTGATGACAAATCATCTCTGGGTGTTAGTGGAATGAACTTGATCGTTTCCCAGGTTGGAAAATGTCCCTGTTCTTTTTCACACTCATTTGGTAAAATCTAGAAGCACCACGACCATATAGTTCCATATAGTGCCTTGCATAGTAGGTATCCAGTAACTTACTGATTGCATTTTGTGTCCTGGAAGATGTTGACCTAGAGCAGTCATGCTATACAGAGGCCATGGTACCTACAGTAGAAAAGAGGAAAGTAAAATGGGAGGTTAGGTGAGAAAATGTGGAGGAGATGTCATCAGATTTCCTAATAGGGAAAATGGGCAGCATCCCCCCAAAGGCAGGGTCACAAACCTGCCCAGGAGTGCCGTGGCATTACGGAGTCTGGCCACGTCCACTCCTGGGCCCTAAACATGAGTCTCTCCCCTCCCCCTCCACGCGTCTCTCCTGCCTCAGCTTCCCTTCCATTCCCTCCCCCCCAGGCTGGCCTGTACCACGTGCACTCACCTATTTGGTCAGGGTACGGCACCGTTCTCAGCCCTGTGGGGCATCCAAAGAGTACACACATGTGAGCCCTGCCTTCCCAGAGTTTGAAGTCTGAGAGGAGAGAGAAAGCATTTTTAAAAGGAAGCAAACTTCCGATGAGGTCCTCTGGGAGGCTTCTTCTGGGCAACGTATATGAGACCACCTTACAGAATCGGCATTGAGACTGGATTCTGAGGAGTGGGAAGGATTTGGACAGCGGATCGGACAATGTCCCCCAGCTTCTCAGGGTCCTCAGTTTCCTCCAGATCCTTATGGCTTCAGTCCCAACCCCTCTACTCAGAGAGCTGGCCGAGTCCAGGGGGCATGCACCAGGTCAGAAAATACCTGGCTTATTTCCCTCCCAAGTTCAAAGATGGTTTTGATACTGCCATTTTTAGGGGCATGAGACAATTTTTTTAAAAAGTAAATGTGCTTGAGCAGGGTGAGACAGGACAGGGGCCACCAGTGTGGAGCCCAGATATAGGGAGGAAGGCAGCCGGCTGGGGCTGCGTGGGGGTCGAGGCTGGTCCCTGACCGTACCTTCCTGGTCTTCGCTTGTGTTTCATTCACCACTGCCTGAGCTCCACCAGTTAGGGCTTTCACTCATTATTCCTGGGAGAAGGGACACTGGCATTTCTTGTAATGTAGGGAGAGTGTAGTGCAATCTGTAATGTTGGGTGACGGGGGCTCTCGTGTCAGAGAAGAGTCCAGGCTGCAGATCTTGGGCCTCCTCTCTCTGCTTGTCATTGTCTTCTCTGCTTACCCTCCTCCAAGCCAAGCCTCCTCAACTAGTTTCATTTCTTTAATTTAAAGCTCTGTTAACCTGTATGCATTATAATTGATCCTTTCCCCACTTTCACCAGATGTACCAGGCTGGGGGGCTACTACAGATTTAGAGGGATGTCATCCCAAGTGATGTCGAGTCGGAGGAGGAAGCTCACACCTCTGAGGACTTATTAATGTTTCTAAATGCGTGTTTAGTTTCAGTGTCCCAGAGTACTTGTAATTGCTGTATTGTTAGGATGCAATATGGACAAAAACGTTTATCTGCTGCATTTTTCTTATTCTAATTCTCGTGATAATGAAGCTGACATTCAACCTCTCCACCCACAAGGAGACAAAAAAAGCATCCCAAGGGGTAGAGCCCACTTACACCCAAATGAACTGTCTGCCTCCCTGAGGCTCTCCACAGAACATTGCATCTGGGTCTTTCCCACTTGGAGTCAAGGAGCTGTGGTTGTGAGACTAGCATGCCTTTCAGGGGATGGGTGAGGTGGGGTCAGAAGCCTCGTCAGAGTGTCTGTGGTAGAAGTAGAGTATTTCTTACTCTCAGGCTATTGTTGTGAAATGTGGCCCCTCCCTGCTCTTCCATTTGGGGAAATGGTGGTTGGTCTATTAGACTGAGTCAGTGTCCAGTGGTCCTGAGTAATGGAATTTATTTCCTGTAAAGTAAAAATGGGCATCCTCTGCACCTCCCACCTACCATAGGTCTTCATCCCCTCGCCTCCCATCCAGGCTGCAGAGTTGGGGGTGACTTTGGGCTTTCATAGAATGATCTTTCAAGTCATTTTTTCCTGGGGCTTGGAAAATGTGGATCTCGTCCAAGAGCTCTCTCAAAAAAATGAGTTCCTTTTTGGGAATATAACTCAACTAACACTATAGTAGTTCTGTGTTCCTGGAACTCTTTTTAAAGAACTCCATGTGCTAATCATTGAATTCTGATTCTGGAGCATGGATGTACTACACAGATTATTTTGGTCTCCCTTAAGGTCTTGTGCATGTTCAAGTAAGCATTACCATTTGAATAAATCAGGGTAGACTTGCATACATTAAAGATAAATCCTGAAGTCTCAGTGGTGTAACTCAGCACAGTGCTATTACTCACTCATGTAACATTATTCTGGACTGGATGGCCCTCCTTAATCTTGTAGTTCTACCATCTGGTACGTGTGGATTTCAAGGTCACTGCTAAAAGGGAAAAGGGGGATTGGAGAGGCACACTGTGTTTCAGCCCAGAAGTAATATAGTTCATTAGCCAGAACTAGGCCCACGGCCCCACTGTAATTGCAGGGGGCACAGAAATGTTGCAGGCACATGGGACATTTAGTGAGCACCAACCAACTTTTTCTGCCACATCATTCTTATCCTAGAATGTTTGTAACTTGGGAGGCAAAAGGCAGTTCCTCTTGCTCTAAAAGCCTCTCAAGTTTTGGAAATAGCAGGAGATCTCATAATTGGTGTCCAGTTCATGTTTTTCCTAGAAGAACAGGTGATCTCCATCCCTCTGCAGAGTGACATGCTTGGCGCCCATTGGCATACTCTTGGCTAGTACGTTACTCCACAGGCATTCTCATGCTCTAGAAGCACCACGACCATATAGTTCCATATAGTGCCTTGCATAGTAGGTATCCAGTAACTTACTGATTGCATTTTGTGTCCTGGAAGATGTTGCCCTAGAGCAGTCATGCTATACAGAGGCCATGGTACCTACAGTAGAAAAGAGGAAAGTAAAACAGGAGGTTAGGTGAGAAAATGTGGAGGAGATGTTATCTCCTCCATGCTTGGCACCCAAGTTTGGAGTGACATGCTTGGCGCCCATTGGCATATTCTTGGCTAGTACGTTACTCCACAGGCATTCTCTTTCACTTCCGTCCCCATCCCTTGGGTTGTATGTTTACTGGCTGTGGAAGACTGTTTAGAAAGCATGTTTACAACAAGCTCCCTTCCTGTATCTGTGCCTCTTTCCAATGTGACTTTGCAGTTTCTTCCATCCAGAGGTGGCACCCATTCCCCTGCCCTTGAAGTTTGGCTGGCCTCGGGACTTGCTTTGAACCATGGAATGTGACAGAATTAACACATGCCCTCAGGAGGCTTTGCACACTGTGGCTCCCTGCACAGGACAGTCTGCTGGATGATGGCCCAGTTGCCCCCTCTGCCTCAGGCCACATTCACCGCCCCTGGAAGCAGAGCTGCCCGGCCTGCTGGCTTGCAGCTGACCCAGGGAGGCGCTCAGCAGAGCCCAGCCTGAATGGCTGACCGCGGTCGTGGGAGTTCGAGGATGCTTCGCAGAGAAGTGGTGGCTGATCACCAAGGGTCAGCGTGTGCCGCAATGTGTGTGTGCCCACTATGTTGTTTTGTGGAAGAATTTAGTCAGATATTACTTTAAAAGGATGAAACATGAATGTAAAAATGAAGACATCTATAAAAAAATGGAGGGACAGTCATCAAAATGTGATGGATTCTACCCTCCGATTGTTTCCTGTATATATATATTTTTATGTTTTTAGTCCACATTAACAAGTTGAAGCTGGACACCTCCGATGATCAGGTGATTGAATTGTGAGGGAAGCCAAAGGCTGGTGAACAAAGAGGCCTCGTAATAATTCTGCGGCTCCTGGAAGATCAACTTTTATTTGCTTGTTTGCTTTTCTATGTAGTCATCCAATGCGAGCACTCAAGGTCATTCCCTAGCATTCTAGAGAAGTCTGTGTGTGCAGGCATTCAGGGGTCCAGGTTTTTTCATCATTTTGACCTGTGCACCCTTAAAGTCTCTTGTTATCTAAATGGTTGTAAGCCTGTTTTGGGTTCTGGAGTTGGAATAGGAAAGAGCATGAAGAAGGCATTCTCCTTATCTTAAGCCCAGATGCCTCTGCAAACACTCTGTTGCAAACCCATCACTTTTGCAAACACTCTCTTGACAACAACTCAGGCAGGAGATCATGCCTCGCTGGAAGAGAGACTGGGAAATGTATGGTTTGGGGCCAGAAACACACTGAACTGCAATCTGTTCTTATGGAGCAGGGGAGAATAAATTTGGGTGAAGAGCCAGCAGTCTCCACCAGAGTGATGTGTCTGAATTTTTTTCTTTTTTCAAGAAGGACAATGGGAAATTTAAATTAGTGGACCCATACCCAGTGGGAAGGCCCTGATGAAGTGATGTGCGGGTCTATATTTTAAGTTAAAATAACATGTTTATGATACGATGTATCTGTTTTCCTGATTTACAGCCTTCATTCCTTAAAATTAATTGACCAATTAGACACAAGGACTTTGCATTCTTTTTTTTTTCTTGGTTCTTCAATATCTCTCTGTAATAATTTCCTTTTTGTTTTCACTTCCGGAGATCGAGAATATGGCAGACTACTTGAGTGCCCATATGTCATTTTGAAGTGACATATGTGTTTCTGAAGTGGTTTCCTGATCTTGAAAGAAAATGTGGAGTTAGCTCAGTGCTTCTGAATAAGGTAAGCCAGGAAAAAAGTAATATCTAAATTGACCCACTCCCTGGTCAGTGCTAAAAGAAGAAAAGGTGAAGATTACAGATGATGAGAAGGTACTCCCATGTCCACTTTTGCTTCCAGACAAAGCCTAATAAACAAGGTCAAATGACTCCATTTTTCTTGGGGACTGAGGACCCAGAGCTTGATTTCTGGGAACCTAGTGAGCTGTCGGAAGTCCGTGTCAGAGTGGCTCTCAGTAAATGGTCCTAGTTGGTCCGTCTGCGCCAGGAAGAGCCATCCTGGAGAATGGAGGAAGTGGGTGCTGGCCCTGGAGGTGGGTGCTTGCCATTTAAAACTCCCACCATCCGAGGCAGCTGTCCCTGCTCGTCCCTGATCCCAGCAGGCTTGGGCCCCAGATGTGCCTTCCTTCGGTGCACCCGCCTCAGACCCTGGTTCTCTTCAACTTCGATGCTTCTTAAAGAGTCCTCAGCCTCATCATCTTAACTCCCTGCTCATCTCCCTCACTTCACAGTAGTCGGCCTGACTCTGGAAAAGGGCTTTGAAATAGAAGTTCATGTGTAACCTGAGAGGAAATCATGTTTTCCTCCATGTGCCTACCAGAGTTTTTGAAAACTTGGCTTCACAGTGCTAAAGTGAAGAGTCTAAACAGATAGGCAGCAACAGGATATTACAGACATTTTCAACTTGACAATGTGTGAAAGAGCTGGGGTTTGGTGTGTCAGCTTCCTGAAATTGTCCCTTATCTGCTCCGAACCAGTCACACAGGGCTGATCTGGGAGATATTGTTTATTAAATGCAGGAGTTTTGCTCTCTCACTTGTTAGATAAGGAGAAACAAGCAAGGCACTGTTGCAGGAAGCCAGAGATTCCAGGTTGCCATGTTGTGCCCCCTTCCCAGGCTGGGTTTGGACTGTGGACCTACTGGTGACTCCTCTTCCTAAATACCTGCTGTGTGCTCAATGCTGAAACAAAAGCGCAGCTCCTCTCATTTCATTCATTCTCTGCAGCAATCCTGTGATCCTCATGCCCAGTACGCAGACCACGGACGTACATTTCCAGAGTGCGTCAATGCCTTTCCTAAAATCATCCAGTCAGCGAGTCACGGAGCTGACACTGAGTCCAGTTTTCCCACCCGAGTCACAGCACAGCATGAAGGACCCACACAGCAGTGTTCATTCCAGAAAACCAAAAAAAAAAAGGGGGGGGGCACTACGGGATTCAGCATTCCCAGAAAAGAGGTTGGTTTGTGGGGCTCATTTTATGGAGGACACTTGATAGTGCATGGAAAAAAAAAAAGTCAGATTATACTCACTGATGATGTGACAGAAGATAGTTACTACCTGTTCCCTAAGAATAAGTAATATTTTGCAGGTCAAGATCTGAGCATGGTCTTGTTTTCTCCAGCTCTGATTCTGCATGTGCTCCTTGGCATCTCTGCTCTGGGACGATATTTGTCCAAAGAAGTTTCTGCTATGGCAATTGCTTCCTCCTTGTAGATGACACCAAGCGCCCATTTTGTCAGCTTGTTCTCTAGCTTCAGACCCACCCAGAGTGTGTCACTTCTGAATTTCCATGTAACCTTGGGGTTTAGGAATGTCAGTTGTTTTTTCCTGTTCTTTCTGGAAATCTCCGTTCCAAATCAGAAAGGAAAACGCCATTCAGGTGCTCACAGATTTATTCAAAGCACCATCTGGCTTTGGTAAAGGATTGTAAATGAAGACTGACCCAGACCCCACAGCCACACGTGCATGATGACTGGGGGTACAGGTGTGAAGTTCAGAGGACAGGACTAGGTGGGCAGAAGAAAGACATGTGCTCCCCAGATGAAGGGTGGGAACCCTTCTGCTGCGTTCTTGCTGTGTTCTGCATTTCCACCTCTGAGCCATTAAAGTTGCTGGTTCTTGGGGCATCTATCTGTGTAGCTCAGTTGGTTAAGTGTCCGACTCTTGGTTTTGGCTCAGGTCATGATCTCGAGGGTCATGAGGTCGAACCCCACATTGGGCTCTGTGCTCAGTGTCGTCTACTTGAGATTCTCTCCCTCTGCCTCTCCCCCTGCTCTCTCTCTCTAAAATAAAGAAATAAAATCTTAAAAAAAAAAAAAAGTTGCTGGTTGTCTTGCCGTCTTCCCCAGGGCACTGTGAAACCTTGAGGGTAGCACCAGGTGTTCAACAAATGTGGAATGAATGAACAAATGGGTAAGAGGCTAAATAAGTAACTAAATAAATATCTCAACACTCACCTTCATTTTACCCTCTAGAATGGAGCAAATTTGGAAGTAAGGCTATTTGAGTTGCTATTTATTTATCTAAGATTTATTTATTTATTAGAGAGAAAGAAAGAGAGTGCCATGGGGGAGGGGCAGAAGGAAAGGGAGAGAGAAACTCAAGCCAACTCTGCATGAGCAAGGAGCCCGACATAGGGCTCCATCTCACCACCCTGAGATCATGACCTGAGCCGAAATCAAGAGTTGGATTCTTAACCAACTGAGCCACCCAGGTGCCCTGTTTGATTGATATTTATACACCTAGAGCTATACCTTCATGTTATATTTGAACAAGGTTTTTGTTCCTGGCTCTCCCTGTGATTCTAACTTCCTTGGTCTGAGGTAGGCCTATGGAAATCAATATTATTTTTAAAGGTCCCCAGGAGTTTCTACTGAGCAATCAGGGTTGAAAATCACCATTCCACATACCTGGAGGAATTAGTGCCCCCCAGCTGATGAAACACATGGATGGCTCCTGTCCTGCAGAATCTGAGCCTCGTGGGGAAAGATTCCCACAAACCGTTTACCCAGAGATGGAAGACAAGGGCATTTTCTGGAAGCCCAGCTCAGGGGCTCAGTTCTGCTAAGATGCTCTGGTTAAGTAGCTGCTCATCTGTAGGACATCTCAGCATTTAACTGATGCCCTAAGTGGTTTCTCCGAGGAGCTTCAGTGTCTTTCTTACATCAGCCACCTCCTTCCGATGTCCTAGGAAGGGCGGCGGCTTCCCTGACAAGCCTGAGCATGAATTCAATGTATAGACGCAGCTTCCCGGTAAAAATGCAGAATTGAAGACACTGGGATTAGAAACAAATCTATAAATCTCTCTTGCCTCGAAAATGGCCGTTTTGAAATGTGTTAAAATGCTAAGATGCCTGAAAAGTTCTGTGTATGTAGCCAGTGGAGCAAGAACTGTGATTGTTTTTCTCAGGCTGTCAGATCAAAGACTTAAAAAGTTTTTTGGCTTCGGGGATCTCTGAATTCACGTGCCCCAGTGATGGAGTCCATGCACAGGACTGCTCATCGGCTTGCTTTCTGATGCGTGCCTGGGCCGGGGGCAGAGGGGAGCAACAGCAGAAAGGGGACAGACGAGCTATGTTTTCCCTTTGCCTTGCAAGCTGTGTTCCTACTATATCTGTATCTGGCCCACCATTTCCTGTTTCTCTAATGATTTGAAAAGTGGATTTGACCTTACACTTTTATCCCCTGTCCTTTAAAAGAACAAGAAGGATGTGTACAGATGTCCCTGTCCTGGAGTTTCTGGGAACAGGCACATAATGTGCTTTTCTGGGGCCATTTGCAGAGAAATGGACCTTTACAGACACTGAGCAGCATTCCGCTATGCGAGTCGCGCTGATAGTTTTATACACGGGAGCTGTGATTCATTGGTGTCAGGAACCGTGAAAGGTCTGAGATTTTGCCCTCTTGCAGTTCAGTAAGTTCATCTGCCACAGCGTCATGGATGCTGGCAAAGCCCCGAGCCTCCCGAGGGGGAGACGAAAGCCTTTATCACACAGCGCTGTCGGCAATTTCTTGCACCCATTCCCCAAGCCCCGGTTCTCACGGGGTGACACTGACAGGACCAGGTGATACCTGCCTGCACAGTGGGGTCTGTTACAGGAGAGGACCTCTGGGCTTACGGAACTCCAATCTTTTACAGAGGGCAGGAAGCATGCTTACCCTGTGCTCTGAGGGGCCACACTCTGTCTCCTGAGGCTGTGCACTAAACAGAAATCCTTGAAAAAATATCCCAGAGCAAAGAGTCAGCCCCTCTGCTTGGAAGACAGGCAGAAATGTGAGCCACCCTAGGGAGTCGCATCCCCAGAGTAAGTCTGTAATCCCAGAGCTTGGATAAGGCTGGAGGCTGAGGGAGATGGTGGGCTTTATGAGGCTTCCTAGGACCCATTTCCAGTGTACCAGGTCTGTACCCACTGCCCCCACGTATCAGTGAGCATTTCTGGCTAATGGACACCCCACAGCTTAACGGTTTTCGACAACCACCACCTATTTATCTCAGATGTCTGTGGATTGACTGGGGGCTTTTTCTGGCCTGGCAGGTTCACCTGACCTCTGCTGGGCTCAGGCATGCACGAGCTGGTGGTTGGCATGGCTGTCAGGCTGTCAGGCGCAGGACCACAGGGGTGATTTGTGAAGTGTCTCCTGGCATCCAGCGGGTGGGCCTGGGATGTCTTCAGATGCTGGAAGTCGCCGAGCTCCCAGGAGCAGCAAGAGAGGGAGTCCCGATGTGCTCATGCTTTTCAAGCCTTTGCATCACTCTTGCTAATACCCCATTAGCCAAAGCAGGCCCTATGGCCAAACCAGACTCACGGGCAAAAACATAGATCCCACCTCTTGAGGGAGGGGAAGACTGTGTGGCGACTTCTAGGATCTTCCACACTCCGCATCTATGGGCGGTTCCTTCCAGCTCATCATCCAGATCCTCGCCCCTCAGAGTTCTGCCCTGTGCTCTCTTGCCTCCTGTCATCACTTCTACCCCATGCCCAATTTCATGCTCATCACCATCCTTTCTACATTCTGAAATTACTTACTTACTTATTCATATATTAAAATAAAACAAGGAAATAAGATAAAGAATATATATAGAAGTAGGCAAAAAATGACGTTTCTCCCACCACAAAACAAGCTCTTGAGGACAATAACTTGTCTTCAGCACCCAGAGCAGTGCATGGATTGAGTAAGCGTTAATAAACATGTTAGCCAAATGACTTCTGGGACAGTGGATTTGGTCACCTTTATGGGAATGGAGAGGCAGAACCATGAAGACATAAACCAAACTCCTGCCCTGAGATGTAAAGGCAGGAGGCTTTTGGGGATGGAGGTTTGGGGGAAAGGCAGAAGCCAGGGCAACTCAGTCGTTTAGTTTTTTTTATCTGCCAGTTGGCAGAGACTTCCAGGAATGATTCGAATTGTCGCGATTCAACTGATTATTATGGAATTAACTGGTGTTGTAATGAAAGTCGCCTTTTTTTCCTGGGGGGCAAGCACACTGCATTTTTAGGATTTGGAAGCTTAGAAAAAATAGCTATTGAATTTGTAATTGTTTCCTCTTTACAATGTTACTTAGCCTTTCTATAAATCACCCCCACCTTGCTTCAAAGCCCTGGGAACAATGACATGAGGCTCTTTTCCTCTCCTTCAGTCTCATTTTTGTTTTTATTTTGTTTTGTTTGGTTTGGTTCACAGTTGAGGACTTCAGGGACACCTGGACTTCCTGTTTGCTAACCTCACTCCTGGTACCAAAATCTCTATTAGAGTTCAGCCAGGGAAGCAGAACCAGCTGTAGGAGATCTGCATCTATATATTTATGCATCTGTCTGTCTATTTCTGCATCTGTATCTATTTACCTATCAATTAGCTATTTATCCATCAATTCATCTATTTTTTACAAGGAATTAGCCTATGTAATTGGAGCCAGCAGTGTGAATGCGTCGGGCAGGACCCCAGGGTTGGAAGATCACAGACAAGCTGGAATCCGCGGTGTGGGCTGAGGCCACTCTCCACAGAAAGCCACCTTCTCTTTCTGTGAAAGCCTCAGTCCTGCTTGGAAGGCCTTTCAACTGATTGGTCAGGCCCAGCCAGATTCTTCAGGAGAATCTTCCTTACTGAAAGGCAGTTGGTTAGGGACTTCAGTGACATCTGCAGAATGCTTTCATAAGTGGGGCTGTAACCCAGCCAAGTTGACATACCAAAAAAGCCATCATACTGGACCTGGATTATTTCGGTTCTTTTTCAGGTTTTGATGAAATATGGGAACGCTTTGTGGAAGCCTGAGTGGGCAGGAAGGGACCCCATTATCTGGAGAGATGGGAGTTGAAAGACACAGAACACTGAATGGGGGCATCAACACTAGGCATTTTGGTTGACCGCTGGCCCAACCGATCTACAAAACCGAAGTTTCAGGTAGTTTTGCTGATTCACATTTTTCCCCATCCTTCTTCAGAAAACAGTTATAATAATATGTATGACCAGGCAAGTCTATGTTTGTTTGTTTGTTTTTTAAGATTTTATTTTTAAGCAGTCTCTACACCCAACCTGGGCTCAGACTTACAACCCCAAGATCAAGAGTCGCACGCTCTATCGACTGAGCCAGCCATGCACCCCAAGTCTATGTTATGACCATGAGTTTGTACCAGGTTTATTCACATTTCAAAAGGGAAATTGATCATGAGCACAGCTCTTCCTTCTCAGCCTGTAGCTCTCAGAAATAAGCATAAATAAATGCTGGAATGGGACTTTTTGGCAAAGCCATCCCAGGATTTCCTCAGAGGACAGGAAGACAGTTGAAGTTCTCAAGAGAGAATCTTAGAGCAAAATAAGCCTCCAGCTGGTCTGGGCGGGGCCACCAACCCTCACAGAAGGAGGTTCTGCCCTGGGAGCGGGAGAGTGGAGAGCGGGCTCCTTCCAGTGTGGTATGAGATAACCACTGGGAAGTGTGCTTGAAACCTCAAGACCCTGGATCCACGTCCACCTGCAGGCATGTCAATGGACGGAAGTCCTTTGGAAGATTATGGGAAAATATTTTTTCAGAATCAAATGTGAAAACACTTAAAACAAAATTTAAAAAAATATCTGGAAGTGAAGCAGTTGGAAAGGGCTTCAGTTCTTGACTGAAAACAAAACTGAGGAGAGCTCTTCAGAAAGAATGGTGAAGAGCCACTGAAATTCTCTCAAGTTTGAGGTAGGTCAGCTGACTTGGGGCTTTTATTAGAAGGTCTTTACGAAATAGTTGTTTGACTTTTTTGGAAGCCGCTCCTGCTGCAGTGCTACCCAAGGGCTTAATTAAGTTATATTTCAATTTGTTTAAGCTGCGCATTACTCAGGAGCCTAACACGTGCAATGCCAAGTCCAGTGCTGTCTTCCAGGCCCAGTGTCCTGACACTCAAAGTGGCCAAAGGGGATCCTTGCCTCAGAAAGCAGTCTTCCCTGGTCTCTCCAGGAGTCATGACATCTGTTTCCATGCCCCTGCTGTTGCCCCAGCAGAGGGCAAGAAAGCCTCTGCCCACTTCTAGAGGTTGCCCTCCTCCTTCCGGAGGCTCTAGGCCTTGAGAATGGAAGTCCATTGGAGGAATGGTCAGGGGAGCTCCTGCTAGTTAATTCCTTTTACTAATGGAAAGTGTAGGCAGAGGGGCCCTCTTACCTCCACATGGCTCTGGTGTACTCAGTCTCCAAATTTCTTATTTATGTTCATAAAACTGTTGGTATCATGGGTCTCTTTAGTTTGTGGTGTCACTGGAAGGTGCAGAGGTTGACCCACTCATTCACTGACATCCTTGGCAGTCTCTGAACGGGTATGAGCTTCTGCCTTACTGGTTCCAGCGAATGACATGGGACAGATGGGCAGAGGAACCAGGGGTCCCTAATGAGCAGGACTCTGTAGCTCCTATGAAATGGGTGAGGTCAGGATTGAAGTGAGAGCTACCACTGGTTCAAGTCAGCTCAGACATTTTCTATTGCTGTTGTAAGACACTTTTGGTTGTGTGTGAGGATCAGGTCCCTTGTGTCTGCTTTCACCGTTGGACTGAGGCTGTGCAAAATCAATAAAAGCAAAGGTTTCTCTTTTTTGTTAGAGAGTCAGCCTGGGGGCCTTGGAGGTCAGGAATGAGTGGAAAATCTAGGAAGAGTAACCACCCCATGTGCACCTGAGGAAGGGAAGGAGTGAGTTTGCTGATTTCAAGAAGAGGAAAGCAACCAAGATTTGCTCAACTCAAGGATATAATTAGCTGACAGGTTTTCTTTTTTCTTTTTTTTTTTTTTTTTGCTGACAGGTTTTCTTGAGAGAGGCAAGTTCCCCTTCAACAGATTTTATATTCCTGAATTTAGAAGAGGGAAGAAGAAAGTCAAGACCATTTGAAAAGGACTAATTATAACAGCTTCACCTTTGAATTGACACTAAGTGGGTGGCAGAGGTGGAAACACCCTTATAACTTTAATATTTTCAGGTCTATAATATGGCAAAGGGGTAACAAACATATTTTTAGCACGTAGCATATTGACAGCCACTGATTTGAAAATAAGTACAGATTGCAAATCCCACTGGTCTCTTGATGTCTAAGATGAGAGCTTTTCAAGTTATCTAAATAGCCTTTGGCTTTCCCTCAGGGCCTCTCCTGAACAACTACAAGGGAAATGAAGCTTCCCACTCTCCTCTTGATATGCTAAGCTCTGCAACATTATGTGACTCTCCTTCTATCCCAGGTCATCCATTTTCTCCCTTTGTCACCTGATCTCCAGGAGGTGGCCCACCAGGAACACACCCTCACCTCAGGCCCCTCTGTGGTCCCACCTCTTCTCTCTCTCCAAGTTGTTCTCTCCCCAGCCCTTCTGTCAACACCACCTACCTGCTGCCATGTTCCATTTTCTTGGGTTCTTGCTCTTCTGTGTCCCCACTGATGCCCAGCTGTTTTATACCTCTCTAGAGCATCGTTACCTGTCAACACCAGGCTTGTGTACACACACAGGTGGAAAGTTTCTACCCTGTAGAGGTTCGTGTGAGGATATTTTGGGGACTTCTCCAAATGTTGGTGATTGCCTTCATCCTTCACCAGCACTGGGTAGTCCTCCTGGCTTCTCTTGGTCCAGAATACCACTCACACATCTGAGGCACAAGGACCCATATTAAGTACAGGAATACTTTGGAGATATTGTGGATTTGGTTCCAGGCCACTGCAATAAAGCAAATACCGCAA
The DNA here is from genome assembly GCF_011800145.1 of Mirounga leonina. Lineage (NCBI taxonomy): Eukaryota > Metazoa > Chordata > Mammalia > Carnivora > Phocidae > Mirounga > Mirounga leonina. Next base: position 37,754,806 of record NW_023270426.1, read on the forward strand.
TAATGTGAGTTAAATTAGTTAATTAAATTAATTAATTAATTAAAAAGTAGTTTATTGAGGGGCGCCTGGGTGGCTCAGTTCGTTAAGCGACTGCCTTCGGCTCAGGTCATGATCCTGGAGTCCCGGGATGGAGTCCCGCATCGGGCTCCCTGCTCGGCAGGGAGTCTGCTTCTCCCTCTGACCCTCCTCCCTCTCCTGCTCTCTGTCTCTCATTCTCTCTCTCTCAAATAAATAAATAAAAAAAATCTAAAAAAAAAAAAAAAAGTTTATTGCTAAAAAGATGCGAACCATCATCTGAGCTCTCAGTGAGTCATAATCACTGATCACAGATAACAAACACAATAATAACAAAGTTTGAAATATTGTGAGAATTACCAGCATGTGACGCAAAGACATGAAGTGAGCAAATGCTCTTGGAGAAACGGCGGATAGCTTTGCTTGATGCAGGGTTGCCACAAGCCTTTGCTTTGTGAGGAACATAGTATCTGTGAAGTGTGATAAAGTGCAACAAAAAACATGCCTGTACGGCTTTGTCTACACTTAAGTAATGAGGAAGCTTGGAAGTAATCGCCTGCTGGTCCTTTTACTCTTTCATTTCCTGGTAAGTAATTAGACATGGTTCTGCTCAAAATAGGGGCTCGTTGAGTGCTTTCTGTGGTTAGACTTCATGACCACTGTTGGTGGTGATTTATCATGTCTCCAGCTCTTCTCGTCCCAGAAAAGAAATCCCATATGTCATCGTTTGCTCTGTGAGGTCCTTAAACAATACTGGTGTGGAAACGGGTGAGAATTTCAGTAAGCTCACTTCGATGCAATCTTCTTTCTTTCATGTTTCCTTGGAAGCTTCTAAATGGAGATTTCTTTGAGGAAACTTATAGGATGCTTGAATAAAATTTGAGAATAGCTAGAGCATGTAAAGGATACCAATGTCATTTGTCACTGTGTATTGTAGAAGGCAAGCTTTTGACTAGAAGTCAGGAGACTCCGCTTCTTCAAGATCTGACTCACCCACTGTTTAGCTGTGTAATTTTAACAAAGTTACTTAATCACTGTGTTTCACGTTGTTCATTAGGTGTTAACCCCTAAACACATTAGTTAAATACCTTAACACTCTATGGTAGACTGAATAATGTTCCCCCAAGAGACATTCTAATCCTTTGAACCTGAATGCTACCTTGTATGGTAAAAGATGTGAGTAGGTTAAGGATTTTGAGATGGGGAAATTTTCTTGGATATTCAGGGTGGGCCTAAAATTCAATCACATGTATCCTTATAAGAGAGAATCAGAGGGAGATTTTATTACACAGAAGAGAAGAGGGCATGTGACCACGAAGGCAGAGAGAGTGGTGATGCCACCACAAGACAAGGAATGCTGACAGTCACCAGAAGCTGGAAGAGGCTGGAACGGAATCTCTCCGAGACCGCCCCCAGTGGGAGTGTGGCCTTGCCAACACCTCGATTTCAGCTCAGGGAAACTGATTTTGGACTTCTGGCCTCCACAACGGTGAGAGAATAAATTTCAGTTATCTTCCCCTGCTCAGACCCACTAAAACCTGGTTGCTTGCTGTGGGCTGCTCTTTCAACTCTTCCCAGCCTTATAATTTTCCCTCTCTTCCATCTTGCTAACCTCCATTTCGGACCCTTCAGGGCAGTATCCAGGGATGGGAGAAAAGAAAAGGCCAGGAAAGTTCACACTTGCCTAACGCCGTCAGGAACTGGCCTGTTGTTCTCAGGTCTGCCAGGTGTTTGAGGTGGACTCTTTCCTTAGCTGTGCTTGTTAGGCTTTTCAGAGACCTGCACTTCCCCATCCGCCTCTGCTGGCCATCTCTCACCTGGGCGATGTTCTCATTATGGTTGGTTGCTTCCTCTTGCTCAGCCTGAGGCATTTGGTGGTACCCCTGGCGTCTTTCTGCCCAGGACTATTTGCCCCTCTTGGCAGCCATCTTGGAAAGAGTGTAAGAAACCTTCCCTTGGCTCCCTCATGTGAGTTACTGGCCTGTAGCCTCAAAGAATGTGTTCAGGCAACCGTGCAGTGGCCTAACATCCCCATCCTTTGCTCTGCCATTGAAGCAACCAGCCAGATTTCTCCATGTGGAGGTCACAGTATCCCCTAAACCAGAAGACACACATGAGACTCTCCATGTGGTCTTTTTAAAAATAGGTTTTATTTATTCATTTATTTGAGAGAGAGAGACAGAGAAAGAGCAAGAGCAGGGGGAGGGGCAGAGGGAGAGGGGAGAGGGAGAAGCAGGCTCCCCACTGAGCAGGGAGCCCAAAGTGGGGCTCGATCCCAGGACCCTGGGATCATGACCTGAGCCGAAGGCAGATGCTTAACCTTCTGAGCCACCCAGGCGCCCCCTCCATATGGTCTTATCGTGGCCCCTTTCCTTCAGCTCAAAGTGAGAGACCCCTGAAGTGGTGTCTGGACTCAGAATAGCAATAAGGGTCTCATAAATGTCTCCCCTAATTCTTTTTTTTTTTAAGATTTTATTTATTTATTTGAGAGAGAATGAGAAAGAGAGCACATGAGAGGGGGAAGGGTCAGAGAGAGAAGCAGACTCCCTGCCGAGCAGGGAGCCCGATGCGGGACTCGATCCCGGGACTCCAGGATCATGACCTGAGCCGAAGGCAGTCGCTTAACCAACTGAGCCACCCAGGCGCCCTCCCCTAATTCTAACACTCATCTTTTTTATGTGTGAGAAGGCTGGGTGTGAGACCGAAGAGGTGTTCAAGGGTAAGAGGCACAAAACAGAAGAGATCAAAGAGCTACAATTTTAAAAGCTCCCAGCTGCTGCTGCTGGTGGTTTGTGGGTCATCCTGTGAGCAGCATGTGCACGGAGTCTGTTGTGGTTGGTGTGCTAGAAACCCTCCTCCTTGGTCTTAAGAGACAGGGGACTTTTTTTAATGGAAATATATATATATATATATATATATATTTTTTTTTTTTAAAGATTTTATTTATTTATTTGAGAGAGAGAATGAGATAGAGAGAGAGCATGAGAGGGAAGAGGATCAGAGGGAGAAGCAGACTCCCCGCTGAGCAGGGAGCCCGATGTGGGACTCGATCTAGGGACTCCAGGATCATGACCTGAGCCGAAGGCAGTCGCTTAACCGACTGAGCCACCCAGGCGCCCCGGAAATATATATATTTTTGATTATAGTGCAGGTCACAGGGAAATACGGATTTGCTTTACAATGTAATTTTGCCAAATGAATCCGTCCACACGCACCACTTGGACTTTGGAGAATTCACTCGAGAGCTGAAGCCCTCATGCGGTAGGCTCCTTTCCAGGTGGCATAGTGAGTAGAAAGGCAGGGGTTTGGGGTCATAAGGATTGAGCTCAAATCTCTGCTGACTCCTCCTGGACATGTGACTTTAAGTCAGTTGAATAAACCTTGTGAGCTTTAGTTTTCCATAGGGAAAATGGGGATCATGTGTTTTCAATATGTAAAATGGGATTTTTGAGTGAAGTAAGTAATGTCCTATGTATCTGAAGCAGCTGGAATGGTGCCCAATATGGAGTAGGCCCCAATTTGATTGAAATTATCCTTATGATGGTGTGCCCTCCACTGTGATAGGTAGTGCCAGTGCTGAGATGAATAAGACTGAGAGTCTGCTTGATATGAGGGCCTGGGGGAGAAGACAGATAGAAAACCCCAGAAATGACAGTAGGTCTGATGGGTCCATGAGGAACCAGCACCCAGCACAGAGGAGGCCCATTGCCATGAGACAAGCGGACTCTCTGCTTTCTTGTGTGTGTTCTCATTGTGTGACAGGAGATGTCCCTCTTTTTACAGCCTCTATGAGTAGAAAACTCCACAGTCCTTTCTCCAAAAATGTGTGACTTGACTCAGTTCCCCTGCACCCCCCCGCCCCGCCCCGCCATGGGGTTAAACTAAAAGACCAGATAAATCTATTTTGGTTTCACACGGAGATATCATTTAAAATAGAAAAGGGCTCAAAATGCCCTCAGAACAACTGGTCTTTCTTTAGGGAATAAGGAGAAACTGCAGACCAATCCTATCGTCCTTCCTGGGAAAAGAAAGAACAAAGGTAAGGAAGAAACTCCACAGCCCCAGAAGGGAATAGTGCTGGTTCTTCTGAAATTCCTTTCAAGGAAACAGCTTTGTTCCCTGTTTTTTCATCACACTCCAACGCAGGCTTGACGCCCAGAGCTTTAAAACTTGAACCCCAACTCTGTAGCCACAGGTTACAGGATCAGAGACAAATGCCTTTAGAAATCTTTCTGTCATTGGAAGGAGTTACTTTCTCACCTTGTCAGACAATATGAGAATAGCTGGTACAGAAATTGTCACTAAAACAATCCAGGGAGATACGGGAACTTTGGAGTGTTGACACACCGCAGAACGCCACGCAGGATATTTGCCAGTCGAACCGTCCCACTTTGGTTGACGATGCTGGGTGCACAAGGAGTGGCTGAGATGGAAGTGGGACAGATGCCTCTGCCATGTCCCTTGTCCTGAATCGAGTTCCCTGCGGTGGCTGTTGAAATGCAGACTTTTTGAGTCAGGTCTGACTACCCCAGGCAGCGTCAGCACTGAGACCTGAGGACAACGTGACCCCTAACGGGCACGATTCGTGTGTCTTCTAGACGAGGGAAGGGACAGAGCTGTGCCTGCCCCTTGTCGTCACATTTCTTTCCTCTTCAGTTCAGCCTTCACACTTCTGCCAGAGAGAGGTACAGGAGATCCAGTCTGAAAGCCTCCACAGGTCCCTCCCCGGCTGGCTGTAGGATGCATTCCACGCCAGGGAAGGCCACGCTTCTCACCATGCGCCCTCCTCCAGCTGCTCTCAACGTCTCCCATTCCTGGGAGAGCCCCCACCTCCTCTGCTGACATCTGTCGTCTTCCTCCTGCGTCTTGCCTCGTAAGTGCTGATGCATTCTGACAGCTCGGATGTCAACTCGCCTCGAAGCCTTCCTCGGCTCTGTTGGCTTCTACAGCCCTTGCTCATGCCTCTTCAACAGTTCTTTCCACATTGTTTTAAACTGATTTTTTATGTCTCCCACTGCAGATCTGGGGCTGTGTACCTGGCATCTACTAAGTCCCAGTGAATGATTACTGATTTGAAGCATCACCAAGAGGGGGCTGACATCAGTCTGCTTCTCCTGACTCACGTTAGAAAGGTTTTGACTAATTTGACTGCTTGTGGTACATCTGGCCTCACAGAGATGTTTTAATAATACATGCAAGTATATATGATTCACATCCTCTGATTTTGTTATTTTGCGGGTAAATTACCAGTTGGGAAATGGGTGCTCTTTTATTCTAAGGCTTAGGGAGGCCTTGGAATTCATCAACATGTGTTGTATGACTTTTTAAGGCTAGCTTCGAGCTCTGGAGAGTCAGAAAGATCTCTGAGAACAACACAGGTCTTCTCAAAGAATTCAATTCTGTCTGGAGATAATAGGAGGTGATTAAGTGCTGAATTGTGAGTAAAGAGATCTACCATGTGCACACAGTAGGTGCTCCATGAAGACTGGCTCACTGAGCCCTATGTGAAATAGGAAGAAGACAGCTGGTAAGAGAGGGTTATTTCCATGTCTGACATGACGCCAACCATTCTGGTGTCTAGCCTTCTGTTTTATACAAAGAGTAAACAAGGTTCTACCGATTTTGAGGCTCGGGAAAATTTCAGAAAAATTTCAGAGACTTACTTTAGTATCTCTCAGAGTTGTCTGTCATGGAAAGGCATTTCTCACTTCTTTGAAGGAGGCTGTTAAATTTTTATAGAATCTTTTCTCTGAAGAGTTCACATACCAAGATTTACGTATGTATCAAGGACATGATTTTATTTACATATTTTAAATTTGTCATTCCCTTGAAAACAGATCAGGGAATAATATTTTGTATAATTTAATGTTTAGGACCAGGAGATTTCCCTAAAGGACTTCATACCCGGGGGTTACCCCATGAGGCAGGGATCTGACTCAGCACCATGAAAGGCATAGGAAATGGGCCCTAGGATGAAGTGTGCAGACAATTGGCATGAAAGAGGTAGGAGAAAGCCTCACCTTCCTTCAGGTGTCCACGGGCTGAAGAGCCGGGCCCATCCAGGAACTGGAGCTTGGGGCACTGGAGACAAAGACTTTCCCTTATGTTTGTTTTCCAGTTTTCTTAAGCTTGGTTCTGTGTTGTGGCCTATACACCAAGCAGAAGTGACACAAAAGAAGAAAGAAATGAAAATTGCTCTACCCCTCAAGGTGTTTGCAGCCCAGCAGGGGAGGCAGACGTAGAAATAAAAGGTGTGGAGGCTCTGGATAACCTTAGGCTAATTTGAAAGCCCAGTGGTGGAAACTATCACCTCAAGGTTATTTGCCATGTAAAGTGCTGGGAGAATGACCCCAAAGGGGGGCCTCAGAACCATTCCTCTGAACAGGAGGGGAGCCCTGGGGATGCCAATCAGCAGCTTGTCCAGAACGGCAGATCCTGGTCCCTCAGGTTTGTGGCCTCCATATAGAGACCTCAGGCTCCTGTTTGCCCAATTTGGGGCCCCCTCTGTCCCCTCAGCATTTTGAAGTGGGGGACGAGGTCCCAGGATGTTCACTGAGCCTTGGTTCATGGGCGATTTCCTGTAGATACCAAGTGGCTGAACTGCGTGTGGTGCCCCAGGCAGGACCTCTCTTGTTCCTTCTCCTGGGGATAGTCAAGCATAGTTTCCCTCACTTCCTTGCATGGCTGGGCGTGGGGCTAGGACGACGAAGATGCTCATGCTCCTGGGCCGGGAGGACGTGGCCAGCTCCACCCCAGGCCTGTAGGAGAAATCCCCTCTCTCTCCTTCTTTTGCTAGGACAGCATTTCCTTGAGTTTGTCATCAGTGATAAAATCTGGAAGGCTGAGATGAGGACAGGGCAAGAGGCCGAGTGACGGTTAGGCCTGCTTTTGTCCTAGGCCTTCGGCCTGCCTGCACCTATAACGCTCAGCCTACCTGACAGGGGGAAGCTCTGTTGAGCTCTGGAGCAAAAGCCACAGGAGGAGGCCCCTCGAGGGCTCAGGGATGCTGAGTTCCAAACCGTAACCCAGCTGCCGCTCCTGGCAAGTCTGAACAAAACGGTGAGAAAGGGGGTGGCAAAAATGGAGTCCTCCGCCGAGTGTGATGTGAACAATTGAGGGATGGTTGCTATAGCTGCAAGTCTAGAAAAACCTTAGATCAATAAAAGAAGATGCCTTCTCCAGAAGGTGGTGGCACACACTAGAAGTCATAGCCACCAGCGATTTCCATGTAACTAGGATCCCTTGAGGAAAGTCTAGGAAAAACCAGGACATTCTCCCTGACTGGAGCTCGCCACTTCTGGCGCAGATGATGCTGTTCCAGCCAGGGCTCTAGCAGCATAAACTATCCCGTGGCTGTCTGGAAATCTTCCCCAATGGGCTCTTATTCTTTGAGTGGTCCCTTCCCTTCTTCCACCTCCCCCTTGGTGCCTCCCCCCTCCCCCCACCCCCCTCGCTTGGATTTCTGAACATGAGTCTAGAGAATAAAATCGGAGATTGTTTACACTTCCTTATGCAACCTAAATCTCACTTGGCTAGAGAGGCGTGTACAAAAAATACATTCTTTTTTTGCTTGAATGTTTTAGACTTTAACCAGTTATTACTGTTGGACTGTCTGGAATCAGTAATGATAGGTACCAGTGAAATAAATTATAGGTGAAAGTAGGACCAAGTATCAGAAGGACACAGTTCCCAGGACAAGTGCAATGGAAAGAACGAGAGTCTGATGCGTCACTGCCTCAGCCCTCCAGCAACAGTAAGTGAGGAGCTGGAATTCTTGACACAGGATCAGAAAGTGGTTGAGGCTTTTGGGCTGAATTAGAAACTTTACACATAAGTAAGCAAGTAGGGCGAGGTTCTTCCCAATAATTGCCGGGGAGGGTTATTATCAACCCCAATGAAACAAACATATTAACATATTAATGCCACGAATCAGCTTCTGACGGGGGCATCCCTAGGGAAAACTGAAAGTCAAGGTAATCCAGGTGCTTTTCAACAGGAACCCAGCGGCTCAGTCCTTTGCACGTGTGGAGCCCTTAAAAAGACAGGTTCCCAGGCCTCCTTTAGACCCCTTAGAGTTTCTGTAGCTCCCCAGGTGATTCTGATGTATGGCCAGCTTAAGAGCCATTGGTGTAAGCTGTGGGTGGGAGAGCTACTCTTCCCAGACTTTTGTCAATATTCTCTCCATTACCAAGGAAAGGGGTGAGTCTGGGGGCTTTAAGTCTTGATTCTTAGGGGCCCGCATGTAATCTCTTCTGCTGGATAAGTGGGTGTAACATGGACAGTCCACAGCAAAAGGACCAGAGACAGGATTAGAAAGAGCCGCTGCTCTTCCGTATTGACGGACTTGACTTTCTCTCCTTGGAGAAAAGCATGGCAGGCAAAGGCAGTGCACTTATGTACTAGACCTTGTTCTGGGAACTTGACATAAAATCTCTCTTATAATCTTTACAAATGGGTCTTTTTGTCTCCCACTTACATACGAGAAAGCTGAGGCTCAGCGGAGTGAAGGAGTTTGCTCCAGGGCTGGATATGCTATACAGCTGGGGTTCGAACCACGGCCTGTCTGACTCCTCCTCTCAAAGCTTCACCTCAGAACACACGAATCCTGCTTGCAAAGTTCAGCAGCGAAGACATGTTAAAGCCACCGGGAAGACTTTAAGAGGAGTTGAGGGGCAGGCGTTTGCTTCCAACAGCTGGGAAGCATGATAGAATCAGCTGCATGGTTAGGGGATGGCCCTCGCAGCCCTGTCCCATCTTCCTGGATTTGGGAGCCAGCAACAGGGAAGTGCCGATGCTCCTGTGACTTGCCTTCCCAAGAGACTTTTGTCCGGTGGAGCTGCGGCTTTGGCGGAAGAGACAGCCGAGAGCAGGGAAAAGCAATAAGGAGTGAAGAGCAGAAGGGCTTTCTCCATAGATCCCTGTGAACTCTGATCTCCTTGGGATTTAAGGAAACCGCCCTCGCTGAAGTCCAGCGTTCCTTGTTCTTGTTAACATTCATGAAATGAAAGAGCCACACATCTTAGAGGACCTCAGCTAGACGGCGTCTCTGGAAGGCCCGAATTCTGGAATAGGAGCTGGTCCCAGGTGAGTACACTCTGCACGCTCTGCTACCCATGTCTGGGTGGAGGTGAGAGGTCCCTGGCAAAACAGTCAGAACCTGATTATTGTGAGAGTGGCCTGTCAGATCTGAGTACAAATCTGACCCCGCTCGAAAACCATGATGTCTTTGAAAATAGGCTTCTGAGTGTCTGCGGTCTCTCTACAAGATACCCTGTGTATTTACAGCCTGGGAGTAAAAACGAGTGAGCCTATTTATAAATACCCGTTCACAGGGACCCAGACGGCCTTCCACCTGCATTCAGTATCACAGGTGTGCTAGACCCCAAGTGATTATTCCAGACACCTGAAATAATGAGTGAAATGAGGTGGGAAGCCCTGAAATTCTGGGTGTATTTTGGGTTTTAGGTTCTGTATCTTTTCTAAATGCAAAGTATATTTTGAAAGTGCTCTCCAGACTTGATCTGTATCTAACCCTCTGGGAAATACAGTAACATGTACTGCCAGGATATACATGTCTCTCTATGTTACTCCTTCAGGGCTTTGACACATATTATTAAGTAAGACATAACAGAAAGGGCAGGTAATTACGTTATTCTACCGCAGAGCGGAGTTGACTTGTTTCTGCCCAAGTTGTTGTGAGTTGTGATTTATGGGGGCGCCATTTGGGAATCTCATAGACATATTGGATATTTTTAAAGATGAAAAATTTCCAGGTAGTGATGCAGTTTATTTAAAAATGAAATACTCTTTCATCCGAATCAAAGAATTAGAGCCTACAACCACAGCAAGAGGTAGTTTCTTAACATTTAGTTGCGATGGAGAGTCTGAGAACATGTCAATTCATTTTTCTCTTCTGTACATTAAAATCCATTGGTCTGTCTTGCACTTTGAAGGGATTGTTCATTCGTACATGATTTTGTAGCATGATGCTTTGGTCATTTGGAAAATATTACGCCACTGAGTTATATAGGTCTTCCAAATGTTGACATGTTTTATTACACGGTATCAAAAAAATCACGGCTGTTTATGTCACCACCCATCTTATCAGAAAAGTCTTTAAGGGTTTGGAAGTTGTCAATGTCATGGTGGTAGATCGAAATTTTCCAAAATTCTAATTTTTGCTTGAGAGCTCAAATTTTTATTGTTGCTAACAAATAACTGTCACTTTACCTTGAAGTGACAGGCATAATTGCTTTGTTGTTGGGTAAATGTCCGCCAACCAGTTTGTCAGTCATTCTTTGAGGTAAAGATGTTGTTTCAATAAGAAAGCAGCTAGGGGCGCCTGGGTGGCTCAGTTGTTAAACGTCTGCCTTCGACTCAGGTTGTGGTCCCAGGGTCCTGGGATTGAGCCCCGCATTGGGCTCCCCGCTCCGTGGGAAGCCTGCTTCTTCTCCCACTCCCCCTCTCTCACTGTGTCTCTCTCTGTCAAATAAATAAAATCTTAAAGAAAGCAGCTAGTTCAGTTCTCATCTTGAACAATCAGACAATTGCTTTTCCTAGAGACAACTTCGGGATAGCAGAAGCTCTTTATGTGTGGCTCCTGTTTTGACTCAAAGCTTATTAAAAAGATGTGTACCAGGGCGCCTAGGTGGCTCAGTCGGTTAAGCGTCTGCCTTCGGCTCATGTCATGATTCCAGGGTCCTGGGATCGAGCCCCACATCGGGCTCCTTGCTCTGCAGGGAGCCCGCTTCTCTCTCTCCTCCCCGCTTGTACTCTCTCACTGTCTCTCTTTCTCTCTCTCTCAAATAAATAAAATCCAAAAAAAAAGATGTGTACCCAGGGTTGAGATTAATAAAATTGCTATTTTTTTTAACTGACTCATCAAGGAGATTTTTAAGTGAAACAGACTTTTTTAAACTGTGAGCACATCCTGCTGAAGAAATCAGTGAGCATTAGAACACTTTGGTGTCGCTGCCTTGGTTTGTGTTAAAATACCAGCAGTTTTACTCATCATTGCATTTGCAAATGTCAGAAACAGTGAAGAAAGCAAATGATGTCATAATATTATTATGAAAACAATTTCAGCCTCATGGACCGCCTACCTGACAGGGTCTCAGAGCCCCGAAGGCCTGAGGGCTGGACCCTGAGAACTGCTGACTTAGAGGGCGCCTGGGTGGCTCAGTTGGTTAAGCGACTGCCTTCGGCTCAGGTCATGATCCTGGAGTCCCGGGATCGAGTCCCGCATCGGGCTCCCTGCTCGGCGGGGAGTCTGCTTCTCCCTCTGACCCTCCCCCCTCTCATGCTCTCTGTCTCTCATTCTCTCTGTCTCAAATAAATAAATAAAATCTTTAAAAAAAAAAAAAAAGAACTGCTGACTTAGAGTATTTGACCTCCCTCAGATGATGTGCACAAGTCTTGTAATCATGGTTCTCCCTCAGGCCTTCTGATGCTGAACACAGTTGAGGGACCCCGACACTTCTAGAAAAGTCAGAATCTTTCAGTGCTTAGGTACAACAGGCCATGAGATGCCAGGTGGTCCCAAAGCGAGGATATAAAGGATCCCCCAGAACATACGTCTTAGAGAAGAGTGAAGGTTGCTAGGACGAGCTCATTTCTCCCTTTGGGTAATGTTCTGTCTTTCCTGTGGTGTGGGTGCTTATGATGGTGTTCTGCAACTGGGAAAGGGATGTCCATCTTTTCTTTCTACCTCCATTTCCTTCATGTTAGCTTGGTTCAGAATGCCCAGTTGATGAACCGTAAGGGAGCTTTCTTATCCAAGAACCATGACCTAAAGATCAATCTTCACACTTCTCCTTGTCTTTTATGCTACTTACAGTCCTCAAAGGATCAAGCTATTGCAAGAGGGATCCTGGCCCTGGCCAAAATAAATCATGGTGCGTATCCGTCTGTTTAGCTTCTTAAAGACTTGTGTCAGAGCTCAGAAGAAGGAGCTTTCCTGGATGCTGGGGTAATACCAGAAGGAGGCGATCTGGAGCTGGATGCGAAGAAAGGGCGGATGGAGGAGACAGTCTGGCTGTGAGACTGGCTGGTGCGGAGATGGCCCCACTCAAATAACCCACAGAGTCCTCAGCAAATGCTTGGCCTGCAAGAAATTGCTGCCCACCACAGTCTCTTCACAGGCTGTACATTACAGTGAGCTGGGCCGAGGCCCTAAGAAAAGGGGGTCCTGGAAAGGCTTCTACCAGGTAGAAGGCCCTTAGGTCCCTCACCTTGTGTAAAGTCTTCGTACATCAGCCCTGATGCTTACTAGCCCCCTGACCTGGGGTAGCTTTCTCTACCATTTTATGCCACATTTTTGTCTGTAAAATGGGGATTATGCTTACTGTACAGGGCAGTGAGGATTAGATGGGTTAATACGTGTAAAGCACATGTTTATGAACAGCACTGTCTAGAGTAAATGATCAATAAAATGTAAACTATTATTATTATTACTATTATTAATTTCACTTCATTGAATCCTCTCATAACCCAAAGAGATAGAAGTGATTATTTCTGTTAAGGCATAGTTTCACATGGATAAATTCACGAGTCTCATGCAATTATAAAAGGAACACATATCAAAGATTTTAGTTAGCTCGTTAATTAATGAAAGAACCATTAAGATGTTAAGGCTAGTTCAGAGAGCAATTGAGAAGCTGGATATACTGTAGGCAATGTTAGGATGAGATTGCTGGATAAGGTACAAGGGTGAGTAATGTCCATCAGGGGTAAAACCCATTGTATTTGCGGTTATATCTTCTGCTGGATAGAAATTATTTACATCTTGTAGGGGATGAAAAAATTTTCCTTGGCCCTCTTAAAGTCCCTGGCTGGGTCTGAGAGTTAAACTGACAAAGACCAATTAACAAAGAAAAGTGGACAAATTTTATTGACTTTTTACGGGAACATAGGAGTCTTCACCAAAGAGCGAAGATCCAAAAAAGTGGCAACAGCAGGAAGCTTTTATACCTTTTAGCCAAAGAAACGATAAATTTGTGAAAAATTGACAAGACAGAGGCGTTTGGGCTGGAGGTGGTAAATGGTAAAGAAGTAACCAGGAAGATAAGGGTTAGTTTAAGAAGATTTTTTGAACAGATTTCTCAGCCCCAGACTCCCTGTCTTTGGTGATCAGAATGTCCTCCTTCCTCCTGGTGCAGGGAAAGGACTTTTCACTTGGGGGTTTTACAGCATCTTTCAGGGAAATAGGGGGAGACAGAGAGAGATCAGAGTAATCTTCCCACTTTTGCCATTTTTGTCATATTCCTTTAGCTTAAGATAGTGAATATGCTAAAGTGGTCTGTTTTGGGGTAGTGTGTCCTGAACTCCATCAGTTCCTACTGGACAAAAATTTACAGGTTTAACTCTGCTCCTACAGAGCTGAAAAATATTCCAGATGATAAAAAGGCCAACCCAGTACTGTGCTCAAAAAACACCCAGTAATCTCTTTTGCCTGTTTTGAGATTTTGGATGAATTTTCCCATAGCTTCAAGGTATGAATAGGGAAATTGAGTCTCAAAGAGGCTAAATAGTTATAGGGCTAGAAACGGCAGAGCCAGAATTCAAATGCCTACACATCCCTCCGTGTTCTTTTCACTAAACCTATTTCTTCCACTCAAATAGAATTCACTCTTTAAGGAGATGACTGGAGTATATACAAGGAACTCCTGGTCTCTGAGGGATGTGGGAGAGACTAGGAAAGAGTTAAATTAGCAACACATCTTAGCAAAAACATTTCTTTCTCCTCCCCTCCTTTTTTTTTTTTTTAATTTACCATGAGATGAAATGAATTTCAGGGCATGGTGGGGGTCCAAGTATGTGTGAAATCATTTATAGGTTATTCCTGGATTGGAAGAAAATACATTTGTTACTAATAACTCAATGTAAATTCTTCTTATACTGTTAGTATAATTACTTTCAAATAGGAGTGAAAATTTTTTATTGTAGTTAGAAAAACAACATTTTCTAATTTTTAAAGTATTATTAGCTGGGTTATTAGCAAGAATAAAATTGAACTTTTTAAGATGAGTTTGAACTGAAGGCAGTGGTTGCTTTGTATTCCTTTTTAACTTTGTCAGAATTTGTCAAAACATGATATAAAGCAAAAACGCATGGAGTAGGTGAACCAGAGTAGATTTATTTATAAGCAGGAACTTAAGCCAAATGCAGCAGTCAACTGAAAAAATGGAACAAATCACTTTAATTGGTTTTTAAAAATAAAGAAATTCAGGCAGAATTAAAAAAAAAATAAATGAGTCAATTTTAACCAGATCTGAATAGTGTTGGGGTGGAAAACTTGCCATCTGAGTAATTAGCACCAGGAAATATCTTAGGGAGGGCACTGTCTTAATTTAGGAAGAGCTTTGTGAGCCACTTAGGGAGGAAGGGGATGCCCTGGGGCTGTGGCCTGGAAGAAGTAACATCATCGTAGGACACACCTTGAGGTGGCGGGTGAGGTGACCACAGTGTAGGAGCTTGGAACGTTGGAAGGGGTGCACCAAGAGACTGTCCCAGTGGAGGAGTGGGCAAACCCGTTAAAGAACAGGGATTTTTAATACTCACTTTAAAATTATTGTTTGCTTTGTCCCACCACAAACCCCTCTGAGCTCTGGTAGCCTTACGCTGCATGTGCTAAGGACTCGGGTGAGTGGTGGTTGGTTTTTGTTTTGTTTTGGTGGTAGGATTGTCAAAGTTGCAGGGGAATTCAAGGGAAAATGACTCATTTCCAAGAAAACAGCCATGAAAGAGATGTCTGCAAGAGGTGGAGGGTCTCCAAGGAATAGAACTTGAGGGCTGGTAGTGATCTGGGGATTGGAGCCCCTGGAGCGTGGGGTGTGTGGAAAAAGGGACCTGAATTAATGTGTTTTCAATACTGAAGCACAAGAGGGTATTTTCTGGTGAATTACACAGTGAAGAAAACAAAGACAGAATATTAAAATTTTCTCTGGACCAGATGCCCACGGCCCTGAGTTCCCTCAGCTGTGGCCCATCAAGGATTGGGCTGATGTTTTTGTTAAGAAATCAAGGAGACTATAAACAAGGGTTGTTCCTTGTCTATGATCCTTTAAAGGATGGTACCTCTGAGGTAATGATTATGAGTCAGTATGACTTAGTGCTTCTGTTTTTGTAAATAAGTACTAGGGAACTTGTGGGGACTGTTCTAGATGCGAGAGAAGGTGACTTCTGTTCTGTGAGCCTGCAAGCTAAGGGAGGGTATGATCGTAACCAGAGATGGCCCAGAGCTGGGCTACGGGTCAGCAGTCCACCAGGCTTTCCCCCACAACCACTTGAAGGAAGCTGGGTGAAAACCTAGTTGGGGTTCCACGTGTTGAAGATCTCTCTCTTCTTCAAGGACCTCTCATCTGGTTAGGAGCTCAGTTTTCTTTCATTCAGTTACATTTTTTTTCTTCTTCTTCAAATTCTCAGTATAAACCGCTCATTTTCTCCCTCTTAGGGCAGTGGTTGTAAACCTATAATTATTTTAAGGAAGCACACTTTCTGCAGTATGTATGAGCATTTTCTCAGCAGAGGTGGGCAAAAAACACGGAAGCCTATGACGGGGAGTGAGGGGTTTTGCAAGGAACTTACCAGTAAAGGACAGACGTGAAAGATTTCCTCACAGTGTGAACTGTCCTGGCCTTTCTGAATGTCTTCATATCAAGAGATCCCAAGGCTTTCTTAGCTGTGGCCCCTGTGGCCAGGGAAATGGAAGGAAACCCGCCGACGCCACCACCACGGCTCTGGCTCAGGTTCCTGCTCTGTGATTCCTTGACCCCAGGCACTGCATGGTGCCCACAGTTGCTTCAGTTAGAGAGAAGTACCCTCCTCTTTCTGAACTGAAGCTGAGGTGGGTACTTTGAAAACTTGTGCCCCAGGGTCTCCTGAACATCCTCTCACCTCCATACGTTGCTCTTCCTAGCTTCTGGTTCTCTCCAGCCTTGAGGCCTGGCCTCATCAGGCGGCGGAAGCAGCCTTGCTCTGGGTCTCTGTCCGCAGCAGGGATGGCGCCGGGAGGACTGCCTTTTCCTCTCTCTGCTTCTCCTTTCGAAGCCAGCCCGGCCGAGCTTTATCCTATGAATCTAGCTCCTTCCTCTGGGCCTGGTCCTTTTTCCCCCTGCATCAGGCCAGGGCTGGCAGGCGGCTTTAGTTTCTTTTCTTTCCGTCAGGATTTTGCATTCGTGTGTTAGGGCTGCCCTAACAAAGCGCTGAGGACTGAGTGGCTTAAATGACAGACACGTATGTCTCAGGACTGTGGAGGCCAGCTGTCCGAGCTCAGGGTGCAGGTGGCGCCCTGTTCCCGCTGCAGGCCCCGGGGAAGGGTCTGTTCCAGGCGGCTCCCTTTGGCTCTGGTGGTTGCTTGGCCTGTGGCAAAAGAACTGCCATCCTCATGAGGTGTGCTCTTGTGAGTTTCTCTGTTGATTTTCCCATTTTTATGAGGACACTGGTCATACTGGGGTAGGGGTTCACTCTGCTCCAGTGACCTCTTAACTGATGACAACTGTAATGACCCTATTTCCAAATAAGGTCACATTCTGAAGTACTGGTGTTAGGACTCCAGCATGTGAATTTTGGGGGAACACAATTCAACCCATGACAGATCTATGTAGAGATTTTTTTTTTTTTAAAGATTTCATTTATTTTTTTGACAGAGAGAGACATAGCGAGAGCAGGAACACAAGCAGGGGGAGTGGGAGAGGGAGGAGCAGGCTTCCTGCTGAGCAGGGAGCCCGATGTGGGACTTGATCCCAGGACCCTGGGATCATGACCTGAGCTGAAGGCAGATGCTTAACGACTGAGCCACCCAGGCGCCCCTCTATATAGAGATTTATCTTCTGAACATACTCCACCCATCTTGGTTCCTTGGGGTCCCCAGTACTTAGAGGTTTGTGAAAAGTCTATTAATTCCTATTAATTCTGGGAGCACCTGAAGCTTTTTTTTTTTTTTCTCAAACCCAATCCTCCTCACCACCCTCTCTGAGCAGGCTGATTCCTTCCAAAGCCATGTTGAACGCAGGCCTGCACTAACCCCGGGCTGTCCTGATGAGTCTCCATTGTAGGCCAGTCTGAGCACCAGGGCTGAGGCCCTCATGACCAGATCTGAGTGTCCCCTCATGGCACAGGCCAGGCCTGTCACCTTGAAATGTTCCTGTAACACCTGGGGTTTTCCTCACAGCCTGTGCATATTAAATGGTTCTTATTGCTGCAATGACAGATTACCACAGAGATGATGGCTTCACAAAACAGAACTTTTTTCTCTCAGAGTTCTGTAGTTGGGAAGTCCAAAATCGGTGTCACTGAGCCCAAGTCAAGGTGAGGCAGGACTGGTTCCTTCTCCAGGCCCTAGGGAGGATCTGTTTCCTTGCCTTTTCTAGCTTCTGGAGGCTGCCTTGACATTCTCTGGCTCACACTCCCTTTTTCACATCATTCTAATCTCTTGTTTCTATCGTGACAACTCCTACTTCAACATCAAGTCTCCCTCTACCTCCCTCTTTTAGGAACACTTGTGATTACATTTGGGGCCCCCCAGATAATGCAGGATCTTCTCCCCATCTCAGTATTCTTTTTTTTTTTTTTAAAGATTTTATTTATTTATTTGACAGAGAGAGAGACAGCTAGAGAGGGAACACAAGCAGGGGGAGTGGGAGAGGGAGAAGCAGGCTTCCTGCCGAGCAGGGAGCCCGATGCGGGGCTCGATCCCAGGACCCTGGGATCATGACCTGAGCCGAAGGCAGGCGCTTAACGACTGAGCCACCCAGGCGCCCCTCATCTCAGTATTCTTAATGTAATCATATCTGCAGAGTCCCTTAGGTCGTGCTCACAGGTTATGGGCTCTGGATGTGGGTCTCTTTGAGGGCTGTTATTCAACCTACGGCGGCTTTTCCCAGTCTGGCCTCTAAGTGCCTCTCTCTCTTCTTGAGGACATTCCTTTCTTCAGCTTCATTTCCAAGTCTTCTTTAAGTTGCTTTTGCTCTCCCACTGCTCTGTTTTGATTATAAAACTCCAGTTCCTTGAGTCTGTGGACAAATTTGACCCTCTAGATAGGAGTTAGGCTGGGCAGAGGTCAATTACATTTTTCTATAACGTAACTATTATAACAGGTTGAAGTCAAGCAAAATAATAAGAAAAAAAACCCATTAGTTTCTGACTTATGTTCAGCTCTTCAGAAATTTCTCATTAGAGATTTGCTAGTGCTTGTCCCGGCCTTCATAGCCTCCAGTTCTGGTGGGGGGAAAAGCCTGGGAGGCATGGGGAATGGTAGAAGGAGCTGACGGGAGGCAAGGAAATTTCTTCTGCAGTGATGCTGGTGTCCGAGACAGCCTTTGTGGGAGCGCCCGTGTGCGGCACGCTATCATTTTCCCCAGTAGGACTAGGTTGCCTGAGTGTAGATAGTAAGAAGGCAGACAGCAGCTGCGATCTGGGTATGGTTTTGCCCAGCAGCTGGGGCAGAAGGACAAAGGGCCCGCTGGGGAGAGTATTGTTCTACTCTGGCCCAGTTTGACAAATTTATATAATGACCACTGGTGCCAAGTGCTTCATAGTTGATTCTCACACAACCTGTTTGACAGGGTTGTTACCCTCATTTTAGACAGGGGGAGAGCTAGGTGCAGAGAGGTTGAATAATTTGTCCAAGGCCACATAGCCTGTAAGTGGCAGAGGTTAGGTGCAACCTCAG
The DNA here is from genome assembly GCF_011800145.1 of Mirounga leonina. NCBI lineage: Eukaryota > Metazoa > Chordata > Mammalia > Carnivora > Phocidae > Mirounga > Mirounga leonina. The sequence goes on from NW_023270426.1 coordinate 37,773,491, forward strand.
AGAGTCTGGTTTCAGGAACTCTGTTCCTTACCTCCTCACTGTGCTGAGGACGGGAGTGAGGGTGGTGGACTGGGACAGAAGGGGAGTCTCTGGGGACTGAGAGTTTTCATAAAGTCAGAGGAATGAGAGGATGAGAAAGTCAGAGTGGACACACGGAGTAGGGTGTTTGACTTGATGGGGACTAATTCGGGGTTATGACAAAATCTAGAAGGTAGCTGTGGATGTGGGCAGCTGAAATGGAGAAGAATTGAAGGTCACTGGAATTCAGAGGTCACCATCCTCCGAGGGCAGGTGTTGGCTGGGACATGACACAGCCCTGAGGTGATCCCGAGTGCAGGGGCTGGAGGTGGAGAGGAAGAGCAGGAGCCAGCTGCCAGAGTGTGACAGGTGTGGGGGGCTTCTTAGGGGGTGCTAGGCAATGTGAGGGGAGAAGGTGGTCTGAGCCTCCAAGAAGAAGGCATTTTATATTTGGAAGTATTGTTGATGAACACGGAAAAATGCCACACTACCATTTGATTCTGAAGTTCGATGAAGCAAGGACGACTGTAGGTAGAACTGAATTTTTAATTTTAACTAATTTAATGCAACAACTGATTCAGTTACTGGAAAACGTTTTGTCTGTTGGGAACAGCTTGGGTACGTGAAACTACTTTTCCATTGTAAATCATATGAAACACAGATCAAGGCCCAGTACTTCATATGAAAACATAAACATCTAAATTGAGATACTGTAAGTGTCAAATATATACCAGATTCCAAGGAGTAAATAGGGAGAAAGACAGTAAAATATCTCACTAATAATTTTCTTATCTTGATTACATGTTGATATCTAAGTTTGGATGCATTGGGCTAATTGAGTTAGGTTGCTTAAATTAATCGTAACCATTTCTTTTTATGTTTTGAATGTGACTATCAGAAAATTTGAATTTATACATGTGGCTCATGTCATGTTTCCTTTGGGCAGTGCTGTTGAGACCAAGCAAGACAGGGACGGGACATGCGTGCTTGAGATCTGCAACCCTCCTGTCACCATGAGGAAGGCAGAGCAGACCAGGATGATGGGAGTGTCTGTGGAGCAGTGTTGCAGGCTTCATGGAGTCCAGATGGGATGGCAGATGTGTCACTGGGATCAGGAGAGGCTATGGCATTTTGTTTGTGGGAGACGTTCCTATGTACCGATTATTTATCTTTTAGGTAGAGAGGTATTTTAGGAGACTGCTGGATGGAAAGAAAAATAGAGAAATGTCTTAGAGAGTTGGGGTGGGGAATCCAACTCAAGGGGAGGAGGAAGAAGAGAGTAGCGGAGTGAGTGAGGGTTTCAGGCGCGTACAGGTGGGTCAAAGTCCTTTGTACTAATCTTGGAAGATGCAAAACTTTGAGAGACAGACGGCACTACCAAGTCTAGAGAGGAGACATTAGCGGATCAGCTAACTATACAAATTATACAAAGCTAGGCTCCTCGAAATGAGAGCTAGGAGTATCTTTTTTTGCCCCAGAAAATTTTGACTCTTAAGAATGGGAACAGAATTCCTTGGCTTTGCTGAGTGAAATGGTTCTTCCATGGATAGCCTAGAGAGACGATGTAGATCTCCACTTTCAGCAGTGTTTCTCTCTCCCTGGAAGTGTAGCAGTGTCGATAAGAACTTATCATAACCTAATGAACATAATTAACACTTGTCGGTTCTCTTCCCTCCCTTTCCAGCCAAATACCTAGGGGGAGGGGATCAGGAGCATTGGCTGTCGGGCACGCTCAAAGCTGGCTTAATTTTGGATTGTCATTCCCAAGAAATGAATGCAGGGATGATCTGTTGTGAACTGTTTAGCTTTGAGACTCTTGACTGGTTTTGACCTCCCTGTTCCCTTTCTGGGTCGACCTTTATCCTTCCGTTGTGGAACGCTCTTAGGTGTAGAGACCAGGTAACTGATTTATGTGGCCATGCTAATTGTCAGTAGGGTCTACAAAACACTCTACCCACTTCCTGCTTTCAAAAAGAAGTCTTCTAGGAGTCCTCTCCATAAACAGCTCAAAAGAGGGGTTTCCATATCTGCGGTGATCAGAGTCAGTAGAGGATGGATCAGATCAGGCCGTCTGTTAGCCATGCCCATCAAATCAGAACAACATGGGGACTCCCTCCAAAGCGGCTCCTTCTGATCCAAATGCCCCTTGGGATAGCCCAGAATAAGAATATGGTAGATGGAAGGGACAAAGGCCCTGAACTCTAAGTTCCATATTTCTTCCAGCCACGAGCATTTTCGTGCGCTGACTTCACTCTCTGGCTGCCCCTTCTCTGGCGCTTCCTTATGTGGAATTAGAAAACACAGAACGGTGGGAAGATACCTGGCTCACTCTGCTTTGTGATAAGACCAGATGACAGTGACTTTGGTTTAATCAAAACTTCTACATTATTAGTCTTTCTACATAGTATATTTTTAGGCTGCAAGAGCATTTCCCTTTATAGTCAAACAAAGCTGAGAAATGAGGATTCTTTCTAACGGTCTATTGATTGGCATACATTGATTTTTATTTTTCAACCCTTTTGTATATATTAAAGTGATTCATCAAACCACACACGGGTGCAAGTCGAGGGGGGCGGGCAGGAGGAACATTGAGCTTCTGTGTCTTGGGAACCTGCCTGTTATAAATCTCCACAGTGAAAAGGAACAGGAACCAAACGCTGAGCTGGCCTCTGGAAGGCTTGACATGCGGCTAGTACTTAACATTGCCTCTGCCGTGGAAATGCTCTCTTTCTAACCCATTGTCCATACACGTGGAAGAGACCTGAGGAAGCTTTGCTGGTCTGGTTATCCCTTGACCTCTAAGGAGATGTGCTAGGTGGTTTTATCCTGTTCTAAAAATTCTCCTGAAAAGGAGATCTCATGGGCTTCCCTGATTAATCTATACTCCGCCTGTCAGAACACTACTTGGAACTCCTTGCCTGAATTCTGTATGTGCTATTTTCTGGCTGTTTCTTCCTGCTATGGCTTCAGTGATGTAAGTTTCTTGGTTTTAACTCTTGCTTAAGGAAAATGAGTTTTAAATGATTTGTTTGTTAAAAAGCTGAGTGTGAGATTTTGTTCTAATGTGGGGTGACATCTCCTTTTCCCTAATCATCTGCATATTCTCTATTCTTTATAGCTGTACTTGAAGTTAAGCCTATTTAAAAAGTCTTGCACCCAAGATGTACTGCTCTGATACCTACATGTATATATCTTTCTGCCTGTCTCTCTTCTTCTCCCTAGAGCCTTTGCTTAAGTATTAAACAAAGAGATAGACAAGTGAGCTGACTACATCAGTATCTTGGCCTTGCTGGGCTAGAGCTGCCATAAGGCTTGATATGGAAACTTTTAACTCCAAAGGTGTTCTCCCCGAAGTCTTAATCATTCTTTATAAATAAAAATGAGCAACGTATTTAAAAAATATTCCTGAGAAAGATAAATGGTTTTCTCCTTCAAATCTGAAATTAGGTTGGAATAGCACCCAATTTTAAGAAATTTAAAACCACTTTCTTCTGCTGAAGGTATGGTCTTAACTGACACAGGGGATATTTAAGCTTGGAAGCCCTCTTGGAATGCCCTGACTTCATGGATTTATGAAATGGTATGTTTGGCAAGAAGTAGTGAGTGTCCCACACTAAGGGTTGGGGAAGAGAGAATGAAAGAGAACAGAATTTAGAGATTCCTGAAATTCCTGAACTCAATGGCTTACTTAGAGGAGAAGAGAAAACCAAAATATATGGAGGCACTCGCAGACAATTTCAATGCGACTGAACAGTTACCCCCAGAACCTTCTATCTTTTCTCTTTCAGTATTTTGTTTCCCAGATACCCCTCAGACTAAGCCCTCAGCACCTCCACCTCTGCTTAGCTGCTCAGTCATTCCCAGTGCATTACCCTAGTGTGTGATCAGCTCTCCATACCCAGGATTATTTGTTTCTACCAAAACTTAACCACCTTATATTTTATTCCCTGATGGTCCTGTTCTCTGGAATGGATGAATGTAGTCGGACAAAGGTATTTTTCACTGGTAATGTCTTACTGTATCTTCTCATCCAAAACATATTTCATTTAGCTGATGCTTTCTCTCTATAATCCAGAGAAGTTAATGATGACAAGACAATAGGGGCTCTATGCCTGTGCAAGGGTTTTGCCTTCATGAGAACCTTCTCCAGAACTCTTCATATCAACCAAACAGACAGTGTTCTCTCCAACCAAAACTTCACATCAACCCTAATTATGAAGTAGCCTTTGCAACTGACCTGCCACAGTATATAGGTGACCCAGGGCTCTCCTTGACCTGTGGAGGACCCAGATTTGGGAAGGAAGAAGGGAAAGAGCTGATGCCAGTGGGAAGAGTCTAGAACTACATTGTCCAACGTAGAGGACACTGCCACATTTCCATCATTGCTTTAAGTTTTATGGAACAGTGCTGGCTAGCAAGTGAGGAGGACATTGCTAAAAGGAAGGTGTTTCCTTCCAAGAAGCTACTTCTTCCTGGGCATGCCAAGATCTCTCTCGCTTGCTAGTAGACCTAAGGATTATGATCTCTAATGGGAAAAAAAGGTACATACATCATTATGATGGATCCCTATTCTAGAGAATTAGCTCTTATGAAGGAAGACTAGCTTATATAGATCTAGTAATAATAATGAATAGCTTTCATCATGTGTGTATTTATATTTTAAGGATTTAACATATTTCTAATGCAGTGGTTCTTCAAAGTAGGCATATTTGTGTCGTACATCTTATAGATCAGGAAACTGAGTTTTACAGGACACAAAGGGACTTGTTTATTTGCAAATTAGGGAAAGGCTGCCCAGTAAGTCCTTGGAAGCAGCTGCCAACCCAGGCATCTCCTTCGAATATCTGGTTGTGGTGAAGGCCGTCCAATACAATCTTCCTGGATGAGCTAATGTAAGTCTCTTCAGTGAATGGCTCTTTGTGACATCATTTCTCAAATTGTGGTCCACAAATACTGTGTTATGTGAAATAGGATTCCAAGATCAAATAAGGTTGGCAAATGTTAGGTTAAAGAAAATTAAACATGCCTATTTTTTGCAGAAATTCTCAGAGCCATTGAATATAGTCATATACATTATGGATCTACAAGAAGGGACACGATAGGCAGGGCTTCCAAAAGTTACTTGGCCTCAAAACCATCTTGCAGCAGAGTATTTTGGAGGGTAAATGTTCTGTGGGGCACTCTGAGACGTGAAGTTCTATGCAAAGGTACTTGGAGGAGAGATCTCTAACCAGAGAAAGTGCTTCTCTGTTGCTGGTAATCTCATAATTGTTCAGCACATATTAAGTGCTCAATAAATACTTTAGCATGAATCTTTGTGGAACGAAAGAATCTGGAGTTTAGGCCACTTCTGGTCTGGATCCAGAAATCAGGGCGGCTGTCTCAGTGTATGGGAGGGTACTGGATGCCGTGTGTGGTGATGGAGGTGAGGTTGTGCATTCTCTTAGCTTATCTATAGACGGCAGTGCTTTTTTTTTAAACTTTATAATAATTCTCATAAATACTTAACATTATTAATTTTGCTTGAAGTTATTCATAGAATAATTTTGGGAAGAGTTTGTGGGCAGGTACAAGGGTGCGTTTGATGTTGAGAGCAGGAGCTGAGTCAGCTCAGAGTGAGTAGGTCAGAATGCCTGCAAAGGGGCCCTTGAGAGGAAGTGACTGCTCAGACATTCTTCTTTGTCAAAAATGCTTCCTGCGCCACTGTGACCTGTCGCAGAGGCTTCTGCTGTGTGGTCTGTCTTTAAACTGGCTTACTGGGTGGGGTGGCCCCTGGCCAGTCCGTGGGCATCTCTGGCAGATTGGCTCTATGTGCCCGAGCACACATTAGGAGGCAGTTTTCTCTTTCCCCATTGGGCTTGTTGAAACAAAAAGGCAGTAAAACAACACAACCCACACAAAACAGAGTGTGGCAAGCATCTGACCTTTCACACTAGTCTCCAGGCTCTTTAGCTGGATCCCTCCAAAAAGTCTGGTCCCTTCCATCCCATCTATCCTCATCATACAGCTCATTTCTGTTCATTCTAGATGCTGTTCCCTTCCACAAAATCCTGTCTTAGCTAAATGAGCCTACTGGGCTGTGCATGTCATTCTTTTTCTGCCTGAGCACAGTGAGGATCAGGTTCTCTATGGACTCTAATGTTTCCTTTTTCCACTCTGGAAGGAATCACTAGGAATGAAAGATGCTGCAGTGTATCATTCAGTGGGTATGAGCTCAACAAATCAACAGTCCCCTGGCCGTCAAACTCCATTGATTCATCTTTATTAGAAGTCAAAATGCAATTAGGTAGGTAGCCAACAGAAATTAGTGTATATGTCACAAAATGTGCACAAGCATTATTCAAGCATTATTCAAGGTAGCCCCAAACTCGAAACACCTCGCATCTCCCTCAATAGCCCGATGGGTGTGTTATGGTATATTCACACAGTGGAATGTTACCCAGCAGAGGCTAAACAAATCAAAGCTATGCACAACAATGTGTACTCTCTCATAGCCATAATGCAAAAGAAACCAGACCTAGGTTGCGTTTATATATATTTCAAAATTAATCTGTGGTATTAAAGTCACTTTGGTGAGGATGACCAAGATAGGACACAAAGGATTCTTTCGGGATGTTGGTGTGTTTACTCAGTACAAATTCATTGACCTGTATACTTGTTGTTTACTCTTCCGTGTATATGTTATCCTCCAATGACAAGTGTACTTAAATAATGTAAAAAATATAATTAGGATTCTTGGTAATCTGCTTCTTTCAGAGGGTTTATAGCTGAAATATAAGTAGAAAAAGGTAGGAAAGTGTGGTGAGGCCGGTTTTTCTTGCAAACTCTCCCACTGGGAGGAATGAGTGAGAGGATGGGGTGAGGTAGGTGTGTCCTTCTGGGGAAATCTCTCCTTAAGAGTAGGAGAATATATTCCCCAATGGTGTAGATTCCCATTCTGTTTGTTTCCAAATGCTTTATTTAACCCAAAGGAATGGCACAGATATAGTATTTCAGACTAACAGAATACATATTTTAGGATCTTGGCTTTAGAGGGGGAGCTCCTTACATCACCCCAGATAGGTTCCCAGGACCCGGAGACACTCGGTTGGAATGGCTGTTCCCATTTGCTGCATCTCACGAGGAACTGATGGGCCCCTCACCTGATCAGAGATTCACAACTAGGTTGTTAATGGTTTGTGGCTGCACATCCATCAGCAGCTAAATTATATATTGATTTCTCAGGAAATTGGAAAACCTAAGTAATATTTGATTAATGGGGACTTATGTTGGGCAGTTGGCTTCCACCCTATATATTGATGAATACTCTTATTAGCTGATCCTTTTTGGGGGATGGATACATTTATTAGGCAATGGAAAATTTCTACAAATAAAATGAGTATTTTTTTTTCTTCTAGAAACATTTAGGAGAGAATAAAAACACCCTTGGAGGTTCTTTCATAACAGTGCTGTCAAGGAGAGAGGAATGGCTTAAAATAACCAGATCTCATGTTTAAAATCACAAATTCAGCATTCAGCGTTGTCAAACTCCTCAAATACACAAGCCCGACTGTCGAAGGGGACTCAACATTAACTTTATCAAAAGTGGATTTGTAGGATATGCCTAATTTGCAAGAAATCTTTGAGTTCAGAGAACTTGCTTAGTTGAAATTTTATTATGTATAAAGTTGTTCAAGTCTGGTTCAAATATTGAAACTCTGCAATTTGCCAGCTGTGGATTGAGGGGAAAAAAAGCCTGACAGTTTTAAATGAGAAGACCAAGGTTGGGTCACCATTCAAGGCCAAATCAGGGCTATTTAACCTTTGGGTCATTAAGCAAAGAGACTTTTGAAATTTATTTATTATGAAGGGATGACACTTAGTTGTGCTTTAATAATTATTACTAGCATAGTTCTGGGCAAAATTATAATGTAAATTTTATTTCTAGATCTCTTTCCCTGTGATGTCTCCTCTCTCTCTCTCTCTTTTTCACTTTCTTTAGGCCCCACCCCCAAGACAAAATTGCTTTTGGCCTGCCCTGACTCAAACATGTATGTTCTCTGTTCATTTGTTCTTCAGTTCATTCCTTCACCCATCTGTCCTTCTATCCAATATATAGGTTTATTTAGCATGTGCTATACTAATGGGGTAGAATCAATCTTAAGAAATATATACTCTTTATTTTGGATCTTCTAGAAATGATATCTACCCTTTTGGGATTTTATCTGCTAGTGATTATGAAAGGAATTCCAAATTGGTTGATTGAAAAGAATACAAATGTCAACCAATGGGATAACTCTCAGTCAACATTCAGTGGGCTTTGGACTTGATTGTGGAAAGAGATCTTTCTTTTCCCCTTCTTTCAATGTCTGATGTGTTTCACAAAGAAATGTGCCATCAATGAAACCATAATTTAAGCACTTGCCCAAACGGCCTTCCCCAGGACAACTTAGTCACCTACTTAGAGTCAAAACCTTTATCTGGGGAGGTGCATGGTTGTCTGTATTTTGTAGCTGGGTATAGGTCTCTGTGACTTTTCCTTTATCTCTCACCTGTGAGTAAACCTGATCAGAAGGTAAATAACAAAGAGAGTCACTAAACAGAGGTGGTAAAGCAAATTTAGATCATAGGAAGCCCCAGCAATCCACAGCTATGGAGTGGTCCATTCTGAATGGACTTTGAGCCCTCTTATTACCTCAGGTTTCAGAGGCCAAGTCAGAGGTCTAGGTTCTGTTCTGGTGATCATGTTGTTGGTCACTCTAGCAGTTTCAGTAGGTAACTCTCCAGAGAGTGGGTGATTCCCAGATGCTGCTTCTGGTTAGTGTATTTCAAAAGAAGAGTAAGATGACCCCAAGGGAACCACCCTAGGTGTCTGGGCCCCATCCTATGTATCTGTAAATGGAAGAACTCTTCTTTTGGTTAGGTCTAGAAAATGAAAGAGTGTTATCTTCCCTTGTTCTCCTTTTTTAAAAAGTTGCCCTTTTTTCTCTTTTGAATTGTTTGGTATCTTACCTGTGATAGAATCACTGAAATAGGGACCGTGGGATGCTGTGTAATTCATTCCTTTCTCATGTCCTCAAGTTATGATGCAATTATATCCATATAGGAAGAACCACTATTGATTGCAAGTGGTTTATTAAACATCTCAACTCAGTGGAATTCAAATAGAAGGTGATTTATTTTTCTCTTATCACCTCCTTCAAGCATACTTTTTTGAATTGACTTTTCTTTTGTATCCTTAACAACATCTTGGGCAGATTCTTTGTTTCAGTCATTTTTCAGATAGCGGGAAGTCCGATCTTACTCAGTCTGTCTTAAAACTTCAGTCTCACATCCGATTTAGTGCTCACCTCCTCCCTGACCCAGAGCCAGCCAGGCCTTAGCTTGAGGGATTTGTATTGATTGTGAAGAAGGCATGATCTTTGCATCCATCCCTCCCTTCCTTCCCTCCCTTCCTCCCTCCATCCTTCCTTTTCTGCTTTTGACTCCTCCTGGGATGGACCAGATGAGAGATCTCAGAAAAGAGCCAAAGTCATTTGCTTTCACTGCTGCTATTGTAGTTCCTTTTTTTTTTTTTATTATGTTATGTTAATAACCATACATTACATCATTAGTTTTTGATGTAGTGTTCCATGATTCATTGTTTGCGTATAACACCCAGTGCTCTATTCAGTACGTGCCCTCTTTAATACCCATCACCGGGCTAACCCATCCCCCCACCCCCCTCCCTTCTAGAACCCTCAGTTTGTTTCTCAGAGTCCATAGTCTCTCATGGTTCATCTCCCCCTCCGATTCCCCCCCCCCTTCATTTTTCCCTTCCTGCTATCTTCTTTTTTTTCAACATATAATGTATTATTTGTTTCAGAGGTACAGGTCTGTGATTCATCAGTCTTACACAATTCACAGTGCTCACCATAGCGCATACCCTCCCCAATGTCTATCACCCAGACACCCCATCCCTCCCACCCCACCCCCCACTGCAGCAACCCTCAGTTTGTTTCCTGAGATTAAGAATTCTTCATATCAGTGAGATCATATGATACTTGTCTTTCTCTGATTTACTTATTTCGCTCAGCATAATACCCTCCACTTCCATCCACGTCATTGCAAATGGCAAGATCTCATTCCTTTTGATGGCTGCATAATATTCCATTGTATATATATACCACACCTTCTTTATCCATTCACCTGTTGATGGACATCCTGGCTCTTTCCACAGTTTGGCTATTGTGGACATTGCTGCTATAAACATTGGGGTGCACATACCTGGGTAGCCTTTAAAAGAATACCAGTGTCTGGACGCAACCACAGAGATTCTGACTTGATAGGTCAGGCTCAGGCCTGAGTATTTTGGAAAAGTTATTCAGCTTATTTTAATGTTCACCTCTGTTTGAGAACCACTGATGTGATGGGAATGGAGGAGATCAGACTAGTGGGTGCCATGGGGATATGGTTGGTGTATCCTTGGTGGCTGGGTCTCTTTAGAATGTGGGATATATAAAGTCATTGTTGTTTTTTGCTTTCTAACCATAGCTGAAATTCACAATCAGTAGGAAAGTTTCATTTGACGTTGAATTTTGCTGTCATTTTTGTGAATCTACCTGCCTCTCTTAGTGTCTTGGCACCTCCTTCTGCGAGAAGGTACACAGAAGGAGCGGCAGGCTGCCTTTTACTGATACAGGCTGAGAGGCTCTGACAGCTAGATAAAGTCTGTGAAATTGTACCTCAGTCCAGCAATTTCTGGAGCACTCTGGAGGGATTGTGAGCTCATAACACACTTTTAGTTTCCAATGAAGATTTAACAAAGGTTTTCCTCAAGAAACCACAGACACATTCAAGTGACATCTTATTTCCTCTCATGCCCATCTCTCCTTTCTCTAACACATTTTACTAGCAACTTCAGTATGAAAATAGTATTTCTGTGACTGAGATTTTCATCAGTTCCTGCTACTTGGGCTACCCACAAAATCATTATCCTTTGGTCTTTTGACACAACATAATTGTTTTGGTACCAACAAATTTTAGCTTCAGAAACTAAGATGATGACTTCAGGTGAGGGATAAATAACAGGAGCCACTGAAATTGGGGGGACCGAGTATACTGCTCCAAATACAATGAAAGAACTCTGAAAAAACATGATTCAGTACTGAAACAGAATCATCCCTATATAGAAATTCCAATTTTTTTCCCCATGAATCATCAGTGACTTTAAATGCAATTCTTGTTGGCAATAAATTGACACAATAAGTTTTGGGTATGGATGCTGCCAAAAAGAAAATGAGTTGCTCGACAAAATTAAATGTATGTGGTTCAAGATGGGAACCATTTAAAGTTATTCCCTTGTAAGTATGAAAAACAGAGGCCTTGCTGATAACTCATGACACTGGGAATGTGAAGTTCTGCCCTGATGGTATGTATGGACGGAAGTCAACAAGTGCTTGTGGTGTCATTTAGTTAAAATATGAAATTCTCTTCCTCTCCATCTTTTCTTTCCAGAGGTGATTCTGGGGGCACCTGGCTGAGCATCTGACTCCTGATTTTGGCTCAGGTCATGATCTCAGGGTTGTGAGATGGAGCCCCACGTCGGGCTCTGCGCTTAGCAGGGAGTCTACTTCTCTCCTTCTCCCTTTCCATCTGCCCCTTCCCCTGCTCCTGTGCCTGTGCATGTGGTCTTGCTCTCAAATAAATAAATAAATCTAAAAAAAAAGACGCAATTCTGAGTCTCAAATTCTACCTGGAAAGATTTGGTTTATGTGTTTTGGTAAAAACAAAGTGGGTGAAATTGCATTTTAGTGGAAGAATATCTGACACGTGTCAAGGGATCTGAGTTTTTGTTTTTTTCCCTGACATTAATGGGTTTTGTGGTTTAGGGAGACTAACCTAACCTTATTGGATTCCATTCTTTGTTGTAAAATGAGATGAGCCAGCCAATCTCTACCTATGCTTCTTCACAGTTCGAATGTTTTATGAATTTCTGACCTGTCCTTTGTCCATCGCTGTGTATTATGCAGGAAATCATGATGTAGTTTATTTTCTGCTCCTTCTCTTTACCGTCTTCTCATTTTTGACCCTTTGGAGATGCTCATTACCAGATGAGAAGAGTGACCAAGCAGATAAATTTTAATTGTGGATTATCCATGATTTGGTAGCAAAGGTGGCTAATTATTAATCAAAATACAGGCATTGCTTTCCATAGTATAGAATTTATCAGTGCTCTTGAACTTGAGTGTCTCTGTGACTCGTTTCGGCTGCTACAATATAAGAATTAATGAGGGCGCCTGGGTGGCTCAGTCAGTTAAGCGTCTGTCTTCAGCTCACGTCATGATCCTGGGGTCCCAGGATAGAGCCTGCGCTGGGCTCCCTGCTCAGCGGGGAGTCTGCTTCTCCCTCTGTCCCTCACCCTGCTCGTGCTGTCTCTCTCTTAAATAAATAAATAAATAAATAAATAAATAAATAAATAAATATCTTTAAAAAGGAATTAATGGGTGCCACTTTTGAGCCACATTGGAGAGGAAGGAGTGTGCCTTCTCCATGGTGTCTCCCCCTTCTATGTGCTGGATGTCAATGCTCAGCGCAACTTTGGAAGCGTAAGTTGAAAAGGGCTGCTCTTTTGTCAGCCTGGTTCCTTGAATGACTATGTGAAACACAGCACTGCGCCCACCAGGAAAAAAATTTCATAGATGTGTATGTATGTATATATGTGTATGTATATATATGTGTATATATTTTAGACAACCATTTTGCAATTGTCCTTCTGTATACCCATCATCTTTTGTGATTTGTATGTTTTACTTATAACTGAAGTACGTATTTAAAAGCATCATGATTTTATACTTTTGTGTTTCATATATGATAAATGTTAATATTACATATTTCATATAATTTATTATTATTTGAACCTTTTTCCCCTTATACTAGAGATCCGATCTGTAAATGCTCCTTCATATTTTTGCATCTGTAGGAGTAGGTATCACGTGTTCTGTGTGTGTGTGTGTTTCCTCTTCATAAATAAATGGTAACAAGTTGTTTCAGGCCTCCAACAGTCAGTGATGATTTTTAATGTTTGGTAAACCATTTGTTAAAAAAATTACATTTATTTTTTAATGTTCTCTCTCTCTTTTTAGCCTCCTTTTGACCCCTTTCACCCAATTCCCACACCCTTCAGCCTCAGTGTGTTCTATTTATGAGGTTTTTTTTTGATTCCATGTTTAAGGAAGATTATACGGTATTTGTCTTTCTCTGACTCATTTCAGTTAGCATGATGTCCTCGAGGTCCATCCATGTTGTCACAAATGGTAAGAATTTCATTCTTGTTTGTGGCTGGATTTTATCGCACTGTGTGTGTGTGTGTGTGTGTATTCCATTGTATATATATACTGTGTTAAACCAAGAATATTGGGGTGTTTATTTCTCATAACTAGTGTTACCCTGACCAATACAGTTTGAAATGTTATTTCTGTTATTATTTTCCTTCTGTTCCCCACAACTCTGAGAGAAGCCTTTGTATTTCAGAGGTGGCATATCACCATTATGATCTGGTTAAGTTGTCTAAGAGGGTTTATTGCTAGGAAATTTTATGTGTGAAGGTTGGGGAACGGTGGTCCGTTTTCCAGAGGCATGCATTTAGTTTCCCTGAGATTGATACAGCCTTGGGGTGGAAGTTGGAGAAGCTGAGCAGATGTAATTCCAGAAGAATGCATCCACTCTCCTCCCAAAACAGGAAGAGCCTGGGTTGGGGTGGCACAGGGACAGACATGGGTACTAGAAACTGACAGCCTTTGAACGGACCGTGCAAACCTGGGCCCTTCCCGATTTTCTGGGCTAGGTAAGCTCCAGTGCTTTTTGTTTGTTTGTTTGTTTGTCTGTTTGTTTGCTTGCTTGGTTTTCCTCCCTTCTTACAAGGTATTACTGGCTTCCGATTGATCTTGATCTTCTTGTCAACCTTGGCCCTTTGAAACTTGAATTGGATTTTAATTTTATTTAACAAATAAAGCATTGTGACATTTCTTGCACTCTGGGTGTCATTGGTGCCCATTATAAATGGACCAGCAATCCCTGTGGATGCCATAGAGGTATATGAATAATGCATAGCATTCAATTGTGGAAGGCTGTAGTCTACTAGGTCAGCATATCTCATAAGCTAAGCAAATACTGTGTCTTTTGCTCTGTAGATTAGTTTAGGACATGTTAAATTCCATATGCATATTTTTCCATGGTGTTAAACTGTATGTATATAGCTACATATGTGCTTTATACATATGATGATGATGATGATGTGTGTGAGAGAGAGAGAGAGAATTAAATAGATGTATGATGCTTGGATCACTTTATCTCCAAATCCCCAGCCCTATTTAGTATGTGCTTTGGGTTGCATACTCATTTTAACATCAATTTAAGAAAAATAGAGTTAGACGGGTGCCTGGGTGGCTCAGATGGTTAAGCGTCTGCCTTCGGCTCAGGTCATGATCCCGGGGTCCTGGGATCGAGTCCTGCGTTGGGCTCCCGGCTCAGTGGGGAGCCTGTTTCTCCCTCTGCCTCTCGCTCTCTCTCTCTGTCTCTCATGAATAAATAAATAAAATCTTAAAAAAAAATAGAGTTAGTAAAATAAATTGACTGATACTGTATTGGAGCAAAGATTGCACAGTGCTCACTAAATCAGACAGAAGTAACTTTCAAGGTTACTTGTATTCCTGTCACCATCTTGGTTTGCCTGATAAGGCATCAACTCTACCTAGAAAATGATATGTGCAAAAATATTAGAAAAATGTGCACCTTAGATGTTAAATAGGGGAATAAATATTCCGAGATTCAAATACTTTTCTCTTTTAAGTAGATGGTATTGATGAAAAAGAAAAACTCTTATATTGAAGACGGGAGGGGGAGTATCAGGACTAACTAGGACAAATAGAAATTGCAAAGTAGTGGATTTAGGGATACTGTTATCGGCATCATGATCTTAGAAGCAGGAAAAATAAGCAAGGAGAGAAGACAGGTGTAATGGTTTGTATTCTTCTAACCACAGTAAGGAGATGAATGAGTGTAGCTTATCCCACACAGAGCAGAGGGTTTAGCTGAATGTGTCTTACTTCTTTGGGGCTAGAAATTCTCCTACTACTTTATACTGATGGCTTTATATCGAGGGGAAAAACTATATTAAAATGCCATCACAGGTAATCAGAAGTGGGGCTGCATGTGGTCTAGCTGGATCCATCCGAGAAAAAGATCCGGAGAGAGGGGCTGGCTGGGTTTGTGGCAGAGACAAAGGAGATCATGAAGGGAAGGGATTCGGAGTTGGGTATAAGGGGTGAGCTGCTGCCCGGCATGCTCGGGAGAGCTGCCCCTCTTGCTGCCCTGTTGCTCCTTCCACGGCTGCTGGTCGTGTCGTGCAGGCGGTAACTCAGGCAGCCGCACATGGGCAGCAGCTCCGTGTTTCAGCTGGGAGAGGACAGAGACTTCGAAGCGGGCAGAAGCTCCCTCTCTGTGCTCTGTGGAACTTGGCTCAGGTTTGTAGCAATCTACACAGCCTGCTGCTGACATCATTTGACTCAGTTTTACCCTGCAGGGAGGGCATGAAAGCAGCCAGGACACCTTGCACCAGTGTTCGTTGTCAAGATGCCAACTCCTCACTAAGGCAAGGATTTAACTGCTTAACTTTTGTGTCCCAGCCACACCCAGTACGGTACCAGGCATGGGATACGCGTTCGATAGCTTCCAGTGAAGGAACGTGGGGCTGAATGGAGCAATGAAGCACCTGGGAGAAAAATGGGATCTATTTTTGCATGTGCTTCCCGAGGAAAAGGTATCAATGTCTCAATGTAATCTTGACACTGAGAAAGAGAAATCATTAACGTAATATCATAAAATCAACTGTTGTTTTCTACTAGACTCTGCAGAGGTGTTCTGTGAGTCTTTTTCTTTTGCCTTCTTGAAGGAAATTCTTAGATTCCACAGCCTATCTGCTAGCTCTTATGAATAAAAAGTCTTCTGGCCTCTTGAACACTCGAAACTGATGGAGTTCAGTAACTAATATGTCTGATCCAGTACCACAGGCGAATTTTCTCCCGGCGATTCTGCAAGGGGGAATGTGGGGTAGCTGGTTGTACTGTATGTCTCTACCTCTACCCTCCTCTGGCTACCCTTGGGGTTAGTATTTGGAGTTGGGCTTGGGATGAAGGTGAGGGGGCAGGAAATGAATTACCTGACGGGTAATGCCATGATCTGCTATTGGCACCCTCTGGGCTCAGAAAGTGATCAGAGCTGATGGTCTCTCCAGGCAAACAATTTTTGGGTTCTTCAGAGACTTGCTGTGTCATTGTCGGGGATCTCTCACAGTTCCCTTGAGATGGAAGAATGTCGCTGCACTGACTGGTTGCTTGGGGTTTTCTTAGAGTTTTCTTCCTGGGCTCTCTGACTATTCACCTTCAGCTCTTTCTGCTCAGCTTCCTCACTGTCCACGCTGCCATTTTGATCAGGATCTAAGATAACTTTGTGTCGTCTCTCACTCTCTCAGTCTCTCTTTCCCTCTCCCCTTTTCTCTCTCTCTCTGTCTTTCCATGTCTGATCCACATGAAATAGGCATCTTTCACCCATCATTGGTGGGAGTTTACTTGCCAAACATAGCACTCTTGTCACTAATTCCTAGCCAGGCAGCTTCGGCTGCTGCCACTGTTCCGATGTGGGTCAGGCCCATGTCCATTGTGCATCAGGTTCCAAGGGGTCAGAGTCACTGAGTGGTTTCTGTGAAGATCCTGTCTCTAAGTTTGAGGTAAAAGCAAAGCACCCATTCTAACCCCCATGGAAGATGTGGAGGGTGGAAGGCCTACAGCTCTTGCAGAGAACCTTCCTGTGATCACCTGCTTCAACACAAACCTTCTGTATCTCAGTGTGAGTGTGTCCCGGGGGTACAAACTCTTCCTTTGTCCGTCCTGCATGATGTCTACCAAACTGATTTTGAGGAGCGAGAGTAGTTGGCTCCTCTCATCCTGGGGCCTCTCATGAGAGTAAGGTGTGCAATTTATTGTAGGTCAACTGTATCTCAATAAATTCATTAACAGCAAGTTTTTGGGCCCTCAGGACAAAAGGGCCTCTAGTCCCACTGCCTCTTGGTTGTTAGCCATTGTTTGCACATGGCTACATGGAGAGAATGGGGGCCTGCTGCCCGACAGAATGCAGGTGCTAAGTTTCCAAACACGCTGCCCCTTGGGTTCTCAAAGTAGAGGGAGTGGCATGTCTGCTCAGGAAACCTGGACTCCTGGTTTTCCTTAGACAGAGACTGATGAGCAAGTTGTTCCAGAAATCCCAGGTACTTGAACCTTTTTCACATGGGTGATGGTGGAGGCAACGGGTGGGTTGATCTGGAGAAAAAGGGCAATGGGGACCTAAGTCAGTCGTTTTAATGGACTCCCTGCCTCCTAGATCTGAGAACCAGGACCAAACAAACAAATGAAAACAAAAAGGCAACAACGACAAAGAACAATTCCTGCAAACAGAATCAGAGATCAAAATTTAGTTTAAGCGGAAAGCAATTCTGTAGTCTCTTTGGCTTGGAGTGAAAGTGCTCCTTTGATTTGGTTTATGTAATATTCATTCACTTTCCTTTATTTTCTCCTTATTCTGCCATTTTCTGAAAGGATTCTGGCAATTTTGAATTATTTATTAAAAAAGGTAATTTCTGGTATCTAAACAAATTTGGGAATCAAATCTCTGACTTTTAGATTCATATTTTAAGTACCAAATGCTTTTTTGGACCCATTTCAGTGACCTAGTTCTTTTCAGTCTTTGATATAAAATAATATCTCAGTAGTTCTTAAAGTTCAGGACCCACATTCTGTAGTGTTAATGGAGAATTGTAACCTCGAGTAGGAAGCTATTCTATTTTGACATAGTAATTTTAGATGGGGGAAGAGCTTTCCATTAGTCTTAGTGAAGGAAACCTTAAAACTTCTCATCTGAGGTAAGCAAGTGTGTGATTTATGGATTTGGGTCAATTTGATTATATATTTGTTTATGAGAGAAATGGCTTTTTTTGTGGATATTCAGTTGGATTAATTAATTTAAAAAGTATTACTCAGTATCTATTATGTGCCAGGCATTGTGGTGGGGGCTTTGGGCACAACCATGATGAGGCTGCAGTCCCTGTATTATTCTGGTTTATTCGTGTGTCCTTGGATTTTTAGCTGGAGACAAGAGCCTCTCACTTCCTGTTTAAAATTCTTGGGGGCGTGTATTTGAAAGGAATATGGAAATAAGACACATATTTTCCCTAGGTGAGAAAGTTCAAACAGGAGGACAGAAACTCAGATCTGAGAGCCACTGGCTTGCTGGGTCACCTTGCACACGCTTTCTTTTCTCAAAGCCCCTTTGCCTTTGACAGCCCAGTACTAGGGAGCTCATAATTGTTTGCATACTGTTTTGAAATCCTCAGAAGCTAGCTGTTATAAGTGTCAGATGATGCTCAAAAGACAAAGGATCTGAGGCTAGTGTTGGTTTTTCTTTTCCTTATGCAAATGCCTGTTATTTTGGGGGGCATATAAGTAGACCCTGGAACCTGCCAAAGATTTGTGATATAGATTTCTTGCTTTGTGATTTGGATTCTTTGAGATGATTTTTGATTATTTCTAATTGTTTACTTTCAGCTGGTGGTCAGAGTTTTGCTTTCTTTCTTATGATTACTTATTTTATAGTTATGATGTTGAAAACATGAAACAGATGTTAAGAATTTTCCATTGTCCCATTTCTGGTTCCCTGTCCCTGACAAAATAACCAGAGTAATTGCGCCATTTTGGGGAGGGAGGGAGTGAGTGTGTGTGTGTGTGTGTGTGTGTGTGTGTGATGGACATTTATCAATTATCTCCTGAAATCTGTCTCTTGTGGGTTGACTTCAGAATGTGTTTTGGAATTTCCCAAGTAATACTCTTGGGTTAATTATAACTCTGTATCATTGATCTTGTCAGCCACTGTTTGCTAGTGTTAAAAATAAGTATCCCAAGTTTGTGATGTGTACCATTTTGAACAAATTAAATCGTCTCAATTCATTGGAAATTTGCTTTATAGTATCAAAGATTCTCCACCGGAAAGTGTCCTTAGGCCGCAGGCCATAAACTGCTAATAAAAGAGGGGCCAGCCAATATAAGTGAGTCCAATGGAGTGTCATGGGTATAAAGTAAAATCATTCCTATAAATGACAGAGAACACCAGGACTTTGCAGGCTAAAATCTTCTCACTTTTGATAGAGATATGGATTTAAAGAAATATTTTCCAACAATACAAAAGAATAGTTCAGATGTAACATTACACATCAACACTGAACCAGGGCACGCCTGGCTACTAGGAACTCCAGCTCTGCTCATGAAAGGCAGGTGTGCTAGGAACATGTCCTTGTCTTCGTCCTGGTCCCATGACAGGGGCAGCGCGCCGTGGGTGGATGCTGCGGTGAGTTTGCAGCCCAGGACTCCCGGACCCCCGTCAGGGGCTGCTGGGGGTTGCCGCAGCACAGGATCATTTCTGCGGACTCTGGAGTCACTTTCCTCCCAGGGCTCTTCCTTCTCTCCCATATTTCTTCTGTTTCTTCTCTCAGGCACATCCACGGTGGCGGTGGAGAGGGAGAGGGTGCCGGCATTCCCAGTGGCTCCGAGCGTCCACACCCTACTTCTCTCCGCTGGGTTTCCATGGTGCATGCTCTACGCAGAGCTACCAGTAGCTTCCTTTTCCTTTTCCTTTTCCTTTCCTTTTTCCTTTTTCCTTTCCTTTCCTTTCCTTTCCTTTCCTTTCCTTTCCTTTTTGCTTTCCTTTCCTTTTTGCTTTCCTTTCCTTT